>NC_055682.1:24815155-25415155 GCF_017639745.1 Melanotaenia boesemani
GTTGGATGAACCCTGTTTTTCCTGGTACACTATTTTGAAGATGCACTGAATTTGGGGCAATATATTTTTGTCATGTAACAGCTTGGGGTAATCTGCAAAACAATGTGCTGCTACAGAATTAGACTGGACTTTTACATATTCTGGCTCCTGCCTTTATTGGTCTTTATTGGCTTCAATTCCTGCGACAAGTTAAATTTAAGAGAATCTGAAAGAACGTCACAGAATGTGTCCTGCCAGCACTAAAGTGATGATGATGATCCTGGCATGAAAAATGATCCAACATCTAAAATCCACACACACAAATGCACATGCACACTTCTGCACACGCTAATTTGTATTCATCAGGAAAAAGACAGCAATGATTAGAGGCTTAATGGGCATGTGTGATGATGCGTTTCAGGCTGTATGTGTGTGAGCAGGCAGGAATGGTTTATATTTGAACAAAATAATTATCTGCTCCACACTGAAAAATCAAATGACTGACACACACAATAACACGCAAATACGCACATGCTGTCAAGTTCTTTTTCGGCTGTCCACCCAAGTCTTTCCTCACTATAACCTCAAAGTTGACAGTTCACTCTACAACAATAAACAATCTCTGGCAGTTGGCAATTAAGCTGGCAAATAGAAAACACACAGTCAACATTCATAAACCCTCACAAAACTACATGTACACACATTATAACACAGGTATACACACAAAAAGAAGCACAGCTAAAGTATTTTACTTAGAGGCTGACAGATCATAACAAAGTATATTGATTGTGCTGCTCTTACTCAAACTTAACAAGGCGACACACACCATCCAGTATTACTTATTGGCCATTTAAACTTGTGCAAGTGAAACTACATAACAATGAAAAAGAAAGAAAGAATCCACACTTCAATAGAAAGCCCTTTTTGTGTACAATAACACATTATTGATCAAAGAAACCATCTGAAATAATAGTCAGTCAGAGGCAGTGCAAGTGCTAGAGTAAAGAAGAAGAGCAGAGGAGACAAAGAGGGGGCTGAGAAATGGAAGAAGGCAAAAAGACAGGTTTGGAAAGAAATGGATGTTTCTCAACTTAATGTATGTCTTATTCCTTACCTAAATCTCTGCAATTTTCTGGTCAGAACCAAATAAGTTAACAACAAATACCAAGATACACTGATGATCTGGATAAAAACACAGTTTTCCTTTTATCATCAAAGTGTCATTGTTTTAGCAGCAGTGATAAAAGTCCTACAGCAGGATCATCCAAATTTGATCAAATATATCATTGGCTGTTTGTTTAGCAAGTTTTTCTTCGCTTTTTTACATTAGGTGATCACTTTAGTTGTAATAATCTGTTAAAAAAGGTCTCATTTGTGCCCCCCTGTTTCCTGGTCAGTGCTCCTGCCTGGCCCCCCAATCAGAATTTTTCTAGACCCACCCCTGCATAGCTGAAGTATAAACCCTGTCTACCACCAGTCAACTACTGTGTTAGAGAAGGTCCTGCCAAAACAATACTTTGAGGTAAATATGTGATGGTGTGAACCGTGAACTGCTAGTTTCCTCCTGCTCAGCTGAACGATAAACAAACGCAACAGCAGAGAAAAGGCGATCAGCTGATCACCGACAGCTGTCATCATTCACAACAACATGAGAAAAGAAGCAGCTGCTGCACAAACAGAGAATACCAGAGAGCCACTAGAGCAGACACGTTGGTGCAAAACACAGGATAAGTTTAAAAAAAATATATATATATATATAGGAAAAGTGTAGGTGTAGAACCTCGGAAAAGAGTAGGTGTTAAAATACTGGGGGCAACATCCATGGGTTGCTCCATTAATGTGGGTGTTTATTCTCATATTCATTCGTAGAGCCAGCTGGCTCATCTTTTCCATCTTGCCTCACCATGTCCCGCCATCTTAACAGAGAAATGACCGATGTATGAGGCTTGTCATGCCACGCAATGTGCCATGCAAAAAAAATATTTACACAATTAATTAAATTAGTACCACCATTACCACATTATTTTTGACAGCTCTAAATATAATATAATATAATATAATATAATATAATATAATATAATATAATGATGAGAGGAGTAAGTGTAGAGTTTAGTGAAGACATCTGCGTCCTCATTGAGCCACAGTGTAGTCTGTGGTTTATAATTGATTGACTGCTAAAACATAAAGCTGCTTTTAAACTTTGATGCAAAGTGAATACATATTTGTCCATTCTCACCCCCAGACGTCCACATATGGACATCTGGGCAAGATCCCCTTGTATATCCATTTAGCATAATTTTCAATTTGTATGTATTTAATGTATACTTTATTAATCCCACTTGGGAAATTGTTTCTCTGCATTTCACACATCCTAGTTACACCGGGAGCAGTGGGCTACCATGTTACAGTGCCACTGGAGCAGATCAAGATTTAAGGCCTTGCTCAGGGGCCACAGTGGTTCACCTTTGTCAGACCTGGGACTTGAACATGGGTCCTCCAGCCCCAATTCTACCTCTTCCTCATTACTTCAGCTATGTCATTAAGTCTTGCTAAAGCACACCCAACCATCATTTGCTCATGCCAAAAGGTGTTAAAGGCTCAGTACAAAACGCCCGTTCATTTGGTAGCCAGTGGAGAGATATCAGCTATTCCACAACTGTCAGTTTTTTAAATGTTGTGTATACGGTATAACTGATGGTGAACTTTCACTTAGGACCACATGTTTGGATTGTCCCATTACGTGTTTATACTAATGCAAGGAAGGATTCTTGAAAAGATCCATCCCAACATGAGAAATTCTGCATAACAGTTTTCTGTCTGTCCTTGTCTCCTTTGTGTTTGTGGACTGGAGTGAAGTGCAGATAGAAATTATATGTTAACAGCTGTAATAGCTGATAATGTTTCTTTACAGATGAATGTACAGTTTCCGAATCCTGCAATGTAAACACAATGTTGTATCATAACAACTTATCTCTGGGTAAAAAAATGGCTCATAACGCCCCCTACTGGGGTACAACCAGGTTTTGTTTTTTGTGTCGTAGAGCCATACTGGGTGCTTCTCTATGTCACAAGAAAATGTGAAAAACCTCCAGCTCAAGTTGTAACAACGGCAAGTTACAGCGGCACTTCCGACAGCTGCCACAACCTCCACAGCTTTCCAGAGCTGCTGGAGCTGCTGACATGTCAGCGTTACAGCGCTAAAGGCTCAGACTGATACGGTTCAGGAACTCATGTGTAGCTGAGGGTGTTCTGGAGGGGAAATGTCTTCCACCTTAAATACCGCTCTGTGGTGTAGGTACTTTGTAAATTTGCTTTCCATCTTGCTAGTGGCTGCTGTCTGTCAATCATTTCTGCCTGTGCATCCTGACCCACCCACTCGCCATTCCCTGATCACCCCACATCTCGTACCCCCACCCTTGCAGTTTCAGGCATTCAGGCGCTACACAAAACGCAGGGTGTGTAGTTACACTTTAAATGCTTTCCATCTTGCATTACTCAACACTTTGTGAATCTTTTAAAATGTTGCAATATACTCTACTTTAATCCCCAAGCAAGGACTTTTCATCTGTCATGAATCAACTTTTTTAATGCCAGAACTATAAGTGCAGTCTCACTAACTCCAATTATTTTATTGTTACTTGTGATTTCTTGTAAGACTCTTGGAGTAAGTATTGTGTATGGTCACTTAAAAACAAATGTCTTGAGATGCAGAGAAATCAAAACTGTGATAATAGTATGAAAAAAAATATTTACACAATTAATTAAATTAGTACCACCATTACCACATTATTTTTGACAGCTCTAAATATAATATAATATAATATAATATAATATAATATAATATAATGATGAGAGGAGTAAGTGTAGAGTTTAGTGAAGACATCTGCGTCCTCATTGAGCCACAGTGTAGTCTGTGGTTTATAATTGATTGACTGCTAAAACATAAAGCTGCTTTTAAACTTTGATGCAAAGTGAATACATATTTGTCCATTCTCACCCCCAGACGTCCACATATGGACATCTGGGCAAGATCCCCTTGTATATCCATTTAGCATAATTTTCAATTTGTATGTATTTAATGTATACTTTATTAATCCCACTTGGGAAATTGTTTCTCTGCATTTCACACATCCTAGTTACACCGGGAGCAGTGGGCTACCATGTTACAGTGCCACTGGAGCAGATCAAGATTTAAGGCCTTGCTCAGGGGCCACAGTGGTTCACCTTTGTCAGACCTGGGACTTGAACATGGGTCCTCCAGCCCCAATTCTACCTCTTCCTCATTACTTCAGCTATGTCATTAAGTCTTGCTAAAGCACACCCAACCATCATTTGCTCATGCCAAAAGGTGTTAAAGGCTCAGTACAAAACGCCCGTTCATTTGGTAGCCAGTGGAGAGATATCAGCTATTCCACAACTGTCAGTTTTTTAAATGTTGTGTATACGGTATAACTGATGGTGAACTTTCACTTAGGACCACATGTTTGGATTGTCCCATTACGTGTTTATACTAATGCAAGGAAGGATTCTTGAAAAGATCCATCCCAACATGAGAAATTCATGTATGAAAAAGATTAGAGACTGTTAGAGCCTTAAAGCTATGTGGATGATATAAATCTATACAGTAATACACTGAAACTACGTCATGGCCTTACACAAGCTCTCAGCCACCTTATGAAATGCTATTTCTCTCTGCCAAGGTCAGAAAGACATGCAAGGGAGAATAAAAAGTCAATTTCTCTCTACTCCTCTGTCTGCCTTTTATATTTTCTTTTCTCTCTCCTCAATTATATCTCCTCATTTCTCAATCCAAGTCTTTCAGAGCTCAGAAATTATCAGACTGTATTCCTATCCATCTTTTGAGAAATCTTCAGGGTCACATGTCAAGTATCTGCTTGGACATTCAGTTCTTTTCCTTTTCTGTCTTTATCACGCTTGCTTTTTAGATGTGAAGCAACTAGCTGAATATTCAGCCCTATTTTTCTTCTTCCCCTTTTCTCTTTTCTCTGTAGTTTTCAATGAGCTCACTGCCATCCTACTCTCCATTTTGCCTTTCCCACTCTACTCTCACCATCTTCAAACTTAACATTTTAGACAAATCAAAGTGAAAGGAGGAAAGCAGATGACAGAGGAAGAAAGAGGATTGGAAAGGAGCAGTGCAGAGCAGAGCAGATGAGGATGAGAGGCAAGGCGAGAGGAGCAGCAAATAAAGAACTCTTGGATGTTGAGAGAAAATGAGAGGGAAGCAGATGGGGAGAGGGAAGAAGAGAGTGGAGAGCAAAGACTATAGAAGCAGGGAAAGAGAAGAGGACACATAGGAAGAGCTGTGACGAGTAGAAAATACAACAAAAGAATCTGGATAGAGTGAGGATGTTGTATATTAGGTGTATGAATAATTCATGTATATACAACAATAAAAGTTGTCTTCACACAGTTGGATAGGTACGCTGACCACCAGTTCCACAAAAGAAAGTGAATTCAGTCAGCAAACACAAAACAATGTACAGCTGTTGCTAATTTAGAAATGTGAGCAATAGTTATTTATTGGATCTAAAGGTCCCATATTATACATTTTTTCAACAACTTCATATGGGTGTAAGAGGACCAACAACATTGTTTTCAAAGTGTACAACCCCAAATTCAGCCATGGTCCTTAACTCGTAAGGCCCGACCCTAGAAAAAATGGTAAAAAAAAAAGGGCATTTTTTTTTTTTTGTTTTCATATGAGGTTTTTATTTGGCCCTGTAACAAAATGTAGCAAAGAAATTAACATTTTTTTAGGAGGGGTATCTAACATTTATTACCATGTGATATATTAAAAATATTATAATATGGTTTTCTGCTTCTGGGTATCTATTAGGGGACAGAAGACAAGTATCAGATTGTGTTCAACAGGATTTTTAGCAAAGTTTATTCCTATAAATTAAAGCCAAATATCTCAGAAACTCTATGTGACAAATATGTTACGTCGGGCTCTTATGGGTTAATTTCAGCCATTCCAAAAGTAGCTCTAGTGAGCTCTCCTGAGAACGGGCTCTTTCTGTGTCTGAACCTTTAAATATTCATGAGTAGTGCCCACTCCATTCTCCTTTCCGGGAGAGGATCTGGCTTTCACTGGTGCCTGCACAGTGATTTTAGAGGGCAGGCTAAGCTAGGCAATGACAGTATTCACTATCAGGGGGAATAGTTATTTCCCTCCGTGAGGTCACAAAGGGAACGATATCAGATTCACATGTTTTAGCGCACATTCGCTAAAAAGTAGAGGAAGCAAGTGAGAGAGGTGACAGAATTTTCTCATTTTTGGGCCTCATACACAGGCTATGAGGACACATATGGGTGTTAGAAAACCTTTAGAAGGTGAATTTTGTATAATATGGGACCTTTTATTCAGTTTTTTCATTTTTTTTTAATTTAAAAAAAATTGTACTCATCTCACAGTTATTTCAACCCCTTAAAAAATTATATATATATATATATATATATATATATAATTTTTTTTCTGAAGCCTTAGTACAAGCACCACTATCACCATATTGTGATAGAAAAACTGATAGAACGTTTAAACAAAGAAAGATATTTTAAAAAAAGAAAAGAAAAAAAAACTTAACATGCCTTTTACACCTTTTGGCAGGGTTTGGAGTTTAGAAGGTAAAAAAAAAAAATATTTTATTTGATTTTTTTCTGTTCTTTTAGTTTTCTCTACAGCATAATTGAACTTAACTAACCACCAAAATGTTCAGTACACATTTATTCTTTATATGAACATCTTGCCTCATGACTAAGTTACATAATTTGAGGAATGTATATTTGACAGAGAAAATAAATCAAATAATGAAAATGAGCTCACCTTCCCAGTGTCCATTGCAGTTATGACCCACACACAATGTGCATTGTTTTCATATTGGACAGGGTAGTTAGGAGAAGTTATCACCCCTCTGGGCCCCCTTAGGTTACTGCCACAGGTACGAGCTATAAAAGAAGAAAGCAAAAATGAAAGACATAGTGACACAAGAATTTAGAAAGATTTACAAAGTAATCAAAGTCATGTCCTGCTAACGGCAAAAAAGACATCTTATATAAAAAACTAGGAAAAAGAAGACAACAAAAATATCTGGGGCCCTTACCACTGAACCCTATATTAGTGGCCATGCACAAAGTTGTCTCATGTTACCATATTTTATTCGTTAGTTCTTTTCCATGTACAACCTTATAAGAATAACACAAATAACTCCACATTCATTTGGCCCAGTTGCTATTTTATCCTAATCCGTAACAAAGTTCCAGCTGTTTTTATTATTGCCAGGTGATTCTTCAACTTTTTTTCATTTGTAGATTTAGTTAACTTTAGTAAAACACTGATACACTGCAATTACAGATGTGGAAAAATACAAAGAGCTCAACGCACTGATCTACCCTCCAAAAACCCCAGATCCCATTTCGGATGTGCTGCCTGAACCCTTGTGAAAAATGCTGTGTAGTGCATGTCAAAACAGTCAAATAAAGTAAAATCTCAGTGTAGAGTAAGACTGTAGTAAATATCATAAACACCAGTCCAATGCATGATAGCCTCTTTCTCTAGTTGACAAAGAGACTAAAAAATAAAATAAAATAAAATACTTGTTCCAAGTAAAGACTTTTTTCCCTGTAAGTATGTATTTATTCATAGTTACTATTTCCAGGTTCTTCTACTTTGTTCATAAAGAGTGTGGGGATCCACTTTGTCAACAGTATTTTTGCCTTAAACCTCTGTGTTTCCTTTTAGCCATTTTCATTTAATTCTGTACTTAAAGGTAGTACTTCTTGCCTTCAGTGTCTTTCCTCTTGAGCAAGATGATATTATCTAGAGATGGTTGCAGCCGTTTGAGGGAAGAAAAAGCAAATGCATGAGAATATTCTAGACTAATGGAGACTAACTCTTTCAGTGACTTGTGAAAAGTCATAAATTTAGATGGAGATGGAAAGAGAGATTAGAGAAGAGAGAGGCCGAAAAAGTAAAGGAGCAGTAGAAGGAAACAGAAGAAGTGAGAAAGTGAGAAAATACAAGAAGAAAAAGGGAGCGAGAGGAGGACCCCAGATGACTGATCTGCCTGTTAATTAGAAAAGAGAGCTGAAACACACTGTGATACACACAGCTACATGGACACACAGAAACACATTCATGGTAATTCATCTCAGAAACCAGCTTCTAATTAACAGTAAAGTCTCACCAGAGAATGAGAGAGACTTGTGGGTTTGAGTCCCAGAAGAGTGATCACACCAGATAATACAATACACCAGAGCTACAGCAGACTGCAGACATTTGTAACCTCTGTCTTTCTACTTTGCAGCCGTTTACTAGAAAGTTTTCTCTAGCTCTCAGTCTTTCTCCTTCTTTATCGCTCCGATTGTATTTATTCCATCCAAATATTTGGTGGACAATATTTAAAGCTATAAATCAACATCAAATATGATGAATGTACAGTTTCCAAATCCTGGAATGTGAACACAGTGTATTATAACAACAACTCATCTCTTTCATTCAGGTTCCCACATATTTCACCTATTTTTTCAGGCTGAAAGTATGAGATGTTCCATATTTTTATATTTTTAAATAGTTTCTTTGGTTTCAAAGGAAAATTCATATAGTAGTTTTGATATTCTTTTCAAAAGTGTTTTTACTCATATCAGGAGCATGAAGTATTATTTTATTAGCTGGAATACAGTTTTAGTGCAAGGTGGACAAGGACTAATCTGCTTTCATGACATATTTTTAATGCATTAATGCATAAACAACAAAGCTATTACTCATGTCACTTTAAAAATCCAATTTTGGCATTATCTCAGCAAGAGAAGCAGATTTTGGCATAATAAATATAATATATAATATATATATATATATATATATATATATATATATAGGGCTGGATTCACCTTGTATTTTAAGAAAATTTCACTGTGGAGCACGTTCTCTGACCTTGGTTTTGTCGACCTAACGCTCTGTTACCATGTCAATGGAGACCAAAACTTTAGTGTTTTACTGTCTCTGCATTGTCATGTACTGTAAATGGGGCCTTGTGCTTTAGAACAACATTAACAAAAGAAACAAAAAGTAATGAGTAGAATATTGATTACAAACTAAATTAAATCAAGTTAAAATACCCATTATTCTTGACATTTGCCTTCTTTTCAATAACAATTTAATTCTTGTTTTTATATCAATGATGACAGCAATAAAAGGATGTATTATGAAATATAGAACTGCACATAAAAACCATTGGAAAAAGATAAATTTGATTTTTTTTTCCCACATTTCACTCTCTCTTCATTTTAGATAGAAGTACTCAGTATCATGAAATCAGGCATATTTCTGCCATTACAGCAAGCCATAAACTCACAACAGAGACACAAATCCACATAAAGCTAACGACACACACAAACACTAACGCAATGCGACAGGGACCCTACAGTAAGTGTCTGAGCACAGGGACTAGCTGTCCGTCAAACACACACACACACACACACACACACACACACACACACACACAGAGAGTTCAAGGCCAATGCTGCTGCAGATATTAGGCATGTGACATTATCCTTTGGACACTTGCTTTCAGTGCTAGCATGTTTGTGAGCCCACTCAGTAGGTTGTGCATGCTGGCTGTCTGCCTTTTCATTGTGGAGCAATAAACCCAACAGGGTATTGTCAGCAAACATGTGGGCAGTGAGAGCTCATGCATCATTGCCCTGCCACTCAGACAGTGAGAAAGTAAATCATGGATTTTACACATAAATAAATAATAAAATGTAAATCCAAGTGATGTTACCAATCATGCTGTCATAGTGTTATGCTTTTAGAAAGTTGGCATTATCAAATACGTGCAATCTAACATTACCACTACTGTTTTTTTTTTTTTTTTTAAATATCTGTTGTAGTACTTTGCATTGCAATGCATTACAAATCTAGAGCAGGGCTGCATTAGTTCAGCAGCTCCTTTTAACCAACAAAGATGTGTTGGTGATGGTTTCTGGTATGAGTTACATGAATGACTTTCACACCAATGAAAAGATGAAGCTGTTACAATAAAAAGGTATTTCTTTAACTCTTGGAGGTCTGAGCTTGTTTTGGAAACTTTTGATTTTGCCTTTACATACCATATAAAAATGTTTACCATAGCATGTTTGTTTTGTTTTTTGGCACAACCTTACCTATATGATCTAATAATTGCAATAAAAATGGTAAACTTAAAGTTTTTTTTTTTTAATTATGTATTTATTCCAAATATGCAGACAGTACAGGGCTTCCCTGTTAGTACTAACCAAATTCTTTACACAGCATAATACAAAAATAAATTAGAGAAACAAAAATAAAACCAAAAAAGGAAGAAAGTAGTTGACATATTGATAAAATGAGTGAGAAGAAGCATACACCATTAGCTCTCACCCTTTTGTCTAAATAAAAATAGTGTACATACATACAATTACACACATATATACATATACACGTATCTATATACACATACACATGCATACACACACCTAAGCACATACACACAATTACGCACATATACACTTATTATTATTATTATTCCCAAAGGCTTCTCCTGCTCTCATCACTATGATATATCATTTAAGGAGCAAGGAATGATAATCAATATTAATCATTAATGGCCACTTTCCATTATTTCCACTAAATAGCATGTTTTTATTACATTTTCTTGAACTGGTTGATATTTGGACTTTGCCTGAGTACCTCAGAT
The DNA here is from genome assembly GCF_017639745.1 of Melanotaenia boesemani. Lineage (NCBI taxonomy): Eukaryota > Metazoa > Chordata > Actinopteri > Atheriniformes > Melanotaeniidae > Melanotaenia > Melanotaenia boesemani. Next base: position 24,825,871 of record NC_055682.1, read on the forward strand.
TCTTCCACAGCGTGACACCAGTAATAGATTTACAGAAACATTTGCATATGTTTAAGATTTTGAATTTGTATCACCATCTTAGCTGATAACCTCCCTCCTGAAATCCTAAATAAATTTAGAATATTTCCAGGTAGTTGTGTTTTTTGCCTTATAAATATTGAATATTGTTTGGTAAGATACAATGTCAGCGAGTTTCAGTAGTTGTGACTGTGTAAGCGTGGATCTGTGTGTTCCAGGTAGTTGACCTTATTGTTCCTTTTTGCAGGATGATAAGTAATGAAGTTTTATATTTCCCAAAATCAATGAAAATTCCTATTGCATAGTTTTTGTGTTCAATTGCATCTGTGATTTCTTCAATTAATTCCATTATTGCCTGGGATGTTGGTCTGTTAGCCTTTAACCCATTCTGACTCTGAAAATAGTTTGTTTTGCCAAACATACATCCATTCTATAGTTAAAAATCTTTTTCAATATTTTTGAGTTATGGTAATACTGAGACATGTCTGTAGTCTAAATTTATGCTGTGCTCCCAGTTTTGTGAAATGACCTTAGTGGAATGACCTTAGCAATTTTCATCTGGTTTGGAAATGTGCTGGTTTGAAAAGTCAATTTGCAAATATGTGTACATTTTTATTTTCACAGGCATTTCTTAAACCATTAGTTAACCATGGACTATTTGCATATACTCGTGTTTTATTATATGCCTTAATGAGGCAGTGCTTATCATATAATGAAGTAAATGTAGTCAGTAATTTATTGTATGCCTTATTTACATCTGCTTCCTTATATGTTACATCCCATCCTATGCCATCAATTCATGTTTTAGAGTAGCTATTGCCTCCTCTGTCCTAATTTGTCTAGTTAATTTATGTTCCTCTATTACAGTTTCACAATTATTGTCATATACTGTGAATACTGGAAGGTGGTCAGTGATATCAGTAATTAGTTACCCACTTTTTTGTTGTTGTTTTATTTCTATTACATTGATGAGTATGTCATCTATCAGAGTAACACTAGGAGATGTTATTCTACTGGCTCTAGTGAAAAGACACTTCAGCTATACTATATTGAATTTAAAAAAATCTTCAATACTTTTCTGATTGTTGGGATTTAGTACGTCAATATTATAATCCCCACAAATGAAGACATTTTTGTTACCAATTTTTATAACTATTAGTTCCATCCATTGTCTATGCTATAACTATACTAGAACTTGTCTACACTAGAACCAGAGCTTAATATAATCAACTACAAATAATGATTTTTTTTTCTTTTCAGTACAAACCTGTATTGTGAGACAAAGTAAATCTATATACAGATATTCATTGTTAAAATATGTACCTGTATTGTATATATATATTTTTTTGCAACATTGTAGAGAAAACCGCAGGAGATATTTTTATCCCCAGATCCAAATTTAATAATTTATAATTTTAGGATTCCAGTATGTGTGTAGTCCATGATAAGTTGTAGATAAGTAAGCAAGTTTCATGTGTGTACTGTTTCATGTGATGGTTCTGTGTAAACATCTTACTGACTTGACACAAATTTCAGACATATCTGACAATAAAGGTGTATTAATACTGTATATTTGCAATGATGTGGCTGAGCTTGTGGAGATCTGAGGCCTCATTTATAAAGCTGACACATGTACAAAAACTGGCGCACGCCAATTATAATAAACTTTTGGGAGTTTTAAAAACAAAACCTGGCGGGAGAAAATCCCTACTTCACAGAAACTCTGACCCCTGCCATACGTGTAGTACACAAAATGCAAGTTGAATGTAATAGATTTATTGTGTTGTTTTATTCTGTATAACATGATTTCTATAAACAAATGTATTATTTTTTTTTCCTTTTCATTGGTAAGAAGTTAGTTATGTCATTTCCACATGGTAGCCTGTAAGGGGAGTACCACTCTCATCTTGATTTGAGAATGGAAAGGTTGCTTTTGGTCTTTCCCCTACTCAGGGGTATAACATGCATACAAACGATCATTTCTGTCATTGTGAAACAAAACTTACACTTTTTCACTCAAGCTAAATAATAAGGCGAACAGTATGCTGCCAAAATGTTCCGTACAAAATAAGTTCCAAATTAATAATTACAAAACTGCTCGTCAGTTAGGCGGTACAGTTAGGGTGTTTCCCCTATTTGAAGCTGTTCAGAAAATTTAAGGATGGTTGGATATAAAAAGCGTAAAGATGCATAATGGCTTATCTGGCATAGCTGGATGATATGGTGCATGTGAAACTCTGGAGTGAGCGGATTTTTGGAGACCAGCAAAACTTACTGTCTCACGATGAAGAATGGCTCATGAGACGGTTCTGAGCATTACAGAGACACCAGGAAGAACCATGCTGTGCCAGTTCCTCTGCAAGTGTTGGCAATACTGGGTTCTCTAGCAAGCAACACTTTCTAGAGGACCCTGGCTGACAGGTCAGGGATATCACAGCCAACCTTCAGCCGTATTATGCCAGACCTGTTAGACAGCATCACTGGTTTCTCACACTGGTATGTTAACTGGGGATGAATAGGCAAGCAAAACAAAACAGTTTGCAGCAATGTCCGGTCTCCCTAATGTAATCGGTGCTGTTGACTGTTGTTGTAATAAAAGCACCAAGTGACAATGAAATTTCATCAAATTAAATGAAAGAGAGGAAAAAGACTTTTTTTAATCCCAGAGGGAAATTGCAAATGGGAAATTGAATCTGCTGCCATTAACCAAAGCATTTTCATACTCTAAACGTCCAAATCATATGTGATACAAAAATGTTGCTCACCAATGTAGTGGCTCATTGGCTTGGTACCATGGTAACAAAGCAACAGTATTGTAATCGGAAAACTTGGCTTCATTAGATCAGCATATCATGATCAGCAACTGTGCCCCACAAGGACATATGACTATTAATTTTACCCAACTGTTGCTTTTGTGGCAACATCCTTATAAAGTTTACACATCAGCCAATTCCACCGCAAACCAAAAACTATAAAAAAAAACACTTTAAAGATTCATAATGCCAGATTCTGATTATATCAGGGATCTCCAACTCTGATCCTCGTGAGCTACTGTCCTGCAGGTTTTGGATTCTACCCTGATGCAACACACCTGAATCAAATTACTGGGTCATTAACAGGCTTGTGCAGAGGTGTGTTGTAGTAGGTGACATCTAAAACCTGCAGGACAGTAGCTCACAAGGACTTGAGTTGGAGATCCCTGGATTAAAATATTCTTCCTTTAAGATGAGCATGCAACTCTACTTTCATTGCTACATAACTACAACAGACCGGTCCAGATTAAAAACAGTGGTAAATCTGACCATTTAGGTTGATAATACATCTGTGTTGTCAGGGGGAACCGACTGCCCCACCTATGAGCAGACAAAACTGTCCTTGCCCTTAAAACAAAATCTTAAAAAAAAAAAAAAAAAAAAGGAGTTGATGCCAAAGCAATGTACTGTAGTTTAAAGACATTAATCAGAATTTACACTGTAGAAAGTAAAACATGGAAATTCTTCCTAATCTTTCTTTTAGGAACACACACACACACACACACACACACAGACATATATATATATATATCTATATTTCAATGATTTCTCACATATTTGTTGACAGATAGGATATATTCTGTCCATTTTTACTCCTCAAAGACTCAGCATTTTGTGTTTGTTGCTTTGTATCAAATCATGATTAACCAATGAATATCATCCAGATCTCCTTAACATTTGCTTATTTAGAATTATACTACATTATACCTGTTACGTGTTGAGCATCTTGTTCCACTGACCCAACTTGGATAAATAGTCCAAATTGAAAGAAAATCTACTAAGTGACATCTCTCGGCTCTCTAATATGCAGTGTGCTACTGTTTGCCTGTGTTCGTTTTTCACTGAAATAGATATTCTTTGAAAGATGTATCATTTTGCTGTTGATGATAAAATGGAGCAAAAAGAAATTGCATTATAGTTCCAGCACATGAAAACCTGAGGACATTAAACCTATTTTGGTGATGGTGAGGGGAAACTTACTTCTGCAGATGGGTCTGTGGTCACTCCAGGCAGCCAGTGTGTCAGTGACTCGTTGACAGGTTATACTTTTAGATCCATGCAGAACATAACTGTCATCACAACTGAACTGGACACTGGAGCCAACTCTACACAGAGAGACAAAACAGGAAAAAGCACTCGTCAAAAAAAGTAAAAATATAAAATTTGATTCTAGATCTGATGGCCTCATAAAATAACTGCAAGAAAGCGATAAATTAGTTTTGAAATAGTATTTTTCAGCACTCATGTTGTTTCTCTTTGCTTTTTTTGACCCCATTCACCTGTAATACCTTCTGTCCTTTTCTCTCTCATCATTAGCTCTCATCACTCTTGTTTTCAAATTTTCTCCAACACCCTGCTGTTTAATACGCGGTGGGGACATTCAGCCATCTAAGTACAAGACTGTGTGGCATCTTGTCTATGAAGCTTAATGCCTCCTCCCTGCTGACAAACACCACAGTCGACCACCTGTTCAAACATTCACATCATACAGCACTAGTTGATAATTGACACCACCCTGTTGGTGAACTGTAAAGTTGTGCAGCCTGCACAAATATCCCTGCTACTGGCTTTGTCATAGAGATTTGGGTAATTTACTTCTGCTTTTAATGGAACAGTTTAGACCAAATTTACCTTTCATTCTGCCACTCAAAAGTACATCAGAGAATACTTATTGCTGAACATTTACTGCATGCGCTTGTCTTTGGATCAAAAGAGCCATGGCACACATACGTTACAGCCACTCCAAAATGCTCTGAAACAAAAATGCTTGTTTTTTTTTGTAATTATGTTCCATTTTTCCTTGTAATGCTTCACACCACAGTTCTGTCGTGGCTCATATTTGGTGCCTAATGATCACTAGATAGGAAACTCTCACACACACAGACATAGACACTTCAATTTAGTTGCTAACAGATGTACACCTCATCACACACACACAGAGATAATGACCTTTCACTAACTTATAAAACTATTTATAGTGAGAGTTTGTGGAATAAAAGATGCTAATTATGAAAAAAATAAGCAGCGGCTGGAGATTAAAAGATGATTTTCATTATATTCTTCATTTTGGTTTGAAAAACAGTTTCAGAAATTTAAATAGAAAAAAGGAAGCAACACTTTAAAGAGTCATTTATAGCCATAAGAAAGCGATTTGGACAATTAAGGTGCCCCTGATGCTAAGTCGATGAGTTGCAATAGGAGATGATTATTTCACAATCATCCTGCTTAAAAGAAATGTCATCTCCACTTCTACTGAGTCAGTGACAGCCGCCGTGGGGAAGATCTTTTTAAAAATCACTGTGTCCACCACATCCCTGTTTACTGGCCAAGATCTCACATAAGAAACATTCCTTGACATTCTTTGTGTATAACCCCTGCATGACTGGACCCTGGAGGGAGAAAGGGGGACATAAAAGCAAACCTGGAGTTTGACCTAAGGCGACAGCAGCACAATCAGCATGGCAAGGTTGTCTGAGTACTCTAGCTTTACCTGATTTCAAGCTAATAAATATGTGATAGTACTACAAGGAGTATTATAGTTACCAAACATGTGAGTTTATTCCTATCTTTCTATTTAAACAAAGTATTTAGAAATAAGTCCACTCAACACTAATTGCAGGGTTTTGGTGTTTCCACAGACACAGATTTGAGCCTAAAAGTTCTCTTGATTATAAGTAGAATGGATGAGAAACTCAGATTTTTCCACATAGATACTTGTCTGCTAGTCACTCCCTCTCTGTTATAGCTGTATTTATCCAGTCATCACTGTGCTGGAAGACAGTTTACCTGCAGCAGATGGACAATGGAGCAGATTTAGCTCAAGGATGTCTCTTTATCCAGCTATCTGTCCTGTTCCTGTTGCTGAAAGCACCTTCTGCCAGCATCATCATGCAGTTTAATGCATTTAATGGTTTAATGAAGTGGGTGTATTCACTTAATCAGACAAAAAAAAAAAAAAAGGTTGTTATTTACATTCTCAGAGCCGCTTTGGGAAATTTTGTGAATCTCCAAACCAGTTTTATTAAACAAGCTTTCATTTAGGACTGCCAGGTGAGAATTTACAATGCAGTATTTACTGGCAGATGATCCAACCTCTGCAGAGATCTCTGTTAAATTGGCTGTTGGATTCTTGTCCACCTCCCAGGCCCATAGTCCTTCTTCCTGGGGACCTCATTCTGGTTGGTCTGGTTACTAAACTCTAACATAACTTCGTGGTTTAAAACTTGCTTTTTCTTTCTGTTTCTCTTTATGTATTCTTATGTAACCATTGCACAGTTACTTTCACCACTTTACACATGGGAACATTCAAAAGTTGGAAAAATGCTATACACCTTCACAACATTACATTATAAGGGTATGCTGCAAGTTTCTTGCCCTTCATTGTTGGATTTTGTCCTTAAAGGCAGTATGAAGTGGAGGAGCCACATACACGGGTACATACCTGCACGACTATGTGTTCCAATCAACTCCTACACAATTTACAATAAAATTTGTGGCACTAAAATGTGCAAAATATAAACACTGAATACTTTCTAAATCACACTAATAAGAAAACTAATTGTAAACTAATTACTGTTTTTTCATGCTTGCCACATCAGTGTTACATCATTCCCTCACTTCAGATATAACATATTCTTAACACTGAAGCACAGTAATTCACTCCAAGGTCCTTTTATATGATGCATCATGACACATTTTCCCTACTTACCATTTGCGCTCTAATAGACTTGGGAACATCTTCAGATCTCTGTTGCTTTCCCGCAGCTTGCATCAATAGCCTAACATTTTGGCATTTTGGGGCTTCACTTGTTGTTGCTTTCAAGTTCACTGCTGCCTAATAATTCTTTATTTTTTTCTCTCCATTTTACAGAAAATGCACCATGTTCCTGACAGGCCTTCATACCCTTACTTCACTGCTCATAGCCCAGCATTCAATAAATGTGAAACCATGTGATGCTTAAAAGTAAAAAGCCATAAAGAAAGAAAGTACAAAAAAAGAAGTTTGAACACAGTTCTCTTGAAGTTATATACTCTGTCAATATATCCATCACAACTGTAAAAAATAGCCTATAATAACCATAGTGGTATTAAAACATCACTCAGTGTCTAACTCTTAAATTACATTGTCAAAAAAAAAAATCTTGAAATGATGAACAAACAAATAACTCCCTATTGGAAATGTACTATGTGTACATTAGCATGCACATCAAAATTGTTGTGTAAATTCTATTAAGATCATTCTCTGTATGAGACACTGCCATGTAAACAGTCTTTTCTCATTACTTTAACTCAAATATGGTTTTATTTGGAGGAAGCAATAATTAATTTGCTAAATAATAAAACCTTATGTAGACATGTATAACTTTAAATTGTACTATTGTATCCTACTGTAGTTTTTGCAATCTTTTGACACAGAGGTGTTGGCAGCTGCTGTATGACACACTTAGAATTGATGTATTTGATTTTCTTTTTCTCATATTAATATAATCCCATTTACTAATATCCCATATCCAAGGTATGAACTGACAAAGAAGCAAGTTTGAACTGAGTTCATTATGGGATGGCTGTGGGTGGAAAAAAGGAGGACACACCTTTGAAGTGTGGAATAAACTTTCAATATGTTTTGGCAAATGGGAATGTTGGATCTATAGCTGCAACTAATGACTATTCTGATACTCCATTAGTCATCGACTATTAAAAGGACTAGTCGATCAATTGGATTATATATGTCATAATTATTAAATGGATCTTATTTCACTTTCAGCTTTTAAATCTTGCATGAGGTGGTTATGTACGTCCGATGTGCCTCGTCTTTAAATGTTCGAGCATTGCAGATGCACTTCTGTGCTATGCAAGTTCTGCTTTACAAATCTCAAATGTATTTATTTATTTTACAAGTTTAACATGAAGTTAACTCAAACTTTTGACGTCCTCTGCCACCGTTTTGTTTCCTGGTTGGACGCCATATTTTTCCCCTGGCAGACTTTATTGCGCATGTGCAACTCTCAGCGGAGATAAGAAAAGAAGACGATGTGTCTCTCTGTAGTTTTTTTTTTTCAATGTGCATGTGCAACTCTCAGAGATAGGGAAGAAGACGATATCTCACTCTGTAGTTTTTTTTTTGTTTTTGTTTTGTTTTTCCTACAATACAATAGGATAAATTCATTGTCGACTATTTTTTTTAATTGTCGACTATTGTCGATAATGTCGACTAATCATTGCAGTCCTAGTTTGGTCAGCATGTATCAATAACTGAACTACATCATGTAACTTGTAACAGGGAAATCAATGGGATATCCAATTAATAACAAATTAAAACACCCATTTATGATATTGCCTTATTTGAAATAAGCTCAATATGCAAAATATTGCTGTGTGTAAACTTTGCCTCTGAAAATTCCATCAAGAGAATAACTCAGTGGCAGCATGTTTTCATTCAGTCATTATTATTGAATATCTGGATAATAAAGAGTTAATCTAAAAGGACGACTCAAAGAAATCATTATTATTCACCTGTATAAAGGAAGCCCCTCACAAACCAATGCGATGCACATTCAAAATCTGCAAAAGATAGTGCTGTGGGAGGTATGTGTTATACATGTCATAACCAAATACAATAATAGTAAATATAGATAATGATGTATAATTACTAGATCACACCATTAGGCTCACTAGAAGATAATGAAGAGGAGTTTCAATATGTCTCTTAATAAAGGTGCGTTGCTTTTCTCCCTTACACTTATGAGCATATTCGCATAGTAAGGATAATAATTGTGTTTGTTTTTTTTTAATGGGGACGTAGCTTGTTCTGTACTCTGCTGGAAAGCGGGAGAGTAACACAGCATCATTTACTTACTGCTTGTAATAGTATTAATCTTATTAGCTTTAACAAACAGAAAATTGTTATTCTCTGTCAGCTTAGTGTCAGCAGGATCCTCTAATGTTCTGACATCAGACCAAAATTCTCGCTCTACCGCCACGGTGTGATCTGCTTTTATTAGCTGCTAGCCCTGTTTGAAAAGCAAACTGTGACAGTGAAAAAAGAAAACACAGAGTCTCTTTAGAATCTCCTGCTGTAGTTTTAGACCTTATGCTGTTCTGAGGGGCCCAGCTGTAGTGGGATAACAGCCTCAGCAGACTGGCTTCTTGAAAACATGCAGAGTAAATGTATAATTCATCTCTGACCAAAGCAAGCCTCCCACATCTGTTTTGAGTTTGTGTGTGTGTGTGTGTGAGTGTGTAAGTGTCTCTGTGTGTGTTTGTCAAATTATTGCTAATAATTTTCTTTTCTGAAGCCAGTTATTGCATAGCTGGTCTGAAATTACAGGTCTGCTTAGTTTTTTTTTTTTTATTTATTTATTTTTTTTGTTTCAAGCTAGTTACATAAAGTGATTCACATCAAGAAAGCAAGTGCTCCAACAACAGGTTCCCAACAGACATTGGTTATTTATGAGGATACATAAACCACAAAACACATTAGACAATTTCAAGGACCAGGAACTATAGACACTGACACTTATTTTCAGTTTAAAAGGATTTAAATGAGAAAGATAGAAATAAAGATTAGAGCTTACTGTGGTAACAAGCCATGATGGGAGTAATGGCATTTAAATAAATGACGTCTCTAACAACATTACTTTTTGCCGTAACAGGTAATCTAACTAATGACTTTTTCCATCCTTACAACACTGTTACCGTTACTGGGGATAAAGCGTTACTGACAGTGCATTACTGTTGTAAGATGATTCAGTTTTGTTTTGGTTGAACATGAGTTTCAGATTTGTTCGGACTATGTTGAGCTGCTGCTACAGTGGAGAGAAGACAGTGTGATATGGCTAAAACTGGAGAATACACTCAATTTTTGAGTTGTTGTGTTGTGAGCGAGTTCAAGCTGAGTGGGTCTGCACCATTTATTGAGAAGTTTTCATTTCATTCTATTTAAACCAGGCGATCAGCCGGGGCATCAGCCGGATGACCCGCTCAGATCTGACGGTTTGTTCGGCGAGAATGTCCCTTTTAACCTCAAAACAAACAAATGAACTTAGAAAATGTTCCAACCTCATAAATAATGTTAATGTTTGACCTTTATTTGTTCAGTAGATAACTTCGCATTAATATGATTCCTCAAACAACTTCTGCTGATTATATGATTCTTTTCAGCTGTTCTAAACAATCCAATTCAACTCATTGTCCTTATATGTTAGGAGACGGCCAATGGACACTGTTGCACTTTGCAGACTACAACCTGGGAGAAATGCGTACAAAATTCTGGCTTAATTATTAACTTTTTATTATTTTTTATGATCATTTTTGCCTTGAAAGATTCCTTTCTGCAAACTCCTCACCGCTCGTCATTACTTCTCCCCGCGTCATCGCCTGGCAGACGGTAAAGGAGCCGACCCTGTCAGTTTGTGCAGCCACACAAACAAACAACCAGGAGACGTTCGCAGCAACGGCAAGTTCAGAGAAAACAGATCAGCAGTTTTAATTTGGAACCACAGACATCACTTTTCCCTCACAGAGAAAAAGACAAGAAATGTTCATCTGAACCAGAAACAAAGTATATTTTATGTTGGCTATAAGCAAGGCAAGTTTATTTTCATAGCACTTTTAATGTACAAGACAAATCAATACATTTAGCATCAAGCATTTAGAATCAGGTGAAACTTGTCTCCTTAGGAGGAGATGGAGACATGACTTCCAGCAGTCTGAGATTAGCGTCCATGACTTTTTTTTTTTTTTTTTTTTCAGTAATGTATTCCATTAGCTTTCCATTTCATTCATTAGTCAGATCTAAAGTCCAATTTATTTATGAATAAATGAAGATTCAGAGGAATTGGAAATTCTGTTACAGGGAACATATTTGAACTTTTTTTTTTTACTAAAAGTAACGAAATAGTAACTTTTCTGAGAAATTAATTACTTTTATAATGCTGTAACTCCATTACTAACACAGTTACTTTTTTGCAGGAAGTAACTAATAATTATAATTAATTACTTTTTAAAGTAACGTGCCCAACACTGCTTACAAGAGAAATATTCTCTCCTTGTTTCCCAAGATACAACAGATAAAGATGTTTTTGTGACATCGCATACAGCGAGACGCAACAAGTTTAAGTCCAACTGTGACTCCTGGATGTACTGTAAGACAGACAAGTCAAGCCAAAGCAGGACAGAGGGGGAACTAAAAGAGTACAAACAGCTGTTCTGTGCAAAAGGACTGTGTTTTAGTATTACCACTGAGTAATCATCTCTAAAAATATCAGACAGTGCTGGGCTGTCAGGGTCAGCAAGGCCTTCTCTGCTGGCCTTAACACCATTACAAGCACTGACCTACATTTTACAACCTAAATTCTAATTTTATTCCTTGAAACTGTATTAATTAATTCCCAGCAGTTTATTCTCTTATTTTTCTAGTGTTTATCTTGGCTGCACTGCTTCCATTATGTGTATGTGGATGTTAACTTGTTTATCCAGTCAGATTCCAGCCTCTATGTGCTGCCATGTCAATCTAATCTGCCCAAGGCCTTCTTTTACCAATCAGATTTCAAATTTGCCTCACTGGGTAGCTGGCACACAATAACACATGCAATTTTTCATCCTTTGATTTGATGGTTAGAGCAAAACCGTTTGACTAGCAAAACACGTCTTGTAGTGATCTGCACATATCAATACATTTGAGTCAGAAGTTTTCACAACGACAATGGCTGACGGAGCAGGAGAAATTGACTTGGTCTCAGACATAATAAAAAATCCATTTTCAAGGTGGACTTTTCCAGAAAGGAGAATTATCGTCAGGAGAAGTCAGCCAACTCTGAAGCTAGCTAACTTGTTTCAGTCCGGATGCTTGTTCGCCACTTCCAGACCACTGCCCATAAGCAGTACCGCTGGCTTACAGTCTCTGAAGAGGTTTACTAATTATAATGCTGGGATAATATAATGCCTGTTATTTGCAAGTGATCAACTTGGTGTTTGGATTCACAGAGGGTTTGCAAACTTGATCATGAACAGTTAATGTTTCTCTCCCTCCTTGACCACCAGCAGTTTCAGACATATCAGAAAAAGTTTCAGATTAGTTAGTTACAGATTAGTTACAGATAGCCATGTCTGACTATGGCTATCCCTATATCCACTGCCACTGTCAAGCGAATATTCTCTGCCCTCAAGGGAACTAAACGTATGCCGGGAATATGACTGGACAGAGTCAACTCACAGACTTGGCCTCCAGAACTATAGAAAAGGACTTACTGATGGAAATGAAATGTAGCATCACCTCTATGAGGTGCGCAAATAAAGAAGGATGGATTTTATATGTTAATAATCAGCAACTCTGGTGAATGTGATGTATTTTATTTAAAATTTTAATGTCATATTATTAGATAAATATTGATTCTGAAGTGCTCCAGGTAATGTACATGGTGCAGTTGTGGTTTATAGTGTTGAGGTTTGGAGGTGTCTCAACTGGGTTTCTTGCCTTATTGACAATGGTATTCACACTCAATATGCAAAGTACCTCCTCATCTGTAATGCCACAGCTTGTTAAATTGCATTTTTGTATAGTATTGATGGTTTCTATAATTGCAACATAAAAGTAGTGGTATTAAGAAGTAGATTAAGTTGGATAAATCCCCACTGAAGGCTCAGGTTCATCATGCATGGCCTGCAAACATATATATTTAAACAGCATAATCTAAAATACACTGAGCAAGCACTCCATTTTTCACATTTCACTGATCTGATGTCTTGTGCCAGATTAGCAAACATATGCTATCAAAGCAAAATACTGGAGAGTGACATGGGGAGGATGAGTCAGAGAAACCAAAAGGCAAACTTACTGGAAGGCAGAGCCCATTCTCTTGCCATTTTCAGGGACTCCAGGATCTGGGCAGACATCTCCGGCTAGACCACTTTGACTCACTGGGAAAAAAAAGGAGAAAAGAATCAGTTGTCTGTCTCACTTTGGTATATTTATTTGCATTTAGTCAGGGCATTTTACAGAATTATCAAGATTTTAGAGGCAGGTTATTGTGAATATGTTACATTATCAGATTCAGATTCAGAGCACGTTATCCTTCCCCAAGGGGCAATTCAGTTTGCTGACATGAGTCTAAGCAAAGAACAGGACATAATCCACACATTGCATATCATATGTAACCTCTTCTAATTACTTTTTCTGTAAAGTCCATCAACACAAAACAAGCATTTTCAACTATTCCAGTTAGTTCCAAAGAAGCAGATTGACTTCAGTACTCATTGTATGGACCAGGGATTGTGCTAGGGAATGAAACACAAATCTTTAAATCTAAAGATCACTACCCTACCATCTCTACACCAAGGTTTAAAATTCTCCAGAATCTGTGCATTATTTATAAGAAAAAGAGAAGACAACATGCAAGTTAAAAAGGATTTAAATATATATTTAACTTAAAATTAACTGGATAGAACAACTGTTTCGAGCAACTTGTGCAAAGAATCAATAAAAAAAAAAAAAAAAAAACGTTTTTACCTCACAGCACATCCACTAAATCTTCTATCAGCATAGTACAAGTTTGAAACAAAATGCACAAAAGCAAAACACACAACAAATTTAGTCTATCTTATATTCTGGATATTGCATTGGTTTCAGACCAGCTGGGAGCATCTGCAGCTTGCTTAAATTGTAATGTAAATGGAAATGAGCCCAGACAACATAATAAAAACCAGTTTAGGCCAGTTCTGTCTTAATGGAACTCTGTGGATGAATAATGATGGTTAGACAGACATGAAAAATAGAGGAAAAGAAGGGAGAGAAATATAAAGTGCAAGGAAATGAGAGAAACACTAGAGCACAGAAGCACAAAGGAAAAAAAAAATAAGAATTTTCTGCAATGGTTTAAATATGACCCCAGGAAAGAGCAATATCTGACCTCTGTGGCTTCCCCTGTCCTCTCTGCCAATCTTTTCCTATATACTTTCCTCTAATTTTTCCCACTCACTCCATCTTTTTACTTTTGTATTCTCAATGTGCTCGGCCTGTTTTTTCCTCTCACACATTAGCTGCAATTTACAAAGGAATGCTGAAGTTTTGTGCTTCCCAACATAAAAGATAGATGAATGATTTGCTGCGTTTGTGTGATTGCATTTTCGTGTGTGCTGTGGGGTTTGTGAGTGTATAGACACTGTGTGTGGATGTTTGTGTGAGATATGATGCAAACAGAACAAGCTGTCTTCTAGCTCTGCTGTGTTTTTGATGTGCTGTCCAAAAATCATCACACAAACATTCTAACACACACTATCATTGTGTTCTCTCTCAAGCATGTTCAAATGGCATTCACTGGCATCAAACACAAAGGTTCATACTGCAGAAACAAATCCAGCTCATGCAAACAACATGAGATTGTTGCAGAAAAAAGATGACAAATATGACTGCTGGGCTGATGTCAAAAATCCTCACGCTGACTTAATCCCATATTTGCACTTAAAAGACTATTCAACATTTAAACACAAGCTTATGATGCATAAAATCATTTCCATATCATCAAAGCCTTCTGCAAACGTTTCATCACCAAAAGTAAACTTTTTAGGAATTTGTAAAAAGTGATTAATTTTGTGACCATAAATGGGGACCCCACTTTACATTGAGTTTCACCTCATGAAATGACTGTCAGTTGTGAAAAACTATTCACTCTGCAGCCTATGAACAATTATCAGGCTAAATTTATTCCTCAGGACTAATTTCAAAGTTGAATAAATCTATTGCTACCACTCTAACCAAAATGTCATTGAGCCTTAAACCTGATGAAAAATGGGAAAAATAATTTTGTAATTCCTACATTAGTGTACATGCCTGGTAAGTTACTACTTTTGTGAATTAGTATTAACAACTGAATTTTTTAAACACTAATTTATAACTTGTTGTCCTTTTATTTTGCTGTATCTAAAGAAAAAAAAACTGTATACTTTATTCCTTCACAATGAAATCTCTCTAAACAACAACAGCCTATTGAATGGTGTTCACTCATTCAAATAAAAAAAAAAGTCCTAAAGTTCTCCAAAAGGGTTTGATTCAGAATAACCAGCTAATAATAGCAGCCCACACTACTACTCCTACTCTACCTCACTGTCTGAAAGGATTGCCCTTTATCCAGCCGCAGTTCTATCCATCTGTCTGTAAAACCTTTAAAAATATGTTTTGAAGTCTTTATTGACACATGAATATTTTAACTTCTGAATCGTGTTCAGTTGTAACGTCTGACCCATGTTCTGTGGAAATTCCTCAAGACAATTCAAAATGAGATTCAGTAGTGTGTGTAGCCCTCATGTGCCTGCATACACTCCCTACAACATCTGGGCATGCTCCTGATGAGACAACAGATGTTCTCCTGAGGGATCTACTTCCAGTACTGGATCAGGGCATCAAACCCTGGACAGTCTGTGATGTGACATAGCAGCAGTGGATGGAATAAGACATGATGTCCCAGAGGCGCTTGAGTGGATTCAGGTCAGGTGAATGGGCAGCCCAGGCCATAGCATCAATGCCACTGTCACGTAGGAAGTGCTGACACACTCCAGCCACATGACACCGGGCATTGTCATGTATCAGAAGGAACCCAGATCCCACTGCAGCAGCATATGGTCTGTCCATAGGTCTGAGGATCTCATCCTGGTACCTAATGGCAGTCAGAGTACATCTGGCTAGCACATGGAGGACTGTGCGGCCCTCCAAGGATATGTCTCCCCAGACCATCACCGATCCAATGCCAAACCGGTCATGCTGGAGGATATTGCAGGTATCCAAACGCTCCCCACCGAGTTTCCAGACTGTCACATGTGCTCAATGTGATTCTGCTCTCATCCGTGAAGAGCACAGGGCACCGATGGCCAGTCTGCCAATCCTGGTGTTCTCTGGCAAATGCCAATCATTCTCCACAGTGTTAAGTTTTGGAGCACAGGCCCCACATGTGGACGTTGGGCCCTCATACCACCCTCATGCCGTCTGTTTCTGACAGTCTGAGCAGAAACATGAACATTAATGGCCTGCTGGAGGTGATTTTGTAGGCGCTGGCAAGCCTCCTATTCTTCCTTGCATAAAGGAGCAGATAGCAGTCCTGCTGCTGGGTTATTGTCCTCCTAAACCCCCTTTCCACATCTACTGGTATACTGGCCTGTCTCCTGATATCTCCTCTTTGCTCTCCACACTGCTGGGAGTCACAGTAAACCCTCTAGCCACAGTGCATATTTATGTAGCTTCCTGGATGAGCTGCACTACCTGAGCACTTTCTGTGGGTGGCAGACACTGACTGATGTTACCTAGTGGTGAGGGTACTGGCAAAAGGCTAACATGACCAAAATCAGCCAGAAAGGATGAAGACAGGGAAATGGTCTGTGGCTACCACTTGCAGGGGTTGTCTTGCTAATTGCCTCTCATTTCCACCTGTTATCTGTTCCATTTGTACAACAGCAGGTGAAACTGATTCACAATCAGTGTTACTTCCCAACTGGACAGACTGATCCCAGAAGTGTGACTGACTTTGAGTTACTTGGTGATGGTTATGTGCTCCCTTGATCAACTTAGCATATTTTCCTCTCCAGTTTTATGACACTGTTTAGTATTTACAACTTTGAATTAAAGCATTCACATTTCACAATTCACGTTTTATTAATTTAGCAGATACAATTATCAAAAGCCAATAACAAAAAAAAATAGGGAACAATTTCATTAATATAATGTGTTTGTACCTTAGCACTACACTAACGATAGGGCTTACTATCAATGTTGGGCTCAGGAAAAGTAATGTCTGTACTTCCACTATTCTCTGGACTTACCATTGCAGCATGTGTCTGTTGTTCATTCGCATGTGCCCGTACGTTTGTTTGGCTTACCATGACATTCATTTGGCTAAACATGACATTTTACTCTTCCTCATTCAATCAGCATCAATTTAATGACTGTTCTACTTCCTAAGCCAGTCAGATGAAGGCAGCTTCATTGTGCTGAATTATAGTAACAACACTTTTTATTGGTAACAACATTGTAATCATGGAAAGAGTAACTGGTTAAATTACCCGTCACTGAAAGAGTAACGCGATTTATTTTAACGCTGCTTTTCCCATCACTGCATATGATACAGACGGACTGAGGAAGCAGGGAATCCAACCAGGGGCCTTCAAAATGGCTGACGACTTTATGTCCTGAGCCAGGACATAAATTAGGTGGTGGTGAAAAAATAATAAATAAAATAAAATATACAAAGTTTCCAGAGTGGCAAAACCCAAAAAGGAAAGAAATATGCAACAATTAAAAGTGAAGTGGTTTGGTTAGCTCTGTCATCTTCACAGCAAGAAGGGTTCTGGTATGAATCTCAGCTGGGCCCTTTTTTTGTGTAGAGGTTCTGTATAGAGTTTGTATGCTGTGTCTGCATTGGTTTCTCCAGGTATTTGACTTCCACCCACAGATCACAAATGTTCACAGCAGATTAACTGGGAAATCAGTGTAAAAATACATTCTGGAAAACAGGGAAGGATTCAGTGTTGCCAAAATAAGTGTGTGACTGTAAAGCTGAAGATAAAAATGCATTTTAATTTTTTATCCTATCGCTGCAACTTTTGATGTTTTTTTTTCACGTGAGTTATTTTACTGAGTTTCAAACTGGCTGAGGAAAACAAAAAGATAAAGCCAAGTAGGTAAATTGTCTAATGTAGTTACAACAGATAACAAATGAGCAGATGGAAAAAAAATAAAAAATAAAAAAAACGAAATAAAAAAAACAGTGTACTTGGAAACTGTATATAGTGTGTGGATAAAAGGAGAGAATCCCGATGTTTATGTGTAATTAGCAGATGTGTTTCAGGTAAGAGGTTTAAAGGTGCTCTTCAGGCGCCTGCTGGTTGATGAAATAAAGTTTAAAGTGCAGTTATCTCATACACTCTTTTCTGCGTCCTTCATCATGTTGCCTCTCACCCTCTCTGCTTTCTCTCTCCTCTTCTACAGCCCGAAAGCAAATCCACCCCAGAGCTGAAGTCTACAGTCATCTATCCACCAAGCATCTTCAATCCCAACCAAGTTTAAAGCTATATATTATAAAAACAAATTGTACTATTCTATTCTCATGCCAAAAGCTTGCGTGACTGTGAGCTTCCTATAAACCATTTTGCTGTATTGTTGTTCCACCTTATAATTTCCTGTTTCAAGTGGTCTTCTATTGAAATAAATTGCACCACTTTGCCTGACAATCCCGAAAAAGACTTATTATAAGTCACACTCTCACAGTGATGATTTATTACAGTTCTAGGTCATTGTCTAGGGAGTAAAAATCCTTAATCACATCTTTCAGCCTCTCTATAATTATGACACATCTTAAGAAGTCAGCTAATGTCACTATGAAAGAAGTTAAGTACAAAATAAGTTGCTTTCAATAAAAGTATTTCAAATTGCCATACATAGCTTGCTTGATTTCGTCTTAATGATTTTACAGTAGCTTCAGTATGATCAGTGTGGGATCTTAAATAACTGTGATTGTGTGAGTTATTCATATGTATTTTTCTTTTTTATTCTTGAAAACCTATATGTATCTTCGTATGAGTATGCCTATTGGACTGTCTTTAATATAGGGAAGTGGCTGTTACAGACAGTCTTTTAGATTATGATTCATAAGCACTCCATTCTCTAGACAGATAAAACTCATTACCATTACACTCCGGTTCTTTATAATGATTGTATATTGCAAAAAAGTCAGTAAGATTCCACTAAAGAGCGATTATATCACCAGTGGGAGTCACACAGTGTAAAGAAATGCTGTTCAAATACCGGCTTAGGACTAAAATTTGACCTTGATTTTCTGTTTTCATGTTTTAATAACCCTGATTGCCAGCATGACGGCACATCTTCAGGTAATTTCATTGAACCAGCATAAAGACCTTTTATTTATTTATTTATTTATTTTTTAAAGTCTGGTCTCCATGCCAGTGTACTTTCAGTGAGTATTGGTCCCTTGCTGGGAAATGTAATTTCATATTATGTTCCAAAGCTTGAAAAGCTTAACAGCTTTGTGAACTGCTAAGTTCACAGTCATTATCATCCTTCTTTGGATCCACATAATGATCACAGATAAGAAAATGCAACAATTATTTTACAGGTGGGATGGGTCATTGAGCATTTCTGCAATAAACATTAGTAATTAATGTTATTTTGTTTCACCAAAGGAAATATGCAGTAAGATCGGGACCAGTGGACGTTTACAACTCGTGAGGTCAGCTCAGTTAAGGCAGCTGAGTCTTTAGTCTTAAGTCATCTTCAGACATGTATAACAAAATATGAAATTCAGGTCTGCCTCTATTATTTTTCCTATACTTCTACCTTCTACCTCATGACCAGTAACAATGGCAATGTTTAATTGTTTATTGATTATTTTAATATAAATCTGACTATGACCTTACTTGCCACTTACTTACTATGCCACTTTGTGAGCCTCTTGACCTAAAACAAAATAAAAATGTAAAAATTAAGCTATGTGAAGTGTGCTGTTCTTAGACACAATATTAAAACTAGGGGTTGGCCAATTTACTATTTAATCGATTCATTACAATGCGGCATGTGCCGATTCAATTATAATTTGTTAATGTTTGAATTCAATTATTTTTCATTATAATTAAATGACAGGAACAGAGCGGCAAATTGTGGTAGGAACATAAAAGTCGTGCATGCTGCCCGTACACTTTAAGTGGGCTGACCGGTCTGTCCAAAGACATGAATGTTGGGTTAATTGGTCACTCTAAATTCTCCCTAGGAGTGAGTTTGAGCATGAGCAGTTGTCTGTCTCTCTGTGTAGGCCTTGTAATAGACTGGCGACCTGTCCAGGGTTTATCCTGCCTCTCACCTGCTAATTGCTGGAATAGGCTCCTGCTCCACCGCGACCCTGAATAGGACAAAGCGGTATAGAAAATGACTGAATGGATGAAGGATAAAATTTAGATTTTGAAGGTTAAAAACACTGTAATTGCATGAAAAAGCATACTGTAATGTGGATGTGAGTTATTCATTTGACTATGGCAACTTGTACATACAAAAGGAATATTCAATCTAAAATTATTTAAAGATCATAATTGGATATTGCCTTTATTTATATTATGGCTAATAGTGGGAATAGTGCTTTGCCTGTACACATTACCATTGCAATGATATTACTGGATTTGTTCATCTCACCTGACATTGGCTTACGACATAGTGGCCTTGAGTATATGTAGGAACCATGCAGTTGGAGAGACACCTCCACAGAAAACAATGAATAAGTCAAATCACAACGCTCATGTTTTTGCCAGCTGGCTCTCCTTTAAACAAGTAAAACCAATAGGTCTGAACTCAACAGACTGACTTCAGGCAATTCTTTTACAACGAAACAACTCTGTTTATATAAATATGTTTCTGTTGTGTATATTTGAATGTGTGCATGGTACAAGTATAGCAGATACTGTATTCAATGTGTGCCTGTGGGTAGATCTGAGCCTTTCACCAAGCACCGCATTATTGATAAACATAATATACTGAGTTGCCCGAGGAAGTGATCACATTCTCATATACACACACTCAAGTACACACTGAGCAAACTGGTTCAAAATTTTATTGTAGCAAAACACGAGGAGCCATGCCAGCACATAAAATGTGTCTTATACACCGAAAACCTGCACACACTCACAAAACACCCAACTAATGTTGATTGCAGTGGCAGATGCATAACTGAGCATATAAATCAGACAAATTATTGATGAGGATTTTATCATGAAGCTCCATTAAATGCTAAGGAAAGGATGAGGAATGAGTTTGGGCCTCTCTGATAATTCAACGCTTTATTCACATGATCTTAACACAGTTCTAGAGGCGATTCAGGCCAAAAAGAAATATCTCTGCCATCAATGACTGTTGTGCTATCATTATTTACCATTTACAATCCACCAAATTTCATTCTAATGAACAAGTTTTTTTCATCTGAGCTACCTAAGTCTCCTGTTCAAACAACAGCTTGATAAGCGGGGTGATCCATTGTGGCATGACAAAGCTGAAACTCAGTAAATATGTAGATTTAAATAGAGCCACTTGAGAGTTTCTTTTCTTTAACATCCTAAATAAAGCATAAACAGTAACGCCTACTGCCAGAAGGTGCCAGCGTTTAAACAAGCTGTATTCATCATACATCACCTTGAGGCTTTCTCTAAGAAAGTGTTTGGTGTGTGTGCTTTAAATCATGAAGCTACAGAAGAGTTTTACTTTCCATGTTCAATTGTCTAAAACACAGTTCAGTGTTAATATTTAAAATGTTCTACACACTGGTAGGCAAATGCTGGAATGTATTTTTCTATTTTTTTTATAAACATTAAAACTGTCATCAGTAATAAAACCATTAACTACCACCTCACACCATGAACAGATAATCAAATGCTAACAAATGTTTAATGTAAACTGACCTTAACTTATGTAAATCTCAGATAACAAAGTGCAAGTGAATGCAGCTTATAATTCACTTTTATATAATCTCTTTCGTTATACCATGTTCTTAATCATTGCGCAGCATTTATAAAACATCATCTCGCCAGATGCCTACATAAGTGATTATTTTTATCTCTCCAAGCTGTTTACATTTTATGAAGAGGATGTAAAACTCATAACGGCACCAGATGTGATGACTGTGCAAAGTTAAATGATCAATAATGCTGAAAAAAACACTAATGAAACTTGTGATTTGGCTTAAAGAGGGTAAATGTTCATGCAGCACTGATTAAAGCCATGCGCTGCAGGATAATCCTAAGTGAACACAAAAACTTATTTTTATGTGTGTCAACCTTTTTGTTTGTCTGTACACCTGCCTGGCCACCCAGCAGTGTTCTAGACCCACCCCTGGAGAGCAAGCAAACTTACTGCAATATTTAAAAAGAGTAGGTATGTTATTTGAGCTCAGTTTCCTAAATTGTTTATTATTCTATTGATATGTCTTTGATCCAGATCAAATGCAGGTTCAACAATTTCAATGACCAAAAATTCTTTGTGTCTCCTTTCCTTACAGTCTTTTTTATTGTTTGTCTGTCATGACAGGTATAAGGGAAAATCCAACACCCTCTCCTTTGGAAATAAACTAGAGCAGCGGCCATGTCACAGTGAAACTGGAAGCAGTTTGTTGGCGTGACAACTGTGTCTGATATCAGGCTATTAACATTGTGGTTTGGGTTTAAATGTCAAATTCCTTGAGGTCAGAACACTTTGTTGACATGAAAATCATGTGGTTAAGGTAAAGGAATGACTGCAGTCATCTTTTAAAATAACCAAAGAACAAAAATCAAACACCCATGTCAAAGGCACACAATGATTGACTTGTTTAACCACATCCTCTCCCTCCATATGTCTCAGCTCTATGATAACACATCATTTCCTCATTTGGGAAACAGTCATAATTATTATAATTAGATGAGGAGATTTATTAATTGGTCAGGCCAACATGCTATTTTCCCTGCCCATGAATGATTTGCTGGTTGTATTCAAAACTTTTTCTATTGTGATTTTAAACCAATAATATGCAGGACGTAGACCGTACAGGGATTCAGTCTGTCTGTATAATTTGGAAAAACAGTAAGATCAAACCAAAACGAGGAATTGCCACTAAGAATGAACATTAGAAAACAAACATACAATTTCATTTTAAAGCTGTTATTGGTTTATATCTAAAGGCTTCATTGTCTGTTTCTGAACCCTGAGAAAGTTTCCTGTTTTGGCCATGAAATACCACAACATCAACACTCCAGTATGTTTAAATAGATTAAAGAGATTAAAAATAAATGAAGAATTTAAGATGAGACACTACAAGTGAATAGACTAAAATTTATAACTAATAGGTATCACCTTGGAACTTATTTATTTCTCACATTAAAACTTTTTTTTTTTTTTTGTATTGCAAGTTTTTTAATGTTTAAATATGCAAATTAGGTATTAAATATAAAAACAAATGCACTAATATGCATACAATTCTATGAAAAAATCTTAACACTGAATTAACCCAGGTTCATAGTTTTTTACAGAGGGGATATTGGATATCTATATCATGTCACAATTTAATAAATACAGACAATAATCATGAAAACCTCAATATGTGCCCTGTTTTGGTGATGAAAAGTTCTCTAATGAGATATCAAAAAACTTCCTGTTAAAACATTAAATACATAGACGGGAGAATAATATGGTGTCTATAAATGCTGCTGAAGAGTAGATATTTGACCCAGCGTATGTGAGAGAAAAAACAAAATAAAAAAAATATATATATTCTTTAAAGTTTTGGAATATAAAATTCAACATATATTTAATATTATTTTCTAAAACACTATTTACAGACATCAAATCCAATCAGACTCATGAGAACAACAAAGCTGAAAATTTATAAAACATCAAAGCTGACAAATGTACAACACAACATGTGTGTTCAGCTTCATCTGAACACAAACTCAGTCACACACTTTCATACATCTACTCCTGGCAGAGCCCCTGAAAAAATTTACTTTAGATATTTGGATGGTAAAATTCAACACAGTTTTGTTATTAAACCTATTTGCAGATATCAGATCCAATCAAATTCATAGAAACAACTATGCAGAACATCTGTAACACATCAGCGCTGCCAAGACGGAGAGATTTCTTTCCTCATACTGTCCTGTAGTGTTTCTGCAAGGTTTTAGCGAAAGTGCAGGGATTTCCCAAATTTTTCTGACTTTTTTGAGGGCTGGATACCCCAGTCCTAATTCATATGCTAAGAAAACGTGCACATTGATGTAAAAGGTGACATCGTGTCTTGTTGCATCCTGAGAAGGGAAGGGGAGGGACAGATGTAAAGTTACCTATTGACACAAAGTACTTTCTGACGTTGCTCAGAGCAGTCTCAGTGCTATGGTGCTGTCTAAAACCTGACTAGAAGACATTGTTGCAGTAGTTTTGTGTTAAAAATTGTCTTAGTTGATGAAAATGGCTTTTTTAAGGATCTTACTTAGAAACAGAAGATTTGAGATCGGCCTGTAGCTGTTCATTTGTGTCTTGTCTAGAGGTTTGATTACAGCTGTTTTTAGAAGCTCTGGAAAGACCCCAAAATTAAAAACAAGTTTACAATCTGTAACAGATCTGGCTCCAAAGTCTTTGAGACCTTTTTGAAAAAAATCTGTGGGCAGGATGTCCAAACAGCAACAGGAAGAATTCAGCATAAGATGTCCCCCCAGATCTTTGCTGTTAATGGGATTAAACGGTCATGGTGTTTAAACTGGTTTTCAATGGACAATGAACCAACTGCTTGTCTGATATTCTGGATTTTGTCCGTGAAGAATTTGGTGAACTCATTGCAGGCCTTGGTTGAATAGGAGGGTTTGTTAACCTGTCGACAGTAGTGAATAAGGTCTGAGCATTATGACAGTTTTTGGTAATAATGTCCTCAGTGAGGTCAGCTGTAAATTATAAGAGTGACATTTCTCTTTATACATGTCATAATGAACCTGTAGATTTGTTTGTCTCCATCTTTGCTCAGCTTTCCAGCTCTCTTTTTTTCATTTTTCACTAGTGTGGAGTTTCTCCACAGAGACTTTTTTCTTCCAGAGACAATCTTCAGCTTAATGGGGGCAATAGCATCCAGAATATTTGACATGTTAGCATTAAAACTACTGACAAGCTTATCAACTAAACCCACTGACAGGGCAGGTGTTAAAGAGAAGACCTAGTTAAACATCCCACTTGTGTTTTCAGTTATACACCGTTTTGTGATCGCCTCCCTTGAGACATTTGTGTGAGCAGGAATCGTAATCTTAAAGAAAACACAGTAATGATCAGACAGGCTCACATCACACCTAGTAACCTTGTAAAAGTCCAAACCCTTTAAAATCAGTAAATCTAGAGTGTGTCCTTTAATGTGTGTGAGCTCTGTTATGTGCTGACTTAGTCCAAAGTTGTCCGGAGTGTTACACAGGTCTTTAGTCCCTTTGTCCTGAGGGTTGTCTGCATGAATGTTAAAAATCACCAACAATGATTACACAGTTAAACTCTACACAGATTACTCTAATAATCTGATCTGACACGTCTACATAGATTTCTTAAATAGCATAACAATGCATTTTTTCCCAAGATTCATCGCCAGAAATGTTGTGACAAAAAAAAACAAAAAAAAAAAACAAAACAAAGCAAACAAAAAAAAAGTTAAAACTTTTAAAATGTCCTGATAAAACAGTTTCATTCACTGGAGTCACTCTAAATACTCTTAACATTCAAATCTCAGTTACTAAGTTTATGTTAAGTCGTACAACTGAACAACGTGAACACAGAGAGCAGCTATGACATGCCGTCATGTAAATCCGATAAATAGCATCAGAATGTTTTCTGTTTGATAAAAGGACAAAGTGTAAACCTGTTGTAGAGGAAATGGGACTTTAAATGACCATGTCAGATTTATTTCAAAGTACATATGAACGAGGTGACATCACTTCCAGTTGTGGAACATGGCGGTCTTAGCATTAGTTGCTAATGTGAGAGGCCGCAGTTTTCGTGTTAGCTGCTGTGAGCGATAATATGCTGCAAAATACTTTATAGGGGAATGTTATCGACACTGGTGAATGGAAACATCTGAATTTGACATCATCTGAGCAACAGAAGCTGATTTTGAACAGAGGCGACAAAGGAAACCAGTTGTGTGAATGTATGCTAAGATCTGGCCGAGCCTCTGTAAGTCACACAAGGTCACATTACTGGAAAAGAGGTTTATGAATCGATATAGGATTTTATTTTATTTTTTAAACCCAGTCTTATACTGCACCATATACAGAACAAGTTGAAGGACATATAAACAATGGCAATGTGCTGGTTTGCACTGAAATAAATGAACTGTGGGAATTAATTATAAAGGTTGAGATAAAAAAATATATTCAAAGTTGCAATGAAAAAAAATAAAGAAAATAAAGACAAAAAAGAAAACAGAAAGCAGTTGTTATTCATGTCTCCATTACGGTCGCCCTCACGGAAACACAGATAAAATCTCGACTCCTGCCACATCAAAGATGAATGCACCATGTGTGCCCTTGTGTACACAGAGCATGTGTTTGTGTTTGGTCAGATGTGTAAAATATTTCACTAACACATGCTTACACTATTTAGCTGAAATGAACTAAATAAAATGTACTTACAGACAGCATTTTTGTGATTGGAGTCTTTACTGGGCATCATCTTTACCCCCCTGGACTTCAACTCTATTGCTTTCTTCACTGCAGAGATCAGAAGAGAAGGAGGTTATTCATTAAATTATAAAACATTCTTTGTTAAACTTTAATTGCTGTACATCTTAATCTAAAGCACTTATTTAAAAAAAGAAAAAAATAAGGAAAAAATGGTTGCTATGTACATTCCACATTTTTGTGTAATCAAGCTTCGCAATTCACCTCCTGTAATGGTCATACAATAGCAAAATTCTGAGTTACAACAGGATACACAGAGAAGCAATTAAATAGAGAAAAGTGAGTATGACGGGGGAGAAGAAACAGGGAAGGACCAGAGCAACATTAAAATTTATTCCATCTATTTTATCCTTAGTGGCAGCACTGCAGAGGATAAGAGGAAAAAAGAAAATCTGTGCTACAACCGCACTACGTTCCACTGAGAGACAGACTTGGCATGAAACACTAAAAGACACATCTCTCTAGCTCCCCCCAACAGACACACACACACACACACACACAAAAGATCTGCCAATGGTAAAAGCTACAGACCAATAGAAGGCAGAAAGAGTGACACCAAAATGAGATGGAACCCAGAAAA
The DNA here is from genome assembly GCF_017639745.1 of Melanotaenia boesemani. Lineage (NCBI taxonomy): Eukaryota > Metazoa > Chordata > Actinopteri > Atheriniformes > Melanotaeniidae > Melanotaenia > Melanotaenia boesemani. Next base: position 24,852,715 of record NC_055682.1, read on the forward strand.
TGCAAAAAGAAAGTCCAATTTTGAAAAAAGGGAGAAAATGTGTTTGTTACAATCAGCTAATTATACCCAAGAAACTTCACAGAAATAAACATATGCTTTCACATAATTATGCCTCACTTCGACTCCAGAAAAAAGGGTCCAAAAAAGTCCACTCAGGTGATATAAGACTTTCGCTTCCAATAAATGTTCTTCCCATTACAGTACTTGAATTAATAATAGAATGGGATGACCATGTACTCCATGTCCTATTCTGGTCATGCTTCAAATGTTCAAATCAGTTTGGAACTGTGTAGAACAAAGAGCAAAGTTTGAAAATCTATTTTTGATCCATTGTCACTACAGACAGTTGTACATCGATGCCTTATTACAAACATTTGTGCAAATATTTCCAAAAAAGGGTTGAATGTTTTGGAAAATTTCATAAACAGAATAAATGTCATTAAATGTGATGCAACATTAGTATACATATAGTACTAGTAAATATTCTGCAGTGAGTATGTGCTTTACAATGTTATTCTTGAACAATTCATTCAGTGAATAGATTCCACAATTTTTATGCAGTTTGTCACTGGGAACATAACACAATTATCTGCTTAGCATTACAACACAAATTCCAAAGAAAATGTAAGTTTTTATGTTTTTAAACCACATTTGGATCATCACACATCATCATCATCAAACTGCACTCAAATCTAACTTTATCCACATTCAGTTTGGCTGTTTAATTAGTGGGCATGACATGAAAAATAACACAATGCATCATATGGATGTGGGTGGAGTTAATGGTCCAACACCTTTCTGCGTGTCATAAGTAAATAAGACAAAACTGATTTCATTAAAAATTACTAAAACTAAATACAAAGATTACAAATCTAATTGACGAACCTAAAATTTTTGGTCCTTCAAATTTGATGAAAGACTTTTTCATTTTTGTTAATGTTGCAGTTATATTAATGTTTTTAATTTATTAAAAAAAAGAAAAAAAGAAAAAAACCTGATGGAATGTTGGAATATTTATGAAATTATTCTCAGTATGACTATGAAATAGCTGTTAAGAAAAGGCAGCTATGTAACGATTTCTGTGATGCGGAAATGCAGACAGGATCTCCGAATCAGACAGTGAAAATGGAATCAGTAGTAAAAGCTCATTTTATGGAATATCGTGAAATTTTTTCATAATGTTGAACTGATCCGCTTTTTACATTCGTCTAAAGGTTTTCATGGTGTCTGAGCTAAATGAAGAAGAAACGCAGGATGAGAATCCAACTTGTTCTGCAACCTCCCATCTGTGTGATGTCACCTATGCTGGCACGTCTCAAGTCTCCCCCACAAAGTCAGTGATGGCGAAGAGACCAACAGAGGGAAAGAGCTGCCTCCATTTTTGATGAAGCATTACAAACAAGGAGGAGCGTTGTCAGAAAACGAGAGCAGGTTCTGTCAAACTCACTAACCCCAAGTGTTTCAGATGCAGCCGGAGGCTGTCCTGAAGAAAATCAGTGGGAAAAAATATCAGTCAATTTTGATAAAACTGACTTTAGGGCAGAATGCTGTGTAATAAAATAAAATTTGTGATAAAAACAAACAACAAAAACAAGGATGTTTATGGGACTAAACTCAAGTCATTGAGCAACCAGCTCATACAGAAAGGCTGCAGCTCTTTGACGCAGCTTGCACAGGTTTGCATCCTGATCTGGAGCCCTTTGTTGCATGTCACCCCGTTGGTCTCTGACCCCCTTTCCTATCCAGCAACATTGTCATAAAGCCTAGACCTTAAATTGTAATATCTTTAAGAAAAAGTTATTTTCCTTTTAAAATGTTGAAATTGTATACATTCATACATCAAACACATCATTATTATTATCACATTCAAACCAGTAATTTAGTGGCAGACAAAAGTGTTTTCTTTCAGGAAGAGCCAATCCTCTGGTCACCTGATAAAATCCAACTGTAACATTTGTTGATCAATGAAATTAGAAAGCATGGTTTTATAACTGTATGGTTTTTCTTTCTGGACTTTTGTCCCACCAGAATTTGCTAACTTGAAAATGAGGGATTAGTACCTGTGAATAGGCCATTGGTTAACTTTAACATCTGAGAAAATTCAATTGATACTGCATTCATTTTTTGTTAGCCAAACATGGTCCCATCTACAATGTCCTTCAAAAAGCAGATAAGAATAGACACATAATCAGCCTTGCAGAGCATATTATACCTTGATACTGAGCACTGAATCCTTTTCTTCTATGATTGCTGTCTGAGGTGAAGTGTATCCGAAGCCAGTTCTTATTTGAAATCACCGGTGAGGGCACGGTTGTACCAGTCAGCCTGGAAGTAAAAAAAAAACAAAAAAACAAAAATCAAAGACATTACTTTATTAAAAACAAATGAGAAAAAAGCCACTCAAAGAAGATCCAACAACTAACTAATCACATTTCTATTTTTCTGAAGTGAAGCAGTCCTTCTGAAAAAAAAAAAAAAAAGAAAAAAAAACTTGTTGCAGCAACACTTCTGCGTCTTCTAGAAGATACCGAAACAAGACAACCTGTGAAAGAAAAGATATTTGATGCAACAAGACTTCAGCTGCTGCTACTGCAAATCCACAGTATGCATCTTTAGAGAAAAATCTATTGTGTTATGGTATTGCTGTGCAATGTGCTTCTCTGCATTTTAGGCTGAGGGAGAAAAAGTGCAGCTGAAGCAGTAGGGATGTTGCAGGAAATGTCTTGTACAGTAATTACAAAAAGCAGAATTACAGACTGCAGCAAGATCTACATGTGCTGTAAAGAATCTGATTAATTTTACCTTCCAAATCTATTTGCAAAACCTATCCCGATAAGGTACAGTTAGTAAAACTATTATTACTTGATCTCTTACTATTCAAGGAGGACTATCACACACCCACCCCTGAAGTTATTTTCTGATGTTAATATTTTAGAAATTTCCTTTAAGTGCCTCACAAGAAGATAAAGTGCAAAAGCATACCTCTTGCACAAGCTCTTGTTTTTTCAAAGATGACAGAAACAAGGACTTACACTTACTGACCAAAGCTGATCTGACTACTATGGTTGCTAAATGATCAGAACTATCAAAACCCATCTTGCACTTGAGTTTTTTTTTATTATTATTATTATTATTATTAAATCAACATTATTAAAATATGCAGTGAAATCTGCACCTGTGCTTTTTTTCATGTCATGCTAAGTATTTACTTGTAATGATGGATGGCACATCCACAGTTTACAACACTACACACCCAGGAAACCATTATTTGTGAAAGGTGAACAGAAAACGAGAGTCACTCATCCAAGCTTGTACTCTTAAAACAATATATAACACTAACACAGAATACAGGACACAAAGGGATGCATTGCGTTGGATTATTATTATTTTTTTTTCTTTTTTTGAGATTGAAAATATCCACTAATAAATAACCAATAATAATAATTAGTATCATTATCAGTGTCATCGTCGTCATCATATCTCTGATGTGATTTTTGTGCAAGTTGTACAAAACAGGAAATTTGTGACTGTAAAACTGAGTTGTTGAACTTAAAATATGCGAGTTACTAATATTAGCCTTTGCGTACGCATAGCAAAAGACAAATCTGAAAAGAGTAAAAAGCTAAGCAAAGGAATTTGATAGAGATTGTGAATTGGTAAATGGAGGAGAGATGCCCAAATGAAAAAAAAAAAAAACAATAAATTCCTAAGCATCTTCACGAAGATAGTAGACTTTGTAAAGTCTTACATCAGCTTTAGTCTCTCTCTCATTTTGTTTCCAACAGCCTCCCGAAGGGGTAGTTATAAAAAATATAAACGAAGTAGGGAAATGTTGCACTGAGAGAAAAAAGGAAATGATGTAAGAGTCTGCCTGGAAGCAGATGTTCTACTGTTTCACAAGCCCCCCACCACAAAGTAACAAGAGCTGTTGAAGCTGTCCTTTAATAAGGCTTCAGGTATGTGGAGACCAAAGTAAAATACACTAAGGCATGGGAAACAGAAAAGTTAAAAGCTTAAAAAACAGGAACACGAGAGCTGCTGAAAGTTTAGAGCTTGGTAGAAGTTAATAGAGACACTAAGTTTTGTCACTGTGAATACAGTTAAGCACGAATTTAAAAAGAAAGTAGAAGAATTAGAAATTTAAAAAATATGAAAGAGGAGACAAACAGCACTGCCAACATATCTGCCTGAAGGCAGAATAAATCTGGAGTATACAGAGATCATCTGGAACACAGCAGACCAGTGTGCTATCTTTATCACCCACTGTGGTTAAATATTAATCTTAACTATAATGACACAAAATAAGTGAGATATTAAAATGGGACAGAAGCTAAGAGCACTGACACAGCTCTCCAGGAAACAGAAATCTATGAGAAGCAGTCAGGTGTAACTAGTGTACTTTCCTACAGGTAGAGTCTGCCCATGTTTTGGCTGCGATGCTGCAGGGTGAAGTTAGATAAGCCAGATGTATGTATGGACTATTTCCTTGATCTTCCCAGGGAAGTAGAGAAAATACCTTTTTTTGGAACAGTTATGAGTTGCAAAAGTATGATTGACACCGTGTGTGCTGCAAAATACATGAAGAAAGAATCAGAAAACTTGGAGTGACAGCTGCAAATGGACATTGGGAAGGTGTAACTGAAGTGTTGGGAACTTTCTTCCAAATACTTTTTGTGATATGCATGGTACCATGCTGAGGATCCCACAAGAGTTTGTTCTCTAGATTAGTTAGTGTTTTTTTCTGGGTTTTTTTTTATCTCGTGTCACAAAACCTCTGTCAAATATTGAAACAGAAAATAAAACTTCACAAAGAGCCCTTTAAGTAGATTGTAGATCTCCCTGTCCTAGAACAACAGAACAAAAAATGACTTGTCTGATCTCTGTCTTTGTGGGAGTCTGCTTTGCCAATGTTGATTCTGTAGGAAAAAAATAAGTCTGGAAGATCACTTGCTCCATACTGCTCAGCAGGAACTCCTCCGTGGTGAGAGGACCACTCACTAACCGACCTGGATTAACATTAGCCTTGTATTTCCAAAGTGAAAGCACATTTCTGATAGCTATCAGAATGTGTTACTTTACTGTACCTGCATTATAATGAACTCAGACTTATATAAAAGTGTTTTCAAGACTTCACTCATCTTCTACACATGTGCAGAGGGCTCCCTGCAGTCACAGATTCTGATAGGTCACAGATTTTGGTGAAACACTTATCTTTGTAATTGTGTTTCGGTGAACTTAAAAAAAAAGTGTTTCACTGGAAAAGTTCTGCACTTGCCAACCACCATAAGTCTGCAACCTTTACAATCCAATTTTCCCTCAGCCCAGCTAAATAAAATATGTTTAGAGCTGCAAATGTTACGAGACCTTTTTAGAAAAGGCAACTTATAATTTTTTTTATAATTATCTGCTAAAGAAAGTTTGTTATTTTTGAAGAACCACATTTCTATTTCTATCTTTGCCTGCAAGTCTCTGCATGTAGCCAGTGAGCCAGAACATTAAAAAAAAATAAAATAAAATAAAATAAAAAAAAATATATAGTGCACAAAGTAAATAAAAAATTGTTTATTCTAAAAATTGAAAAGAATAATAAGTCATTAAAAGATGGCACATTACAACCTGTTAAAAGTTCACATTATATTATTGTATTGCTTAAGCACTGAAGTGTAAGCAAAATTTTAATGATTCACTTTGCTGAGTTGGAAATAATCATAAAAGGTTTTATGCTCCTGAGAAATATTATTGATATATTGCTAATTATATTTCGGAGATTTATCCAATATTTTGCTATAATAAATAACATGCAGTGGCTTTGCCTAAAAAAGAGCAGAATAAGATATGTTCTGCATTTTTTTAAAACAATTTAAAATGCTGTGTAAAATACTGTGTATGTTAAATGTATGGAGAACTCCTGCCACAGCATTAGAAAGTCTCTCTTATTGATCGGTCAAAGGAAACTATGATAAAGAATTACTCACTCAACCATGTCATTTGTTTTTCCACGTGTATAGATCAGCGCTTGTGTTTTTTGCACAGCAGGTCTCTCAAAAGTGCATTCATCTTTGCAATGAGGTGTTTATGTACTAAAATCTTGCAATAAAATCCCTAGCAGTGTTATTGTCAACAAACTGTTCTTGGTGACACAGACTGATTTCATCCTGCATTGACATTCTCAGTCACCTGGGTAGGAGTTGCTGGTCTGTTTTTCTTCACACAACACAATAATGCATGGGGTCATTAAATGTAGACTGTCAACCACACTGTTTACTGTACTGGTGTTTTTTGCTCTTACCTCTCGTCAGTCTGGAACATGTAGTCCCAAAAGGGTCTAAGCACTGTTGCTCTAAAACATGTTCAGTGATGTGTCCCATTGGAAGCATCTCACTCGTGCTTAGCTCAGATATTCCAGTACTTTATTTTACTCGCTTGTTCAAGCTTCTTAATGAACACAATTTCTGTTTGTCTTCATTAACATGCTGCTATGTGCTAAACTGTTTCAGACGCTCTTTTCAGCTTCCAGATTTCGACAGCCACAATTAATATGGTATTTGCTCATTCATTTACTTTTGATAATGTGTTTCCGTCATACACTACAAATGAAAAATAAAAGTCTATTAACAGTTTGCTATGTGCATGTGGTTTTATTTTATACATACATATATCATACATACATACATATTTTATGCACACACACACACACACACATATATATATATATATATATATATATATATATATATATATATATGTATGGTCTAGGTGAATACTCGATTCTGATTGACTGAAGGGTGTCCATTAAAAAGTGATAATGGACACCTATGAAAGAAGTTCCGGTCAAATAGACTTACTGTTGTAAAATATTGCTCTGACTAAACAGTAGTTGGTAACCATGGCAACAGAAACTCAGATGCTGGGCTGCAGATATGCCAGATCAGAGCAGCCTGCAAGCTTACTGAACAATGTAGGAAACTATTTGTGGACTTTAACTGTTTGAAACAAAATGTTGCATCATCCTCTGGACACACACAAGCTGTATGAGCTGCACCCGCCCTCTGAAATGTTTGTGTCATGTAACATAACTGCGGCCGACCGAACGGCAGGTTCTGTGTCAGAGTCAGTTACCTTGGCAACGCGTCACAACAAAATAGTCCTCTTAGCCATTTGTTGTGAAAAACTTACGATTTTAACGGTAAAAAAAACAACATTAACACATTAATAATTTATTTATTATTTTTTCTTTCGTAAGTAACCGTGGTATTAGTGGGATAATGCCCTTCAAGGTGGCCATTATCATAAATTAATGGACTTTGGGGCGGCAACCGCCTCTGCGTCGTGCATTAATTTATGATAACGGACACCTCGTCGGGCATTATTCCTTACATATATATATATGGATGCTTAGCTCATCATACAACTCTCCTTAAAAAATCCTAAAAGTCTCTGCTTGTAAGCAAAAATATTGTGCTTTAGGTCAAAATGCCCTCTTCTCAAATTTAGTGTTGTCCATGCAAATGTCTTGCACTCGTGTTTGAACTCTTCTCAAATTCAGACTCCTTCTGTGCTTACAGATAACTTTTGCCTGATTTCTTCTGAATAGTCTTTGGCTGTTGTAAAAAAGATTTGGTTGAAATTCATCTAGCCAACACAATGCCAGATATGATGCAGACCACTTACACAATAACTCCCTCTATGTGGGTCTGCATGTTTTACTTCACAGAGTGCACTGAGGATAGCTAGTTAACTGGTTGCTGTTACTCCCACCCAAGGCTACTTTTATTATGCATTTAATGCATTTCCTCTTTAACTCGAAAGGGTGACACACCATGTTGCAGTAAAAGGGCCCGAAATCCAACTGTGTAGCACCAGGCAGTGGCTAGATACTTGCCGCAGGAGGTTACATCCATCTGATAGGGCAGCACTAATTACTGAGAGACCATCAGTGGCCCATTGACCTACTGGTAATTCCTGCAAAAAGTTTTACTAATTGCATATAGAAGTGTAATTTTAGATTTAAATTCATTTTACTTTTTTCTGTGTTTTGTGTATATACTTTGGTAAATTAAATGTGCTGCATTAGCTATAAGTTAGAGTAAAACTTTTAAGACCTTACTTGTCTAATAGCAATATCTGGAGGTCTCAAAAGGGTAAGGACAGAATAACAAAAACTGATTTTACAATGCTGACAAGCACAAAACTAAACAAAGTAAAGTGAATGAAGTCATGCGTAAGAACATCAGAATAATAAGGAAAGATTATGAGTAGATGGAGAAACATAAAAATGAAACAAGAAATGGTGCGTCTCTTCCATTATTGATGGAAACATGCCAGCTGCCTGACATTGGAGTGAGGTAGACATAAGAGGTGAGAGGCAGAAGAAGGATGGATGAGACTGAGCTGAAGAGAAGGGCACACAAGTTTTATTTATTTATTTATTTTTTTTAAAGAACAAATAAGAGGAGAACAGAGAAAAGACTGATTAAAATAAGAAAGATAGGTACAATGAAAGAAAATCATTGATTCGCAGCACTCTGGAGCTGGAGAGGACAGCAGAGAAATGAAGGACAGGCCAGGACAAGACAGCAAAGCTGGTTTTCATATGACAAGAAGGAAAACAAGTGAACGAGAGCTGATAGAGAGGACAAAAGCAGAGAGGATGCCTGCAAAACATCAGCTTGAATACAGGAGCTGGCTGAGAGGAGGTTAGAGGGAGACGTTCACTTACATGAAAACAAAAAAGGTTGCATGGGCCTTGATAGGAGGTCAAAAGTGATGAAAGAAAGTACCAGAAGGCAAGCCTAAATGAGGGCCGGCATTACTAATTCCTGATTGTATAGAATAGAAATAAATGAGAAAGACAGTGAAGCTGCAGGAGAGCAGTGCAAACAAAGAAGGATAGATAAGGAGGAAAGGGCGGCCACTAGCTAAATCATTCTCCTCAAGACAGTGGCTTTGTGCATCATCTGTTTGATGTAGTTGTTGTAAGAAGTAATTGTGACTGAGAAAGAAGGTGAACACAGTACAGGATGCATGCTGGCAGAGGTGAATTGAACACTCAATCAGACACTACATGTCTACATTTGTTCCTCTGCAGCGATATCACTAGATGATGTGTAATGTGAACTTTTGTTTACATGGTAAGCATAGCAAAGTTACAATTTAAGGTTAAACATTGATGGTGGGATGCAACATAGCTCAGCTGGTTGAGTTGGTTCATCATGTACAGAGGTTAAAGCGCCACATAGCAACAGGCCTGGGTTTGATTCCCGGCTTGGACTCAAGTTGCGTGTCTATCCCCTTCCTATCAAGCAACTTCAAAAAACAAAAAGAAAAAAAAAAGGCCAATAGTGCTCAAACATTCCTTGAAATAAGGAAGGGTCAACTTCACCAGGCTGTTGTGTTGTAAAGCTATGGCCTAGATCAGTGTTAAGTCACTCTAAGGTGCTCCAATTTTATTTAATTTGTTTTTAACAAATGTTCTTTTTTTTTTTTTGCTTTGCTTTGCTTTGTTTTTCTTTATTCTATTTCATACCAGCACCAGTGCTAGAAGTGCTTGCTTGGCTTGAAGAAATTAGGTATGTCAACAGCGCTTTGCCTATTCAAAGTGTGTAATTCTACTTTCTAATTCATATGGTGGTTGGCAAACAGAGCTATGCTGTATTAACACATCAGCTAAAAGATATGAGGATAAAGAATCTAGCTAATTACTTGCCTTTATAGCATGTTTGTATAAACATTTTAAAAGCAAAAATGTGTTAAGTGAGATTGTTCTAAAGCATTATTACATAAACTTTGACAGCCCCCCCCCCCCCCCGTCCCCCACACCCCCAAAAACAGATCATGAGAATGAAAGCAAAGTGTAGAAAAAAGACGTGAAAGAGTCAAGACAAAAGAAGATAGAAGATAAGAGTACAAGAAAGAAGAAAAAGGGAAAAGGGAAAAAAGGGAAGGTTTTGCTAGACTGATAAGATGAAAAGCGTAGTCACAAAAAAGAGCAGGAGGTATTTCTTTTCTGTTGTTATTGCCTTTCTTTTGGTGATACATGAACACAAAGAAAAATGCATAAATTTAGCCTTGTTTCATTGCTGCTTTTATTGCTAGTCCCTGTTGATGTGTGTGTCTACAGAATGACCAAAAAAAAAAAAAAAAAAAAAGAAACCCACTAAGAATAAATCATTGGACATAAGTCTGAGAAGTTAAAGCACATTATCCACAACAGATAGCTGTTTATTCCAAGTGTTCAGTGCAAAACCTGGGTAAATAGATACTTTAATCTTATTAAACACCCACACATTCACACACGAAAAACACACACACAAAGACACACACACACAGTCAGTAAACACAATTTAAAATATTAATGTTATAGCAGGACAAATGATGAAAACAAGAAAAGAGAGACTATGAGAGCAGTGGTGATAAAAAAAAAAACAAAAAAAACAGGAGAAACAAAAAGGAAGAAAAAACAGGAAACAACAAAAGAGGATGAGAAAGTTGGGGATTTAAAAGGAGTGGAAATGAGAGGAAACCAAAAAAATAAAAATAAAAATAAGGAGAGAACAAATACAAAGAAAGACAAGAGGCAGGTTAGAGAGAAATAAAAATATAAAAAAAGAAAGTGAAAACAAGAAAGTAAGAAAATCTATATTATATGGTAGATGTTGCTGGACCCAACATGTACAGGCTCTGAAGACTAGCTTTATCCAGATGCTGCAGGACTTTTGTGGTGCCCTTTACATTTCTGGATAAGTTTGGATTCAAAGTACAGGCCTTAACATGACTGTGAGAAAAAATAAATACTGTATAATTACATAACAATGTATTTTTTTGGTCACAGGAAACAAACAAAGAAAAGAAAAGAAAAGAAAAGAATCAATAGTTTATCCACGTAGTTTTAAGATTTGCTTGGCAGAAATGTGATCTGGAGTAATAAATGGTGCCATAAGGTGCACTTAGCTTTGTCTTCTGGTAGAGTAACCATGAAAGGATGTAGTATCAGAGTCATCAAAGCCATTTAGGGACATGAGAAACCTGAAAATAAAATCTTCATCAAACTTTCAAAGTGATGGTGAGCTATTCATACTACATTAATGTTCCTCATGGCTCCATTTAGATATGCTTGTGCTACAGTGTTTATGTAATATTTGCCGTTTGAATGAGAGTTGACAGTGTATGGAGTAAGTTCTATCACTGAAGTCTTCATAGAGTCACAGTTACATCCCTTTAATATTTTATATTAATGTGCAAGTAGTTGAGTAACATCTTATCAATGGATGAAACCAGTTGAACGCATCACTTTTATCTGTATAAGAACTCAAGTCCTACTGAAGCTTATTTGCTCCAAGCTGGTTAGTGGAAATGGACACGATGAGCTTTGGATTCTACTTGCTAAACTCAAAAGGTTTGCTTTAAAAGTCATCTTTGCCATTACCTGTAAACTTGTGTGTTCGGACTTAGAATCACACCACCTTTACTGAAACAGACATGACCTTTTGCAGGTGTTAACAAACCTGCCTCACAGGTAGCAGCTCATCACATTGCATATAATGACGGTTTATTGCAATTGCTGGAAATTATACCCTTTCATTTAGCTTAATAAAAGTCTGAAAGAGGTAAAGGAGGAAGGGAAAACTCAAGGATTACTTCAGTCTGGTTAAATCAGCATCACAAACCACTGCTTATTAAAAATCCATGGCTACCACAGTGATAATACACTGTAGTAAATTTATGAGTTTTCACTTGCGACTGAGTTGAAATGAATGTGAATGATTTAGTGGCCATTAAGGAACAAAATGTGATTAACTGTTGATGGCAATGCAACTTCAATATGGAGCACTAGCCTCTTGCAGAGACTGCATTTATTCGCTTGGAAAAAAATTACATGAGTAGTGATACTGTTTATCGCTGCTTTGAAAGACCAGAAGGAAAGGAGGACAGAAAGGAAGGAAGGAAAGGTTGGGAAAAAAAAATAAGAGATAGATTGCCTGAGGGAGTGTTGAGAGAGCAATATGAAAATGCTAGGACGATTTGAACACAAATAAAGAAAGAAGAGTGAGTTAGGGTACAAGTTAGGGTAAAAGGAGAGGGGGAGGGGATTTCACAGCTGGAATGACCTGAGACTTTGTCTAAATTCTAGTAGAGTTTGAAAAATCTTATTAAGAATAACTAATTTTTCAATTATATAAACTTAACATGTATTCTTAAATAATACAACCGTGTATCAAATGTTGAAATTTCAAGGATATTTCACTGTATACAATCTTTTTATTCTTAAAAATGCACTTGTAATTGCTTGAATCTTGAATCAAGTAAGAAAGAAACATCATTTCACTTTGATAACAGTTTCTTCTACAAACTGAAAAAGGCCATGCAGCGCATTTATAAATACGCATTTAAAATTCTTTCTTTAAGTGTGGTGCTGAAAGATTTAAAATTAGCATTTGAAAAAAAAAAACACTCTTCATCCATACATTTGCTGATGGAGCCATTAATGACCAGATTAACTCAGACCAAAATGCATTTGATCACTTTAAGAATCAACACCTGTGTCATGCCTTGTGGGTTTTCTGGTTTGGGGCTGGATTAGTTTAGTTGTAGCTGAGGCTCTGTTTTGTTTCCCCGTTGTGTCTCTGATGTGTCGTCCATATAAGTGCTTCCAAATTAAAACCTTAATTCCGGCACCCATCTGCCTCCTGCTTCTCTGTCCTGCTTTTGGGTCTTCACATCCCGCAATCCATGAAAATGTGCAGTAAAATATGGTGGTGGCTGCTCTTTCCCTGTTGATAAATTGTGGTGCTTCATCAAAATGCACAAGGAAACGCATGAACAGAGGCCCTGATAACACTGTCACAGCCATACAGGAAATGTGACATGAGTGTACTGTGTGGCCTGTTGACAATTCACTTGTTAAATAGATGAACATAAAGAAACATACTAAAGGCCTCACAACATAATAAAGCCTTTGTAGTACAGTACACACAAGCAATACAAATAACTAGAGGTCTAATGACATCTCTCTGACCCTCTCGACTGACCCTGTCTCTGTCATTCATTTAGTCTCTTAGATGAATGCTTTCATTCCCTCTGCCATTCTTCGTAAAGCCTTAGGCAGTCTTATGGATGACCTCACTCAGCTAGCAGTTTTTAAAAGCATAACAACCAGCAGGTTAGTCGCAAATAATATATTGAGAGTTTGTGTATGTGTTTAAGCCCGTACTTTGTGTATCTGTGCAGCAGTGTTTGTGGGTATGTGTCTATGTGTGACAGCTAGTCAACATGGCATTCAACCTGCCAGCTAGTAGACAGGAACATGAAACAGGAAATTGCTTTTGGGACAGCCAATCAGAAAAATCTCCCCGTAAACAGGAAGGACCCGTCACAGTGGACCTGTCAGGTGTCACTCATTTTCACAATGACCTGTCCAGATGCCTCAGTGAAAATGTCAATCATTACATAATACCTTCTCTGGAGAAAAACACTTAGCATTGTAGAAGAATCTGCATGGCAGAAAACCTTTTAAATATATTTTTGCGAAATCCTGCAGACTTTTGCATTTATCAGTGGACTTTCTTTGGGTATAAAACATCCGGCCCTCTCCTGAGTTAGAACCTTTGTCTTTTTACCCATTTCTTTAGCATATTCAGTAACAGAAAAAAAAAGTTGTACCTAACTTCAAAATATACTGTACATCTATAAAGATCTATTTTTTTTTGTTGTGGTACATAATTTCACAACCTGGCTAGGTTTCAGGGTTTTATTTTTTTGAACTGAACAACATAAACTCTTTGATATTATGTGCCCTATGATCTGAAATCCTTCAGGTCAAAGCAAAGGACTTCAGTTGTTAAAGTCTCCATTATCCATGTGACAAAATGTTGGATATATTTTCTCCTCTATGTTCCAAATCTTCCTCCTGAATTGCAGAGGGTGCATTGACTGGTCCTTGAATGTTATACGGTCAGAGCCAAGCTTTGTGTGAATAGTTGAGTGCGTGTTATCTGTCAGAGCCTAGAGAAATCCTCAACAGCGCGCCCTGTCAGCGGACCACTTAAGACTTGACACAAGCACATGCACACAAGCACACTCACACATGGCATTCAACCACTTACACAAATGGTATCACGAGAATGCAATGGTTGATGTCAACTGCTCTGCTAGTGACAGCACTTAAAGCACAATTATTCTCCATTCCTTTTGTTTCCATTTCCTGCTATTCTCTTTGCCTCTTTCACTCAACTTATTTATCTGTCGACCTATTAATTTAGTTGTTTGAGCATTGCAGCACAAAGCATCTTTCCCCATAGGAGACATCACATGCAGTCACAAAATAAAAAAAAAAATAAAAATACATGAAGCTTGCATTTAAAATTTCAAGCCTCAACCTTAATTAATGCATCCGAATCCAGTGTTGTGCAAGTTCATGCCTCTCATGAACTAATTTAAAGTTTAGTTCATTCATTTTTAAAATGAATAGTTCACGTTCATAGTTCACCCTTTCAATTTTTAACTATTTCAAAGTTCAGTTCATTTCACTTGTTTTAAGTTAGGACTGAGAATGAAGGACTGATGTTGAGAAACCTGTAATTAACTAACCTGTTGCTGGGATGTCATACCGCTGAAGGTTGCAGGCAGTGTGATCTGGGTCATCTGGGGTTGTTGGCAGGGGGTCTTACCCTTTTCTAATGGCTTTTTTTTTAAATGGCAGGGACTTGCAGATATCCTTTCAAACTGGATAGATGCTTCAACTCCAAATGTCTCTTCAAATTAGAAGTCGATGAGGCTAAGCTAACTTGCTTTTTAAGAGCATGCACACATAACTTGCAGAAATTCCCATAAGCAGGACCGGACTGGTAAACAAAATTAGGCCAAGAGACAGACACTCATTCAGACCACCGCAGCTATTAAACTTCATGTTTTTTTTTGTTTTTTTTTTATGATTTTTTATTAACTTCTGCCCTCAGCAGCACATGCCGGCTTTTCTCCCTTTCTCTTTTTAGTACAGGGATGCTGTTGGCAGAGGGTGGGACTTAAACATTCCCCTCCAATCGGAAGTCTGTATCTCTCAACAATAAAAGCACAATTACCAACACCAATATTTGCTAACAAAAAAAGTAAAAACATGACGCGGTTAAGAGGAACTTTACCTAATATGATTTATGCAAAATTAGAAAATGAAAACGTCAACTCAACTTCCTAAACTCTATCAGGCAGCAACCCACCCGTGGAGCTATGCTAGTTCCAGCAGGACCCACCAACTGTTTTATGCAGTAAAATAAACCATGACATTACCATATGGAGCTTTTAACAAAATCCTCAGGCATCAACATTCAACCAAGTATAAAAAGCTGCAATCACTTCATTTGCAACCAGATAAACACAATTTATTTAGCTAATTGATGAAGCTAAAAGGTTCCTCATAAGTATTTAACCTGGACTAATAAAATGTTCCTCATTGGCACGGTTTTGCAGCTTTTTCTAAGTTGGACAAGGACAGATGTGGAAAGTGGATTTATACTCGCATGACGTCTGCATAAGGTTGGTCACGAATCACCGGTGTAAGCTCTGCATAGGTCCGCGGAGGCTTGACACACAAATCTTACAGACCTAGATGTGCACCCCTGCTTGCAGCACGGTTACGCCGATGTACTCCGTTGTGATTGGTAGATGCTTCTGGATTTGTGGAGCTTCTTGCTGAATTTGTGTGGTTACAGCAGAAGAGGAACTCCAACACAATGTCGTAACCATATACTCGAGTGCAAGAGCACATTTCACCAACATCATCTGTGCCAGCCCTTCCGTACGCAGATGCCACATAAGTATTAATCCAGCTTTAGTGTACAGACCAGTCAGCCACAGTATCAAAATATCGTGTTAGTTTAACATAGCACATAATATTAACTAATATTTTAGCTATAATATCAGGAAATAACATATAGGACCTACTTTTTATCCAAGGTTTAAATAACCAGTATCTTTGTTTCAGCTAACAGGCGACACAACAATGCAAAGCTACAACAGAATGAAGTTTTGACAGTAAGTAATATGATGGCCATAATTACAGCTACAACATAAGGGTCATGAAGTATCTCAACTAGTGATCATCATGTTATGTTTACATATAAATGTGCAGTTCGTCACCAGCTGTCTCATCTGTATCACACATGTATTAAGCAGTCTTGCTGCTGACTGCTGCACGCTGCTGCCAGTGCCACCTGAAAATATCAGAACGTTCTCTCATCCTGAAGTGTTTTCCTCTTTTTTGTCTCCTAGTCCATTTACACCACCACATTCCTCATCCTCTCAGCTGTACCTCGCATACTTTGCTCTTGTTTATTAATCTTTAAAAAAAAATCACTTAAACTACAGTTATGTTAATGTTTTTCTTCGTTTTTTTCATAAGTGCTTCTGAAAATTGTCAGTTCTGTTTTCTTGGTGATGTTGCAGTTGTTTTTTTTTTCCCCTTACAAGTGTAGTTGCTGGTTGTCTGTTTGTTTCTGCTAAGATTGAACAGCTGATGTTGCTGTCTTTTATCTGGATATCCTTGTCTTTATTTCTTTTTTCTTTTTGCTCTCATTTTTCTCTTGTCTCTTTACTATATTTTTCTCTTTCATTTTTTTTTCTTTTGTTTACATTGAAAACAACCCCCAACCCTTTTGTCAAGTCCAGCATAAATATGTGAAATCAGCAGTAGACAAGCTGAAAAAATAAAGAATAATGCTTAAACTATCAAAAGAGACCTTACATCCATAAAGCTCCTCTTGGCAAAGCAAAATTGTTGCACAACATGACAGCCACACCATCATTCTGCTTGCTATGATGCTGGACAGGACAAGGTAGAAGAAAAAATGTAAAGGGTACTGACCAATCAGCAATAGCGTATTAACGACAACTAAAGAGAAAAAGTTGTTTAGTCTGTGGGTGGGTGGCAGTACCAGACCATCCAATCAATCACACCGATGTAGAGAATCTTGAATTTTTATCTTTATTCTTATTTTACACAAGTAGGCCAGTCAGTGGCCTGAGGTTTTTGCAAACAAAAAAGGACTGTGAGGTTACAGACAAAGACCAATATTATTGAAAATCCAGTGACAGAACTTTTCTTGGTAAATGAAGTATAGATTGGTCTATGATGTACTTTGTTCATCATGACACTTTTTGGCTCATTTCTTCTTTTTCATTCTCTGTTCTGTTTTTGAATTGTTATGCCAGTCTTCCATTAACAATTAGGGGCCTGTTTCTAGGAGCCAAATGTTTCTGTGACTGTAGTTCACCTTATTCCTGTTAGGGGGCGCTGTACCTGCAGAGGTAACATATAGAAGGGGAAGACATTCCTGTGGTCATCAGATGTTTGGCACCAAAGGGCAAAGGGTTTTTTAAAGGAGTGGTGCCAAGATAGAAGCTGCACCTTGTTTGTTGATATGAGATTACTTCAATGCATAATCAAAGAAAAATAAATGTTTCTGAGCCATTCAAGGACATTCACTCACTTTAAGGCAGTGCAACAGTGAAAAGGCATGTCAACCTAATCCTGGCTCAAGCACTCTCAGAAGCTCAGTAATAGACTTAGCTCCTCTAACAGTTGATGCAATAATAACCCTGGTACTACCTGCTATAATAATGACCCTTGTACTACTTGCTGTCAAAACTCCATTTTATTATAAATGTTGCTGTGGTGTGTTGCAGTTATATCAGCCTAGACATAAAGCTACTGGTTATTCCAACCTTGGATACACAGGAGGTCTTGTATGGGATTTCCTTGTATCACATATATTAGTTACTATTATGTGCAATGTTAAACTGACAGGTGTGTACTTTAATACTCAGCTATACTAGTCTGTACACAGATACTGTTCACGCCGTTGTCCAACTCAGAAGCTGCCCAGCTGTAAACTGTGCCAGTGAGGAACATTTCATTAGTCCAGGTTAAATTATGATGAGGGAACTTTTTGACTAGATTAGTTTGTGAGTGTGTTTATCTGGGTGTAAATTATGTGATTGCAGATTTTTATGTTTGTTGATTAAATGTGTTTGATTTCTGAGACTTTTGTTCTCAGCTTCAAATGGAGTGTACGTTTGTGGATGTGTTTCTGTTCATATGGCACCAAAACATACCTCCCCAGGTGGGTTGCTGCATGGATAAGTTTGGAAACCCCTTTTAAGGTTGGCCAGTCTCATATTTGTTGTAAGTTTACTTTTTTCATTTTCCACTGGTATTTGAATTACATCAGGTGAAGCTGCTGTTGACCACTTCTTCTTTTTACTGTTGCAGCAAATTTTGATTTAACATATATTTATGGTAAACTGGCATCTGAGGTATTAGCTGAAAAAACGACACAGTCATGTTAATATTAACATAATATATGTGAATATGAATAATGGAGTCCTGTTGTGACTGTTGTTTTGAGTCTTTTGATAAGAGTAGGAGAGAGAAAAGCACTGGAGTGGTGGCTTATAGTTGTGTGTAAATGTTGGTCTATTTAGAACAATGAGCTGTGGTGTATATTTAGCCTACGTATTTGTGTTTGCATGCATGCATGTGTGCACTTCCGTGTGAGCATATGTGTGTAGTATAGCGGTCTAGTATGACCCTCAGCCTGATTTTTTGTCCATGTCCAGCCCTGAGTTAGTCTTCTTTGTTACATAAATGGAATTTAACATTGCAGCTCATCCCTGAAAAAAATTAAATCTGATTCACAGAATCATAAGTCCAAGTGTGAATTGTGTCAGAGAGGGTAAACAAAAAGAACAATAACCTTTCCAACAATTGATATGAGATTGTTCCAGTTTTCCCAGTAGCATCAACTGTATCATTGTTAATTAAAATGGCACAGCCCGTACTGTTGATGTATTAAAATATACACACAGTCAGCACGCCTAATGATATTGTAGACCACTGCATTAGCAGTACTTTTACTTTTAACTTGTTAAACCCTGGGGTTTTGGAGGTGCTGTTAGCCCAAACAGACCTACACAAATTAAATCAACAATAAATTTACAATTATCAGGTCAATATGCAACAGCTTGGTCTCAGTGGAGAGCTAAGAGCTCACAAAATATAATTCCAGTCTTATAAACATTTTGAATGTTCATATGCCTGAGCACGTTGTGATAAAGCAAATGAATTAATCACATTTTTATCCTTGCCTAATTGTTTTTTTTTTTTAGTTTACAAAGTGGAAAACATCATGATAGCAATGGTTCTATTCATAAAGTACCCACAGCAACACCTTGACTACAAATGTACGAAGTTACCTGAGAACAGCACAAAGCCCATAGATTTTATTAAGGTTTTACTGTACCAGTACCAGGTAGACTCTGCATGTGGTCATATGGATACCCAAAAAAACAGATATCCCAGACTACTGTGAAATAAGAGCACTTTTAATTTCCTAATGCAGTTTATCAAGTGAAGCTTTAAATATACATTTTTTTTTTCTGCCTTAGCCATGTGCTGCTTCACAAATATATGGCACACACTCACACCCTGAAGCAGCCTAAAAATTTTTAGTCAGCTACAGTCGATTTCTGAGCAGACTTGGCTCACAGGCCTCTGTGTTATTACTGAGGGAGGCCAAATTATTTTTTTTTCACTTTCCGCTCTCAAGATTTTCTCAGCAACTTATATAGAAATAGTGACAACCCTGCATGCCTAACCATGAGGATGCCTCCTCCCCTGCAAAAACACATAAGCCTTCAATGAATATGTGTGATACTCCAAGCGAACCAATGCAAATTCCAACAGTGCTCTAAATTTAAAAATCAGGGTGAGTTCTAGAACAACAGAGTGCCAATTTTAAAACACAGCCACTGAAAATGGCTGTGAAAACACAACAATTTATCACCCTTCCCTGTGAGACTTGAATAAATCAGGAAAATCAACAGGACTCCTGTGCAGCAAATCAATCAGCAGTTGTATCTGTCCAACCCAACAACATCATTAGTGCTCTTTTAATATTAAAGTTCTCCCCTCTTGAAAGTATACGTTTGAAAAAATTGCAGCGAAACCTACAACTGTTCATCCAAGTTATTGAACAAAACAACTAACCCTCTGCCATAATATTTCTTGGAAGATCCTATTCTAGCTTTGTTTCATATCAAGGCTGAGTAGTACTTTCTTTTATTCTTAATATTTAAAAGATCAATAAATATATAATTAACCTCCTTAATGTCTGCTTATGTCTGCCGTTCAACATATGTAATTTCCTGCTGATTTACACAAAGACTCATGTCACTAGCAAGACACACCTCTTTATATTGCAATTTTCGAATGAGATGCATATTGGTTCTTACCATATGCTTGGTGCTTCTGTCCCGCTGATTTCTAGGAAGTCATATTTGTCCTCTAATAAGAAGTCATTGAAAACGAGAGCTATAGTGTCCCCAGGTTCTGCAAGGATTGACCATGTGCAATCCAGGTTGTTGTCATACTCTGCAGGGTACCCTGGGCTGGTTATTGAACCTGCGGTGCCTCGTAACGTACCACCACACACTCCCTCCGCTGGTTGGAAATGGAGAGACACACATAGAGAATGAGAAGGAATAGGAACCCTGAAACATACGCATAAAACTGTATTTCTTACTGCATCTATTTGTTTTTGACCTTCTTACCTTCTTAAACAGGCTTGTATTTGCAATTTTCTTTGCTATTATTTTTTTGTTTTGTTTTGTTTTTCTTTATCAAAAAGCACTTTCAGCTGCATGACTATATAGAAGGTACTATGGTCCAATGTTATATTTTATTCCATTAAAGTAACATTATTGAAAGCACCAGCATGTTTTTCCGTTGTTTGATTAAGACCCTATTTTCAGTTACAAATCAACCCATGAGTCTTAAAAGGTGAATCTTAAGATAAAGCAATGTAAAAGACATACTCATAAAATTTAATTATAACTAAAATGACAATATTGTCATTTTCAATCATTATCATTACCATCATCAAATACTTTTCATTAATACATCATCGGCACATCTGCCCAACCCTGAGCTGTGTTGTTCAACCATCCACTGACTACGGTGACGGTAACATGGACATATCTGTTCTGCAGACTAATGAATCATTAGAAAAGCCTTTGCTTGATGATGCTGGGCTCCATCTGGCTCATGTAGTTGCTTATAGCGTAATCTGAGTCAGACTTTTTTGTGCTTTAAGGGAAATCAATACCAGAGAGCTTCTAATCTTCCTGCTCATGACCCAATGTTAAGGTCCTTGAGTTCTCATGACCTTAACTTTATATGTTATTATTTTCCCCTGATGTTTTATTTCACCATCATAACAGAAGGTGCTGCTAAGCTTCTGTCACGACCTTGTTCATACACTTTTTTCATCACAACTGAATAAAGTGTAAAGACATAACCCAAGTTTACAAATGGCTAAGAGGTCACTTAAAGTTTGATATACTTTAATTATATTTTTAAAGAACATAAACAGTTATTACAGTGATGTTAAGAAAGAAAGAAAGAAAGAAAGAAAGAAAGAAAGAAAGAAAGAAAGAAAGAAAGAAAGAAAGAAAGAAAAATCTTACCTCTACAAAACGGTGATGGGAAGTCCCACTGTGCTCCACTGCCAGGTGATACAATACATGTGAGGATAATGTGGCCTTCCAGCACAAATCCTGACTCACAGCTGTATCGGATCTTGTCCCCCATGTTGTATCTCGAGCCATGAATGACTCCATTTGGAATGAGGCCGGGGGTGCCACATGTATGGCTGGGCAGGACTGAAAGGCAAGGAAAGAAAACAGTTTTTACTTTAAAAATAAACTTAAGTATTTTTTAAAAAAATACATGATTTACAATAAACAACTCCAAAAACAATCAACTCCAAACAAATTTGTAATGATTTGTTAGTTCACTTCTCCATGGCCCTGCAGGTTTTTCTTTAAAATCAGTCTTCCTCTTTCACTGTCATTGCATCCATAATAAATGAAGCACCAAATGAAATAGTCAGCAACATAAAATGCAAAAGTTATTTATATTTTGTTTACAAGGGACCTATAAAATATATCAAACTGACTGTGGTATTTAGATGTCTGGCTGGCATTTTGCCTCCAATGTGCATCTGTTGTTGCCCATTCTTAGATGACACAGCTCTACAGGGAGAGCAGCTACAGGCAGCTCGTGGTATAACTAGGCCAAAATCAGCTGTGACTGTAGCCAACATGCCTTAGCTCCACAGAAGGGGCAGACACACAGTGGCTGTAATACAACCTGGACGAACTCCACAGGCTCTAACCCTGGTGTACACTGCGTGTTATGCGCATTTGTATAACTGGAGCATGTTAACTTGCTGGGTGTGTAATGTGTGCATGCAATGGTTTGATATGTGTGTCTATCTATGGGCATGCACGGTACAGTGTGTCTACATGTAAGGGGTATTCAGTGAGTGAATCTGTGTGTTTGCAAATGCTGTTCCAATTAAACGCTAGCATGCTAATTAGACAAAGCTTCACCATGAGACCATGAGAACTAGGACAGAGGGAAAGAAGGGAGGGAAGGGGTGAGAGGAAGAGATAAAGAGGAGAGGAATGGGGAGTAAAAAGAAAGTGACAGACAAGGGAGAGGAACCAAAAAAGAAGCAGGAAAAAGGCTAGAGACAGAACGATGGATGAGGGTAAAAAGGATGGGAGGAGGAGACAGGAAAGAGATGAGACTCCTGTCTGACAGCAAAATAGAGGGGATCTAATTGCAGTGGGTCCTAAACATGTATAATTTACTCTAATTGACTCATTATTTGGATTGTATAAAGTCGTGCATATGAGGCAAGTTACTCACACTCAGCAGACCACGCTTTCCTCTGTGCCAACATGCCATCTGATTTGTTTTAATAAGGTGAGACATACAACCAAGTCCAGAGCAAAGCTAAAGCTCTGACTCAAGGACGGGCAAATGGATGGAGAGAAACCATGAAAAGGAAAGAAATGAAAGCCATCTTGTCTCCAAGCCAAGTTGTTAGTTTACACTCACGTACGTGAGTGTAAACTCCTGTTTCTGCCAAGGTTGCATGTTTAAAAGATGTAATACCTGTACTGTTGGTAAAGGGTTTCCCTCGTTTGGACTGATGCCTGAATAAGGGTGTAAGGGGTTGTTTGAATGGGATAAAATGCCTGTGAGCTGTTACTATCCAGGTAATCTAGATAGTACTTATCTATTCAGCAACTATACAGCCAACCTGACAGAGGCATTTTCAAGTCTGCTCTGGAAAAACACATTTCACTGACCTTTGCCTTCGTCTCCTTTAGTCTTTATGTCCTGCGGGTTCTTTACCACTATCAGTACAGTTTCTTTTTTAATTTCTTATTATAACAGACTTTAATTCAGTCAAACAACACTGACACAGTCACATATATAGATTTTGAGACTTTGCTTCATTGCTGTTTGGATTAAATGTTAGTGACATGATTCGGAGGATTATTTTCCAGAAATACTATATATATATATATGTGTGTGTTTTGTTTGTTTTGTTTTTTTGTCTTTTTTTTTTTTCATTTTTTAATTCAAAGCCAAGTTTTTTTTAAAATTAGGATCAGTTATTTTGGTTCTCTGGTTCCATATAGCCATTAAACTTAGTGTGATTTGTATTATTTTATTTTGTTTTATTTATTTATTTATTTATTTTTTCTGCCTCATATTTGTGATGTGCCAGGTATACTTGTTCAGACTGAGTTTAGGACACTGTCGGCCCATTCTTTGAAAAAAAAAAAAAAACAAGTAAATAACCATTGTACTTTATTTAATTGAATTAGTTGAATTTAGTAACATTTACGGTTTTTCAGAAACTTACTGGGACAAGTTTCTCTTTCTTATAATAGCTGGTATTACAAATCACAAAGTTGTTTGCAGGGTCTTTATTGTTAACCAGGCAGTATATTACTCATTCTATTCTTAGATCCTGTTGATTTTACATCTAACTCTACCAAATACCAAATGACATATTTCCCCAAATGTCAAACTGCCCATTATACACTAACAATTTACAGTGAGGTCACTGAGCTGCCCCCAATTTCACGTTTTGTGATACATCTTTTTCTTTTTTTGGGAGCCTGCCGTAGCTTTACCAGGGTTATTATTTTACCAAATATTACACAAATGTTTCCTCTAATAATGAATATCATGATGAGGTGGTACAGCTGTCCCTGTTATGGATAGATCCTAGTGCTGAAACAAGGTCCATTGAAGCTGTCAAATGCAGATGGAATATGAAAATGTTTCACTTTAATGAACCAATAATATCTGTTGAATTCAACAACTTTTTATCTAACCTAGGATAAAACAGTTCCACTTTCTTTCTCCAAATAAATCCATTCCAGCTGTTAAAATAGCACTGATTGAATGCTACTGACAAGATCCTGACAAGAGGACTTCACTGTGTCCATTCTGTGTTTTAGGTTTATGTGTGATCCTTCTAGCTACAGTACAGTATAATTTGGTAATGACATCGTCAGATTTAGCATTAGATATTTGCGTTTTCTATTGACTCTGCCAAGTGATGCTCTGGAGCAACTTGAGAAACATGCTTTGGAAAACTCTGCTTTCTGCTGAATACTTGTTTATAATATGAAGTATGATGTTCATTAGGCACCAGTTACTTAATTTCCCTACAAATCCAGATTATAAATGGGGTCTGGTTTCAATAGTCATTATGATATTTTAAGAGTGTTACAGCAAACTATTCACATTCTAACTGAAGGCAATAACACAAGCTATGCACACAATGCCTTGATTTATCTGCTTTGTTTTTAATCAGTCGTGTAAAACCTTGTTTAGGACACTCATGTTGGAGAAAGATCGAATTAGTTATTTGCATTTGTATTGAGTCTCATAATTGCGCTGATCACTTCATATTGGATGACTCCTTTGTTTGGAAATTTAATTATTCTAACTATTTGCAAGTTGAGGTCATTTGGGTTATTTTAGAGAGAAAGGGGGAATTATAATTCTGGACCAATAAGAAGACAAAAACTGGTCAGATGAGTTAAAAGGAGCCATTATGCTGGCTGTGCGCTCATGTACCGCCCTGAGGACAAAACAGGGCCTCTCATTATCTCATTAAAGCAGATTTTGTGGGAGTAAAATGTCCTACACAGCAGCACAACATACAAAACTGCCGTATTAATGAAAACATGTCCTCTTCCCAATACAAAATCTCTTACAATTAAAAGCTTGTTGCAGAAGTTCACCATCTACAGCTTGTCTTAAAAGTCAATTTACAATTATGTATTCAAGTGACTGAAATATATCAATACTAAGCTAATTTAACCAATATCATATGGTGATTTCATCTGTGAGCCACTGCACCCTGCTGCTTGACAGCCATGTGCTTCCTTTGATTTATGTGTTATAGCAGAGAAAGCATAACTGCAGCCAGAAGAACATGACCCCCCTCTGACTTCCCAGCAAAGGCTTTGATTGGGGAATTGGATTCGCATCTGTGTGGTCTCCATGGTAGTGGGAAGGAATTGTATCCATTTGCACCAACCATCCTCAGTGGGGAAACTTGCTACCCAGGGCATGTGCATGGCCATGTTATTGTGCATTCCTACATATGTGTGCACTTGTATTACTCATGGCACATGTCTTCACACAGTCAAAATTTCAAGTACTATACCAAGACTTAAACTGCTAGTTGGTTTATAGTTAAATTGGTTTGGCTAGACTTGAGTTAGGGTTTGAGTTCATGTCCATTGAAGCAAACACACAAAGTGTGTGTGTGTGTGTGTGTGTGTGTGTACTGAAAGTGACTGATGATGCTCCTCTGTTGTGTTTGTTCCTTCTTGCCCTTCACAACTTCAGGGCATGTGTGTGTCTTTCTATAGCAACTCTAGGCCAGGGAAATATTTCAGAAGGGATACATTGGTGATGAGAGTAAGGCTTAAAGATGACAGTAACACAAAAAGAGGGTGAAGGAAAGGGCGGATGGAAATAGTTAGGTTGAGACAGTGACATGGGGAAGGACAAAGTGTGTTAAAACAGAAAAAAAAACAAAAAACAAATGCAGTATGACGGAAGTAAACAATGGGAGCCAGAAGGAGTGAGGAAGTGATGGAAGGAAGGGGTGGATGAGAGAGTTGTTGATAGAGGCTTTTGTTAAATAATAAATGAGAGTCTTGCAGAATCATTGTACATAGACAATTGTATCCTATTTTCTATTTGATCTCTTTTCTTCTTCCTCCTCTAAATAAATTAATACACTGCCAGAGATCTCAACAGTTTCCATTTCTCTATTACGTTTTCAATACTACAACCAATAAATTTTGTATCAAAATGATAATTTAGTTATACCTCCTCACTTCATGTACTTATGCACACACTTAAACCATTGCCTGTATTTGCAAGTTATTGCTATAGTTCAGTGTATCCCAATTGAATTCAACACTGGTCCACTGATGTGTGTGGTCGGGAGGCCCCCTTTTAGTCTTATTGCTATGCAGTCTGTACCACTTAAACATCCTTTTCAAGCTGCAGAAGGTTTGCAGGAAGAGGCTGAAGCGTGGTGGTGGGAATTCAGTCAGAGAGGACAAATTCAAGTCCCATGTGAAACCATCATTTTTGGACTTGGCTAGTCTGCCCACTAAAGAATCACACTAAAGGGCTACCCATCATATTGGACTGTGATGTCACGGAGTTCTGAACAAGCTTCAGTGGAAGCCAAGTTGTGAGTGAGACTGCCCTGAAATGTCACATTCCCATCTGTGTGTAATATAAGACTTCTAAAAGCAGCTGCTTCCTGTAAGAAGCTAAACTTAAGCAAGCTCCTGTGCAATGCCTCTGCTTTTACATCACCGTACATAAATAAGAAACAAGATGAAAAAATGTTAATGATTACAATAAAAGAAAATAAATAGAAATAAATCAGTTTAAAAAATGTGACTTCACTAATTTAAGCCAACTGATCAACATGTTATGTGTTTGATGCTGTTAGAGAGCTGTCAATCATATAAAACTCAACAACTAGAGGTAAATGTGGAGTTTTTGTAACCCTAGCATGTTACCACAAGCAACAGTTAGAGCAGATTTATGGATGCATTTGGCAAAAGTCACAAATTTCTTTTTTGGTTTCCAGACGGCTGTAAAGGTAAATTCAAGCGGAACCAGAACAAATGTCAGACTGTGTGAATATTGCCAAACAGGGATTTGGACAGATGTTAACATTTGAAATTCATATGGGAAGCTGAAAGGCTTTGTTTCCAGAGGGATTTTACACTTTGCCAGATTAGGAAAAGTTTAAAATTAGTGTTGCACTAAAGATGTCTGGAGCAGTTGTTGGGAAAAGATGAAGAAAAGAATATTTTTTTTGTGCCAAAATGTTCTTTAATCGTTTACCTTCTAACCATCAGCCACCATTCTGAGTCAAAACACTTCACAAAACTCTTCTAACCACATTTCTGCAGGGACTCTGGGCTAACAATGAAATTTAGTCAGTTCAATCAACAATCCATTAACATCTCCCCTCAGATTCCACAGTGTACATGTTTTTAATAAACATAAATTACCAGACTCCTGTAATCTGCTATTTTTTATATGTAGCTGTTGTGGGTGGAAAGATGCCAATGCCCCTTAGCTAACTGGACTCCCCAGCCCCACCAGTGCTCCCACAGTGTAAAAGAATTAACAGTCTTTTTGACATATAGTACTTAATAACTCTAACCACTTAATACCCCTCAGCCCCAAAACCAAAAAAAAAAAAAAAACCTTTGGAGTTCCTGTCCAGTTGTGGCCAAAGGACGTACAGCTGATCAGAGGCCCCTCTCCACCTGTTCAGTGCCCATACTGCATGTCTACACCTGATATGACATTGAGGCTGCATGAATTTATTTACATAAGAATGTTAAATGGGCATTTCACGTTCTGAGCACACTTGTGCTGCAACCCACTGAGCATTAAATTTAGACTTTTTAATATTCTACTTTTGAAATGTACCAATTATTAAGCAGCACTGATTTTTATATTGAGCATTTGTTATTTGAAGCCTTGGTGATAAACATCAGTGTCTCGTGGTTTTGTTGCATCTATGCACAAATATTTGCAATATTTCAAGTGTTTCCAGTAATACTAAAGTAATCAACTTGGTGTTGGTAAGATAATTCATCAAGTGATGATTAAACTTTCTGGGATCCACTACAGCATTTAAAACAGAGGTTCCCAAGTGAACAGAGCTTGTTTTGCTGCAGTTCTTATTCAAAGCAGCATGCTGTGCTGAACATCCCAATATTATTACAAATCAGAGCTTTCATTTCTGTATTTATTGCTTTGGGACATGGAGCTGTTTATTATCTCAGATAGTAAATGCCCTGTCCAAGATAATGAGGACAACATTTTTGGATTCTACTTTATAATTCTGGATGTTGGAATTTAGCTTTAAGTGTGCCATCCTGTGATGTTATCAGCATCAATTCCCAAAGATCACCACAAAGCAGGACAGACTTCACTTTGTTCTACAATACAGAAAACAACATAGAATGAATTTTAGCCTAATTAATCAGTGCTAAAGAACATTGATGGATTAGGGCTCGGATGAGAAGAATAATATAAAAACATGCACTGTCTCTACATGCAAGCTGCAGCCCTGAGCAGAGCCCCACACCACATTTCCTGTAGCTAAAGGAAAAAAAATAATAAAAGTTACATTTCTGCTCTGCTTCCTTGGAGTAAATGAATTAAAATGTATTAACACTCTTTCCTATGTTCACTCATTGAAAATATTCTAGCAAGGCGAGTGACATTTCCAGCAGTGCTTCTCATCAATCATCTGCTAAACAGAGTAATCGCTGTAGCAGCCACACTCTGTTAAACACCAGCTCTCCACAGGCTCTCCAGCTGGACTAAGGAAACAAGAAGTATTGGATAGTAATATAGAATAACCCCATGCAGCAATGAGCAGTACCATAACCACCATGCGCTGGATCACTAGGTTTTTACCACAGCCACAGAGAAGGGGTGCAAACTTGTTTGTATAATTTCTTTTGGTTTTCTTTTCTTTTCTTTTCTTTTCTTTTTTTTTCTTTACTTTTCTTTTCTTTTCTTTTCTTTACTTTTCTTTTCTTTTCTTTTCCAGTTTTGAATATATGCTTATTTTGAATATAAAAAATAAAAAATCTGGCTCATCTGCAAAGTTAATGCCAGCAAGCTGAGATTGAAATATCACAGATGTTGTTACTGTTTTGTTATTTTTATATAACGGACACATCAAGCCACAGCTCGAGTGTCCGTGTGCCATTCTGCAAGGACACAAGGAGCTCTTAGTTATCAAATAATGATTCTCAACCTTCTCAGACCTGAAGCAGCAAAGAGCAAAGAGAACCATTACTTCAAGACAGAACTTGTTAAATTGCAGCTTGGGGGATTCATGCTTGAGGCCTTTTTTGCTTTCACACTTCAGACCTCCTTTGCTCTGTTGAAAAGGGCTCTGCCACCTTAGTTCTGTTCTTTTTTTGGACCATTTGTTCTTTTTTCCTCCTCTGACTAGGAACTAATGTACATTTCCTCTATAAAAAAAAATAAAAAAATAAAAAAAAAACAATTAGGATGAATTTCCTGCACTGTCATGTCATGGGATGTGTTCATCTAAATTATGCCTGCTCCGGTTAAAGAATCAAAGCAGGTATTTTGAGGTTCTCAGCAGTGAGCTTGTAGTAAGTTGAAGCAAACTGCAGAAAAAAACTCTCTTTCTTGACATTTCAATGTTGCAGTGATTGGGCTGTAAAAACTGACTGAGCTTTAATTATTAACAGCAGCTGTACAACTGTACAGAGGGCAGCTTAGCTCAGGTAATATATCAGTCCTAGTTAGATCGATGACCAAATTCTACATTTTCATCGCTATTTAATAAAGCAGTCTGGAGTTGTGTGGATAAAATCTTCAGCTTCAAGTTCTTTCTTTTTATATGAAATTATAAGGAGGCCTCAGTCCAAAAACAAGAATTTGTGGAGGGATTATTTTTTTCGGTTACCTTAGAGAGCTGGAGGAGGTAGCTGTAAGTGGGGGGGGGGGGGGAGTTTTGGGGATCTATGTTCAGAAAATTGCCTCTGCAAACCAGTCCAGGATAAAATGGATGGGATAATAATTGTCTAAATGTATCTGTAGCTGTGATAAAAACAGGCTGAAAAATAATAGATACCAATAAAAGTCTTATCCATATCCATGAATTCAGTGTTTTAGTCTCAAAATTTACTACTTCCTTAGTACTTCCTTCCTTAGTTTAGTATATTAGATTAAAGATTTCTGTAAGGGCTCCCTCACCAATAAACACAATAAAATGAAATGTAAAACCTAACCAGGTGTTTGTGTGCTGTGTTTAAGTTCTTCTAACCATCCAAACTTCCAAACTGATAGTTTGTCAATATGTGCTAGTCCTTTTGATGACTACATCGTTGTTGTTACTTTTGATTATTCCTTATTTGAATCAAAAGTAGCACCATAAATCAATTTGTGGCCACCAATCTACTTTTATTAAAAAAGCTAATAAAATAAAATCCTCATATTGTAAAAATAACCAACTTCATGACACATGTTTCTGACTATAAAGTTGTAGAAATTATATATTTTTCCTTAAAAAAGACTATCATGAGCAACACAGGTGACACTATGACACTTTTTGCATACCATGCTACTGGCAGGTAAGGTAGTTGCTATGGAAACAGTGACCTAGCCCAAGGCTAGAAAGTGCTTTAGGGGACAAAAAGAGACAACATCAATCAGTCTCTTCAAACACTTTTACAACTCTCTCATGAAATGTGCTCTCATGAAAGGGAACCTCTGCAGTAAAATAATAGTTACTTTTTTTTTTAAATGTCTTTTACGAAAGCTCATTTTAGATTGCAAATAAACACAACCGCTTCCCAAAACAACAATCTAAAAAATGTAATTTTCATCTATTTATTAATTAGTTATATAAAAAAAAAGTATGTGTACTGTTGCGTTAATAATGGCTATATTTTAGTTTGTTTAATATCGCTGTTATTGTAGTATTTTTTTTATTTTTGGGGGGGGGGGTAAATATCTTCACTTTTAACTAAATGTGCTTTTTAAAGTGTTAATTAATAATATTTGAACTTAAGACAATATAAAAAAAACATACACTTATATATGCAAAATTTTCATTGCCTGTGTAAAGTATTACTGTACATTTCATTTAAAATTTTATGAATAAGGTTCAGGCAGAATTGTATTATGCAGCTGACTAATTCTCTGTGTTTGAGACCTGAACCACCCAGTTCATCTGAAAGAAACCAGCAAACCTGCAGTCAAACTGCGTTTCTCCTTGAGAAGTGCATTACTGGAATGAAATGGTATTAAGTGCATCACAGAAATGACTTGAACCAAAAGAAAATAAATGTCACCATATTAAATGTCTGTCTCTCTCTGCTAGCTTGCCTATTTTTCTATGTAATAAACTTTGCTTGGAGATCAATGAACCCTTCAGGATAACTACTGAGGGTCCCCGCACCTCACCATGACAGACAGTCCAAAAGAAAAGAGGGCCTGCAGATAAAATAGCATCTCATTTAGCTGCACAAGCTCAAAATATCTAATATCCACATCCATTCCCAGTCTCTCATCTACCCTAAACCACACTCTTCCTCTCTTCCCTGGTTTCCAAATACCAGTTTACTTCCTGCCATCATTGCTATGACAACCCTGACCAGGCCAGAGTCTTTCTAGTAAGAGTGGCCTGCCCTGAGGCTGAATGGTACCAGAGGGGACATGAAAACACAAAGCTCAACATCACTTGCTTCATCAATACTTGCATGCATGAACAGTAAACATGTGTACAAATGCACATGTCTGTATGTAGAGTACAGGATCAGGAAATGTGTGTTCTTGCAGGTGCACCATAAATCTATTATCTTAGAGCTGTCCTAATTACATGTGTGCTAAAACAGAGAGACAGACCAGCATGATGTTGTATATTTGTGATGCATAACACCATGGGACTGATTATATCAGTGTGAGTGGTTTTATTTGGCAGGTGGTATACAATGAGATAGGTAAACCATTGTTTATTTCACCTGAGAGCACAGCAACAATTAGATAAATGATAAATTTGACTTACAGAAATTTGGAACTTAAAAGAAAAAACTACAGAATAAATATTCAACATGTAACAAACATTAAAGACTTAATTAAACAAAAAGGAAAAGCACAAATACATTGAAAAGAACAGGAACTTATGTGTTTGTCACTCAGATATTTAAATGAACATTAATCATGGCTGTCCCTGCTGGTTGTTG
Organism: Melanotaenia boesemani; assembly: GCF_017639745.1. Lineage (NCBI taxonomy): Eukaryota > Metazoa > Chordata > Actinopteri > Atheriniformes > Melanotaeniidae > Melanotaenia > Melanotaenia boesemani. Next base: position 24,884,935 of record NC_055682.1, read on the forward strand.
CAACTCCTTTTTGTTGACATGCACACACACATTTACACACAGACAGAAGTCTAATGCATCTTCATTTAGCCTTGCTGTCCTCTGGGCACATTTACATTTGTCAACTCACCATACAAAATGGATGGATGAGCTTGTGGCGTGTGTGTGTCTTTCTTCATGCTGTATGTATGCGTGGATTCAATCAGTCTCCCTGCATGACTCTGTGCATGAGTCATGTATTTATCTTTGATTATCTTAAAGGACGAGCCATTCTCATTGTCTTCCTCTGTGTACATGTCAGAAGATACATGTTTGCCTCTTTCTGTGCCTTTGCATACACACGCTATTGCAGGTGTGTGCATAAGTGTGTGTGTGTGTATCTGCGCATGTGTGCAAAAGAGTCAATTTCCTTGGTAGGTGACAGTTCATGGTCCCTTGGGCAGCAACGAATTGTGGGTAAACTCAATGTCAAAACTATTCCCATATATCATCAGAGTGACACAGGCAACACACACACACACACACACACATACGCCCACACCAGCAGGCACACAATATACAATGTTTTAAATTAATTGTGAGACACTGTATCATACCTAAATATGCAGCATCAATTTAGAAATGATGTAGCATTGAATTACTCTCTACTCTATTACTATGTAAAAGATAGAAATTAAGTTTAATTGTAGCAAAGATTTACAGGTGTTGTTTTAAAGATGGATGCTTTTATGTAGGTAAGATTTCAAACTCCAGAAAGAATAAATCTGTTATTCCTACTGCCTGGTAGCTAATGTGATTTTTCACATAATTTTGCAGACAGTTTGGGGGAAAATGACTAAAGCTTTTCTCTGGTGCACAGAAGTGAGTCGCAGTTAAATTGGAATAATGGTTAACAATACAATATCATTATTCTGTGTACTTTCTTTGCTTCATTGTATCTGCAATTTCCCCAGTACAGACTGAAGTAAAAACTGTGACTTTGTTCAGGTAAATTGGATTGTATGAGGTGTACCATATCCACTACTTACTAGTAATTGCAGAGATAAAAAACAAAAAGTAGTCAGAATCCATATCAAAGTTTTTCTTTAATTAATTTTTATTGTGTGTATAGAACTTTATGTTGGTTTTATTCAATATTTTATTTGGCAATGTGAAATCCTTCAACTGAAAATATGTGACATGCCTAATTCCACATTTGCCCATTCATCTGGAAGTGAACATAACAGAAGAATAAAATGACCCTTGTTCCTCCTTATCTGAGTGACATACCTGCTCTCACAAAGTAAAACGTGTTAAATGACCTGTCACTGATAGCGGCAGCTGCCATGTTCATCACATATCAGGCAGTTATTAAAAAGTTTGCTCAGCACACCACAAGATGACAAATTCATCTCACTGATAGTCAAAAAATCCTTTAAGACAAGTTGAATGATCTGAAAATATCCAACATGTCTTCCAGTCTCACTGCAAAACTCTTGTACTGCCACCTAATCATGTCACTCTAATAACTGCAAATGAGGAACATCACAGACGTTTTGTCTGTTGGCTGTAAATATGCTTACACATGTCTATAAAGGATGAACTGAGAAACATTATTGAGATGACATGAAAGCCAATAAATCACTTTTGTTTGGACATCCAAAAACTCCCACTCCTATGATACATCGTGACATCAATCAAACCAACAATGGATGTGGACAGCCAGAATTTGCTGACTCTGCTTAAGCTATCAATACGAAAGGACTTAGTTTAACTAAATTCACTGTTTATGCGTTCTTTGTTCATAGGCTGTTCCTTAATTTTCACTCCATCACAATCCCTTGTAATTAATACCATTTAATTTATCACTATTTTCCTGCAGTCATTCTGTCACTCAGGCAGGACTGTCGCTGCAGGTCTCCTGCTAGCCTGAAAGCTACTGCTGATACAAACTTAACACTTGCTGCAAGTGTATCACAATAGTTGTGAAAGCAGTGGTCGGCCTCATAAACCTCTTTGAAAAGTATTGACAGTGCCATCAAGGTTAGCAACCACTGAGAGGTCAGATCTGAAAGACTGCAAAGACAAAGAAGGTTATTACACCTCTGAAATTGGAAGAAAAACACAAAATTGTGCAAGTGCGATGCAACAGCTCAAGCTGGTTTCTGTTTACAGACAAACATAGAAATGGTGTCTCACACATTTGAAGCAATGACATGAAGAGGTGCAGAATCCTTTTTATTGTTTGGAAGCTCTTCATCAGAATGAAGACAGAAAATTACAGCTTGTAGGATAGCAATGTTTGCAAAGCTTATACTTCCACAAGACCAGTAAACCAACACTGAGGATAACAATGACAGCTGTAGACTATTTTGGAATTGGATCACAAAAGCTATGATAACTAAAAGCTTTATGCACTTAAGAAATATACTACAAGCACCTAAGAAAAGAGCGCCTCAACCACACATCTGTAAAGTTTTGTGTCTGCACGCTGCATGTTTGTGAAACTGTCATGCAGGCACAGTTGATATGAATACTTGTCAGCCATCTTTATATATCAGAGGCAAGTGTGATTAATTAAATAGATGGGATCTATAGAACCACACAAGCAGAAAATCTTGACTTATGACTAGGCCACATATTTAAATTTCTACTCATCTGAAAAATGATGATGTAAATACCAGTCTGAATCCAAGTAATTGTGTTAAAAGGTGTCAAATCTTGCTTGTCAAGGGCAAATCTCTTACAGGTTTTTGTTCCCTGAAAGTTAATGAGGCACATTTTGTATCTGAGACTAAGTGTGACTCATTAAGTGCCCAGGGGGAACAAAAACATGGAGGACCAGGACTTGGGTTTGTCTCTTTCAGTGGACAACGCCTGCAATGGAAGTTATAAAAATTCTAATTAACGTTAATAAGATACACGGTTAATAGTAATTTTGTTCATTTTTTCCACTTTACTTCCAGTGATATGTATTGTGGCTTCCTCATAGTGTAAAGCAGGTCACTCAGTCAGGATGATTCCCCCTCTTTTTTCTTTTTTTTTTGTCTTTTGAGGATTTCTAGTTTAACACATTTAAGAAAACTGAGATGACATCACTCAGCTGAGCAATTTGGATTACAGATTTATAGCCAGCTGATGTGGTGGTGTGATGGTGTGTTGTTATATAACAATTATGTATTTTGGAGGTATCTAATATGAAAAAAATGTCTAATAATGCTTCTCATTAACCCATGTTTATTCACAATCATACACCACACAGCAGCTGGGAAACTGCCATGCAATGGGCTCACCTTTAATCAAAGAAAAACAGAAAAGAAATCTGATCTGTGAAGCCAAGCAAAGCTGAGGATATTGTGTTAGTAAGAACAAGTTCTTCTCATTTTAAATCCAGAGAAATGTGATAAGAAAACACTGGAGAATTAGACTCTTATTACCTTTTTATATCCTGAATATTTGCGTGATCAAAATGCAAAACCATGCAATATTTACAACTGTAAAGAGCAGCAATGATAGTCAGCCTTCTGGGTTTCCTGTTAAAAATAGATTGAAATGAAACCATTATTCATGTTGCTGAAGAGCTTCTGGGACCCCTATGAGGACTTATTTTTTCTAAATCTGTTAAATGAAAAAATATTTTTGCATTCAAACCAAACGTCTTGGCAAGTAATACAAATATTGCATTTTGGACTCAAATAAAATTCCAAAAGACAAACCAGCCATATCCTTATTATATATACAGTTAATGCAGGTGATACAGCACTGTAATGATGAAGAGAACAAACAGTCCACTTAGTGTCACAATGTTACACAAGTCTAAGAATAAAAACCTAAACAAAAATTTGCAGCAAAGGCAGAAAGACCTAATTTGATAGCTTTATTTCAGTCCTACTTCGTTCTCAAAATGACTGATGTTAATTACAAATCAGCTACTTAACTCTGTGTGTGTGTGCATGTGAGAAAGAAGCGCTTGTCCCCAGATTCCCTGTTCAGTCTGCCCACCTGTCTGTATGTGTATGCATGCTCCTCTGTGGGTGTTATCCATAAAAGCAATGTAAGCCCTGGTAAACCTACCTATATTTCAGTGTCAACACTCTTATGTGTGTGTGGTTAAACTGTTTTGTGTAGGATAGAGACAGAATAAGTGATAAAAATTTAATTCACTCTTGTGTGCACAGCTGCTTGTGTTTGTGAGTGAAAAAGTGTCTGTTCATTTGCATCAGTGTGGGTTTGTGGGTGTTTCTTGTGTTCCAGATCAATACTTGTCGTGTTTGGGGAAATAAAGAACCCTTTTAAGTCTTCCTGTGCTATAGCTGAACACACACATTCACACACACACACACACACACACACACACCAACATCTAAAGACACATGAAAATACTTATACAAAATACTAAATGCACTTATTCCTCTATGCTTCAATAGGCGCTACTCAGATTTTACTGTTGACACCTGCCAGCTACATTCCTGTAAAATAACACTCCCCCTTTCATGATAAAAAATATTATGTTTTCATCAGCACTGCATTAACACTGCATCCTGTTCTCCAGATCTCAGTCCAAACTCTTGCAAGATAGTTATTTGCAAGTCTCTCTAGACATGCACATGTGTGAATGTGACATGCACCCACTCTTTGCAGCATGTTTTAGATTCATACTGTATGACTACGTAGAATTCCATACACACACCCGCTGATCCTTCACAGCCAATAAAGCACAACCTCATGTCCTAGATTTTCAATTTTACTCAGTGGTTGTAAGTTTCCATGTGCAAAGTAGCTGAAAAATGAACCAGCTGCACGTTTTGTAAGCAGTGCTAAAAAAAAAGTCACCTTGTTGTTACTATGATCCTGATAAAAATGTGGGCTGCAGTGGATCCTTGTGAGAAAAGAGATCAGAAAGAAAAAACACACACAAAAAAAAAAAAAAAAAAAAAAAACAGGCTTTGGAATATTTTCAATCAACAAGTGTCACAGCTGGATTTTAAACAGATGACCTCATTCCAGCTGTGACTCAGGAGACTCATGTTTAGAAAGTCATGTGTACAGTATGAACTGTGGCATAACCACTGAGAATGTGGGATAGAATTCGGCTACAAGGGCCAGCGTATGTGTAGAAAGAGTATCTCAGTGCCATTTATACACTGCTTATGTTGTCCTTTCAGTGCAAGGATGCACAAAGACTGACACACAATGCAATATCAGTAGTGCTGTAAAAATTTGCCAATTGCCTTCCAAAAACTTAATAGTAAATTCATTCAAATATGGATTATACAAAATCATGTGCCATTTTCCTGAGACTGACTCATGCTGTACGCTTTAATCAGGAAACTTCTTCATATTGTTTAATTGAATCATGTTCAGTGAACTAAATACCTAATATACCCATGTAACACAGATGCACACACACACACACACATGCACACACACACACACACACACACACACACACACACACACACACACACACACACACACACACACACACACATGCACACACACACACACACACAGAGAGAGAGAGAGAAATATAAATCATTATTTCATGATTATATATATATATATACATATATATATATATATATATATATATATATATATATATATTATAGTTCATTATCCAACAGGGCAATGACCATTAATCATCCCTACACAGGCAGTGGAGTGTGTGCCTATTCCACATCATAAAACAAAAGAGATATACACACCCAAATGTGTGTTGCAGTATATACGTACAAGCACATATTCTAACAATGTGAAATTAAAGGTCAGTGTGTGTGTATGTGTTAATAGCCAAACAAGGAATCTGGATATTAGTATATTTTCAGTGTTGCACTTCCATGCAAACACATCTGAATGCATGTGTATGGGCTCATAGATATGTGAATACTGCAGCAGCCAAGATCATCTCAGATGATTGATGATGTGAGCGTGAACTGTGCAACTATGCAACATTGAATGCACCATGGGTTTACAGTACTTTGCAGCTTTTTATTCCATTTTGCAGTGTTTCTACTTAAATAGTATTCAGTCCAGAGAAAACCATTTTTATGCTTGGACAAACTCATATTCTGTTCTGCACATGCGTATCTGTGCGAGCAGGCACACACACTCATACACACACACACACACACACACACACATGGTTGTTAAAGAAAATAAGTTTGACATTTTGACAAGGTGTAGCAGTCTAAATGACAGTCATAATCATTCAGTAGGCGATGACACACATAGTAACAGAGTACCACCATACACATTCTTTTTATCTACATCTCTCTCATGCACACACACACACACACACACAATAATTTATTGTTTCATTAACTACAGTGTTTCATCCATCCATCTTTCAGCAGAGAGTGAAGGGCAGTCAAAAGAAGGGGAGGATTGTCAAGGGAAGTAAAGGACAAACAGAAGAACTGCAGGGACACGAAGCAAAAAATGCCATCAAGGAGCAACATTTTTATAACACACACCTAGAAAACAGTGAATAGAATTATGTATTGAAAATGAAAGCTACATGCTAAGAAATAGAAATGAAAAATAGAGGAGAATTGGAAAAATAAAACCTTTAAGAAAGAAAAGAGGGAACATGGGGCGAGGCAACAGTGTTGACAACTGGAGCAGAGAGAAACTTTTGAAGCTCTCATGTGAAACATGTCACGCAAGACAAGCATCAGGGCAAGGATAATTACAAGCATGTCAGAAAACCATGCTTAACGCTTAGACAAACAATACATAGGCTTACTGTATGCACACACATGGGACTGAAAACCAACTCAAATACTGTGTTGAAATCAACTGTGCCTGTAAGAAACATCAAAACAGCCTGTTTTCATCTTTTTCTGCAGATTACATTTCTGACACATCTCAGACAGACACAAAATGAGAAGAGAAAAGAAGCTGATGAGAAAAGTACCACCCGTACTAAATGTAATACTAACAAGTGTCAAAACTAATTTTTGTTAAACACAAACTGGACCAAATGTGACAATATTAGATGCCAAGAACAATGCTTTGCAAGCTGCTTTTCTTTTACCCTGGGGATTTTTTTTCTCAGTAGACCAGCATTTGAGTACATTGCAAACCTTGACACCACAGATTTTTCCATTTAGTCTGTTTCTACTTTGGGAACTGTGTTTTCAGTTAAGGTACCAAGACAAGTTGGCTCTTGAGGTGGATCACCATCCTAATTGCAAGTAAACGTGAGGAGTTTATACAGAAATAATATGGTCACTATTTGAAGTTTTATGAAGTAGCATTAATTTCCATTCAATTTAAGATTGAGCAAAAAACAAATCACCATGGTGTGTTTGAAAAAGAATGACATTAATAACTCTGAAGATCCTGTAAATCCTGTATTTCTGACAATAGTGTCATTATAAAAACAAGTCATTTTCTTCTGCAAGATTGAAAAAAAGTCTTGAATTCTTTCATTAATTCAGTAATTTGTTTATTTATTTAGCATTAAAAGTAAAACATAACTTAGGTCTGCAGGCCATAGGTAAGCACATATTCTCTAAGAACTTTAACTAGGACCACTGTGAAGGAAGTCTGGTGAGTGGGACAAGGTCATCACTGGAAGTAAAGATGGTTTAAAAATGCTGAAAGTTTCTTCATGTAATTTGGGAGGCAAAATGTCAAAAAAAGGCAGAGAAAAAAATTTATGTGAGGGAACACTTTAATTCAAATCACTGAGAAGGATACAGATAAAGAGATTTTCTACAACAGAGCATGTAGGAAATGGCTTTATAAAAAAGATGGAGAGACTAGTGGGCCCAGTAGATGTTGGCTTTCATTGTTTGATATAAAAATAAAAAAATAAAAAAAAGTAATAAAAACTAGTTGTTACAAATTTTCTCTAAACTGAAAACATGCTGACATATGTTTCAATAAAAAACAACAACAACAAAAAAAGAGGATTATTTTTCATGGTGATGTTATTGTTAAAACAGTGGTCCATGTATACCTTAGTGTTTCTTTTTTTTATTTAGTAAAATATTGAGTCTTTTATATGACTCCAATGTACAACAAATCCTATGATTTTTCCATTTGCATCATTTGTAAATGGAAATTTATTGGATTTAGAAGCTGATTTGGTTGAAGAGAAGAAACAGTTTCTAGAGCAGAGATTATCATAAAAATTAGTTAACCATCTCATAAATTAAAGATTTTAAAACACTTAGCTACGGACTGTCTTTTCAAGCTGAGACATTTTTGTAGTGCGGTTATGGATTAAAAGGGCTGAATCTAAAATAACACTGAACATCATTCATTTGTGATCAAAAACATATTAGTGTGTTCCATATAAAACCATGGTGATATATGGGACCACATCACATATTTTAGTAGATCCAAATCTATGACTAGAACTATATGTTGGGACAACAATTTATTAAAAATTAAAATCAATAATTAGTGACCGGAATATATCCAGAAGGGATCAGAGTAGACTCACTCCTCCTCCGCATAGAGAGGAGCCAGATGAGGTGGCTTGGGTATCTGGTTCGAATGCCCCCTGGACGCCTCCCTGGTGATGTATTCCAGGCACCCTCTATTGGGTGGAGGGCCCAGGAAAGACCCAGGACATGCTGGAGGGACTACATGTCTTGGTGGGCATGAGAACACTTCGAGATGCCCTCAGATGAGCTGGCAAATGTGGTTAGGGAGCAGAAAGTCTGGACTTCCCCTGCTTTGGCAGCTGCCCCTGCGACAAACGGATGGAATGGATGGGAATATATCCAGGACATGTAATGGAGACTAGGGGATAAAAGTTTAAAAGACTGGAGATACTTAAGAGGGTTTTACAACAAAGAAGGTCAATCTGTTGTGTGCACGAGATCTAAACAGTCAGTCACATAATGAATGTCGCACTGTTCCCAGGGAGCAGTAGGAGCAAATTTAAGGGATCCAATGTTGTACTTCAATTTTCCTGAGCGCAGGTATTTTTGTTTTTGGCCAAAAGAAAGTAAAGATTAAGAATATGTTCTCATTCTCACATGGAAGGCATTTGAGTGAGATGACATAAACAAAAGGCTTTGTCTTACTGGTTCAAGAAATGATACTGTGGTATGTGTGCTTTTTTTTTCTTTTGATGACTAGTTTTTGTGCTTTATTTTACATGTTTATAAATATATATATATATATATATATATATATATATATATATATATATATATATATATATATATATATATATATATATATATATATATATATATATATATATATATATGTATATACATATAGTCTTTTTTGTGAGTGTGGTGTTTATTGTAGGCTGGAAGTCTTAGTGATCTCAGAGTGAAGCAGCTACTAGCAGTTTTCTTAGTAAATCTAGTTTCTGATGGAAGTTGGACACATTTGAATTCTTTGTAACTTTGCAGATGAACCTGTCTGATTTTGTGTCTGAACACTGTATTAAACCTGATGATATAGTTATTGACTGAGCTGCCCAAGCTCAACAATCCTGATTCCCAAGCATTAAAGCTTTGGTACAGCCATAAATAGCTAAACATCTGTTTAGCTAAACTCTGTTTTATCAGAAAGACTAGCTCACTCACCCTTAGAAATCCCTCCATCTGTCTCTGATATAACCAGTGTGTATTCCTCATTTGTGTCTGTATTTAACTTTATATAATTAGTTACTACAATCCACCTATTGTTATATCTTTTCCTTTTAGAAAACTTCCTCCACATGCTGGAGAGAGGGAATAAGAACCCTCACTATGTTGCTGTTAGGGTATGTACTAATCACTAAAAATGTTAATAGTAAATGAAGCTGGCATTTTGGTTTATTAGGTTGTCAGAATGATCTGATTTCATGTCTTTACTGCAACAGTGTTATGGCTTTACCATAATGATCTTTAGGATGGAGAATATGCTGGCTCTGGTCTTTTTGGATTAAAATGTGAAAAAAAATTACAACAGAACATGCAGTATGTGCCAAGCCTGACTGACTACACTAAAAATTTGAGTTTTCTTTTGCTGCATGTGCCTGAAAATGTCAAAATAAGTCCCTATGCATAACCGCAGTTTGATTGGCAGCAGATTTTATTTCTTTATTCCACTGTTTATAGTCCAGATGTAATGCATTTAAAAAGCCTGCAATTTGCCTTAATTTGTGTCCACCACACCCTTTCTGTGGCTTTTTTTCAAATTCCAGTAAAATGTAGTCTGAACCTGCTGATTGGTATTTCACTGTATCACCCAACTTTAGTTGTATTTCAACCAACTAACCAGCCAGGTAAGCACAGCAGTAACTCCTCATGAACCTAAGATAAATATGTGAATCCCAACCCTGGTGGGGCTGTTTTCAATGATATCTATTTGTCACTGAGACTAGATTTCATAGCTGTGGGTCAGCAGCTCAGTTTGGCAGTGTCCATAGTGACTGGGCCTTGTTTCAGTGACTGAATTGTGACTCATTTTGACCGAGGGGATGTAACTAATTCATTTGTCATCGGGACTCGGTTTCACCAGGAAGTGTAATTCATAGCAAGGAATTTGTCACAGTAAAAAGACTAAAGTTACGCTGATGATCACAAAAGAAAAAGATTCAATGAGACCCTTCAGGGCGTGACTTTTAAATTTAATGTTCTACTCCTTGTCAGTCGGCACTAATTCTGTGTTGTGTTAAGAGGAGAAAATCTCACATGTGCAAACACCATTTAGCAGATATTTATTGATGGCCTTGAGGTTCTGCATGTCAGTGTTTGGTTCAGGGGCCACTTAGACTGTGCTTGCAAGTATGCAACACCATGAGAGGATATTTAAACTTTCTCACCCCTTCTCCAGATGCAACATACGTGAGTGTGGAATGTGTAGTTGTGTGCGTCGGTGTGCGTGTCAAAGTGAGTATGAGTGTGTGTCAACGTGAAGTCTTTGATGTATGATCAAGGATTCTTATTGTTCACAGCAAGACTCTGGCTAGTGTAAACACCACACAACACTTTCATCTAACATACTCGAAGATAGCAACACACCAACACACACAGATAAGACATGTACACACCTGCGTACACGCACACAAGCATACACCTTAGCATGCATGAAGGCAAATGCACATCATTCTCTGATTGCTTAAAAATTAAGCTGAAGAAATGCAAAAAGGGAGAGGGTGGAGGAGGGGGGCACCATTCGTCCACACTCTTTTCGTTTCCTCCTCTGTCCCTTCTCTTCCTTTTTTTTTTTTTACTCTTTTCACCCCACCCTCTCTTGCCACCCCTCAATACCCCATCCTCCTGTGTCATTGTGTCCTATCCTCATTTCCTTTTTGAATCCACATTAACCTTTGAAAGCTTTATTTTATCTTCCCATTCTTTGGTGTTTCATATCTTAACTGCCTCCATGTATTAGCTAGCACTTGGTATTTTTGTATTCATATCACTTCACCTCCAATTCTCACCTTTAAAGCATTTCTAAATAACCAGACTGCGAGCGTCATCTCTGTAGACCCCATACTTCAGACCTCATTCTCTCACCTCCCATTTCATCTACTCTTTTATGTCTTCATCATTTGGTATTTTCACTTCCATCTTTTAAAATCACATCCCAGTATAATTTCCATAATAACTCCATGGCCTGTGTGAATCAAATATTTTTCTTTCATTAACGGTGCTCCTGTTATTTTGTTTTCTTTTTCTTTTTTTTCCTTCTTCCTCTGCTTACTTCTCAAATAGACTAGATCTTTTCTTTTAAAACCCTGTTTTAAATATTCTATGAGGTAATATTACTGTTCCCCTACATGCATGAAACTATTACTGTTCTCATACGAGAATATATGATTATTTATCTGCAGTCACTTATTAAAAACAAACAAACCAACAAAAAGATTTGTTACTGAATTATGTTATTAAATGCATAATCCTTTGTGCCATCATGTCTGTGTGTGTGTGCTTTATAGTGTGGTCTTTTTTCTGAGTTTTGGTGTGCAGAAGGACAATTGTAGAGTTAACCTTGAAAATTATTATTGCTATTGTAATGATTTACATTTTTGATAATTTGTAATGATAATTTTTTTTTTTATTTAAAACATTACATTTTTCATTAAAACACAAGTTGGTTTGTTTAATAGATGTAAGGTTGTGCTTAGATTCTATGGGTTTTGATTTGCTCAGCCAAGTGTTTGATGAGATATAAGCATGTTGTGTGACTTCAAATCTCATAAACACCAACAAAAACAAAATAGAGTGGAGTACAATAGAAAAGCTTTTTTGTTATTGCTCAAGATATGCAATGACATTTGTACTGTGTCACACCTAAAAAAACAACTACAGTGATTAATACAAAAAAAAACAAAAAAAACTAAAAAAAAAACATAACATTACTGTTCCTGTCATTCAAATGAAAAAATATAAATAAAGACGATGTAAAAGCAATGTAGAGCAGTTATTGCACATTTGCATTCAGGTATCGTTTGTTGATCGTGAAATTAAAAAGTTTTCCCAAAACCCCTTATGTCACAGGGATGGTAGAAGCGGTCCCTTAAAGGTACAGTGTGTAAGAATTACTGCCATCTAGTGGTAAAACGTGGACATAGAAATGCTAAGCAAGAAATATATTCAAGTATCTAAAAATTCTTCCAAACATAAACATGTTTTAAAGACAGCTTGGGCAAATTTCCTATTATTCTGACAGTTTGTCATGAAGCAAAACAATTACTAAAATCAGATTTACAAGTTAATTTCAGAGTTACAGAAATATATATTTACCCAATACTGTACATATGCTTGGTCATTGTTATTTATAGAGCACACACACTTTCTCAGTTGCCATTCACTGTCAGTAATTTTCCTTTGTTAGGTAATTTGACATCAAATTGTATCAGATGTATTTTCAGATGGCACTGATGTAAAAGACTAATGATACAAGCAGTAGTTTTGATTACTTGTATTTATTCTCCTTTACTACACATCACTGGTCTACTGTATTCTGACTATATGTTTGATCATTTCATAGTGTCACAGGATTTTACAACTTAGCACAAAAAGAGTAATTGTCATTTTCACGCAGCAAAAACAATAATAATAATAATAATAATAATACTGTTTAGTACTCAAACTCTATTGTTCATCAATTTTCAGCAAATTACTTATTAAAATGAAGAAAGAAAAACTAAAAAGTTTTTCCAAAAGTTCAGGTCAAAGTTACAAAATTATGGCGTTCACATGAAGCTGATATTAATATTGATCATATCTGCTTATTTTATTCACATTTTTTTTTTCTTTGAGAATTTGGTTGCATTTTTTTAAACACACACGTTTCCTTGTGCTGTACATGTGATGGTCTCCTTCTGTACTATAGCGTTCTGCCTCACACTTTGCAACCATCTAGGGGACAATGACTCCCCATCTCAGCTGGGTTGAACAGTATTACTGAAACAGAGATTGCCTTTAAATGAGCATGACTGTGCTCGGTGGTGATATCACCAAACGGCTGAACGCATATGAAGCTCTGTGTCAGTGGATACAACTGAGTGACATATTTAAACAACATTTCTCGATGCTTGACTAAGCTATATTGTGGTATATGTTTCTAATTACTGTCTAATGCAAATTATTCCTACTGTTCCCCTTGGGTTTTTGGTGGGAGGAGCTAGAGGGTAGTATTAGAGTAACATATCAAGGAATGAACCGTAAACCTGCTGCTGTATGTTTATTTTATTTTCACGATATGGCCTTGAAATATATTGAACTTTCAAAAATGGAGAGTCTGTGTTATTCCCTTATCTATTATAATCATACAGCCACAGCATTTAATCTGTCTATACATCAAATATAATACAATATGACAATGATTCAAAAGTGTGAAATTTTTCTGGGCAGTATTCTTTCTATATCCTCTTATTTACTTATATTCTGTATTTAAAGCAGGATCTCTGGTGCAGATATTGCCCCCTCATTACTTGAAGCCTTTATTTCAGCAGCACATGGTAGACTAAGACTTAGGTTGTGATGGATGTTCCCTAGTGGTCCTTTAAATGATGGTGCATTGTTATTTGTCTTCCAAGCTGCTATAACGGGTGCTGTTTCAGATACATTGTGTGTATGTGTGTACTCATTTTAATGAAACCGTATAGCCATCTCGTGTCTTGTTGGCGCTCAGAAACATGTTGTATTGATTAATACGTGCTATTCTCCCTTGGAGGAAATGTTTATGTTATAGTAGAAGAGTGTGTTGTACACAAACAGAACAGGCCACAAATATAGAATTGCTCAGATGCATTTAAATGACAGCGCGTGCAACCAGGGGGTAAAAATGGCTAAAGACATTTGTAGAAATACTTTCCAAAATCTACTTGGTTTAATATTTCTGGTCTGACCAGTCTAGTAGTTTAGGCTGCTTTTGAACAGCAGGGGGCGTATTGCCGTCTTGCTGGAGGTGGTCTCCATGTTGGAGGGTGCTGTTGGGAAAATAATTACAGGAAGTACAACAGAAAGCACTTTCCGGAAAGAATGACTGCACTGTGTCAGCAGTGAGGAAAATAATCCTATGTTGTTTAGGGACTATTTAGCACAGTACTGTCACACGGTGATTGAGTTTTGTCTGATATACTGAATGAAATCCATATTTCATGTTATTGCTGTGCTAGGAGTGTTGGTGGTAATGGAATGAGGGAACAGCACATGCATGTTGGAAGTTGTTGCATGTGAATGGGAACAAACTGTTATTTCTGTGTTTTAAAAATTACTCTTTGTAATTTTGTATGTGTGATATTTCATTGTATACCGCTATGTTTTAGAATGAAAAGCTAGCTTTTATATTAAAATTATGTAACACATTGACTGTATAGTGATGTTTTGTGTGTCAAGATTTTTTTTCTCTTTTTTGTCTTAATGCCATATTTTACATGTTTTGGTAGATAGATAGGCTTCTTCAAGCCCACTTTGATTTATCCTTTGTGTAACCATAATTAAAATTTCTTGGTAATAAACAAAAGAAGAAAATCCAAGGCCCCACAAAAGAAAAAAGAAAAATTATTCGAATTTCTGAACATCTTTTATTTGTGCTTTGTGTATTTTAGTGGAGCCATGATGAAGACATGTTTAAAGTGGAAGCTGCTTTTTATCATGTTTTTAATTATATAAAACTTTTTATATCATATTTTTTTCTTTTGCCTCCCCTCAAATTTAAATCCACTGTTGCAATATATGATGAAGATTGACAGAAGATGATAGACACCTCACCAGTTGTAGATTTAAAAACTGTTTGAAAATGTGTGGCACAATATAATTAAAAGAAAATTTGAATAGATGCAAGGGGGGTCCCCCAAAGAGCACAGGGAGTCCCTGAGGCTTTAAACATTAAGACCCATTGTGATTAATGTCTGCACATTTTCCCTATTTAAAGATAAACAGTAAGGCTCCATGTTAATTTAATTCACTTCATTTTACTTTGGTTTTATCGAAGGACGGGACTACTTTTTTATGGTGAGAATCTCACTTTTGAAAGCATAAAACCAAGCATGGTTCAGCCCAAGGTGGAGCAGGGTTTCATGGCCTCTTAGCACAGGCATGAAGGGGGTCCCCAAGGAAAATAGGTTGGGAACCACTGGACCAGACAATTGTATGCAGTGAAAGTAGACACATGAATCCTTGTTTGATTATTTATTTATTTTTTTTATTTGTTTGTTTTTTAATCATTTTTGGGCTTTAGTGGTCTTTATTTGACAGTAGCTCAAAAGGAAAAGTGGGTCAGAGAAAGTGCAGAATAACATGACTCCAACCTGGGCCAGATGAATAAACTGAGAAAAGAAAAGATCTGCACATCTCAGAAAGCTTCAGACCCTTTGAAAAAGGGTTATTTTGTGAATAAGCAGTTTCTATACTTTTTCCTTCTTTCCAGGTAATAAGGAAAAATATTTTTTTTCGTTAGATCTCCTTGTATTTAAAAGAATATATATAATATATCTGAGAAGTATCTTTTAAGACCTCATATCATCACTGTCACCACGGCAGCTTCATCTTTAAAGCATATTAGATCAATAGTAACCACCAATCACACCTTCTGAATTAATATTTGATTAATAAATTAATATTACATCACAGTATGTGTTCCAACTAAAAGGTAATCAATCACTCTACTTTGATGACAAAAGAGACCAATCAAATGATTTCATCTGATCCCATTTTTGACAGCACATTATTAAACATAGCCAGACTTCTTTCTTGTTTCTGCCTCCTGTATCTTCCTGTTTTTCTTTCGCCTCCTCTTTTAAAGAGTCAAATAACTTGTGAACAGATTGAACAGAATATTAATTGGCTTCCTAATTTATATTAATTTATGCTAATCTGCACATTCATCTACTCTCAACAGGCTCGTTATCCAGATCGCCTGGAATGGTCAGGAAAAGATTCAGACTATGCGACCCTGAAGGTTGCCAGTTCAATTCCCAGTGAGTTTAGCCTGGGGGTCTGGCATAACGTTGTACTCTTAAACCTGTTTGTGCACAGACAAAAATATCTACTTGAGTCCACAGACACATAAATACTGACCACGTGTAAAAGGTGTGATAACTAGACACTTCTAAGGCAATCTGCCAAGCACAAGCAGGAAAATGCTTTACAAAACTTTTAAACTGGTTAAAATACTGGCAGTTAATAAAAAGTCTTAGATTCTGGGGAAAAGGTATTGCTCTGTTCTGTAACAAAACATTTCTTATCAGTTTAATTGTGTTCACTATAATGTATAAAACTGGACAAAATTGTTTTTTAAAGTGAAAAAGAAATAGCAATTGAATAAAGAACAGTTGCTTTTACCCCAGATAATTGTGTTCTGTGTAGTCACCATAAGAAGCTTTAAAGTCTTTAAAGGCATTTTACGTACTAGAAAAGTATGATGAAGGATTTCTTTCTGCAGACAACCATTTCTGCATGTATTTCCTTTGTTTAAGCTTACTTTGCTATGGTTTGATTGTTGTAGGCTGCAACCTTTGCATACAGGGCATGTGACAGGGTTTGATGTGTTCGGAGAGGTACAGCATTCAAATCAGTTCAAATAACTTGTTTCTTTTTACAGCACACATACACATAAAATTAAACCCTGCTCATAGAACTTGGGACTGCCATACAAAACTGTAGCATTTTCCCAGTAGGTTATGTAGTTGTTGGTAGTTTTGTTATTGAGAATGTAACCAGTGTGAAACAATTTGTACTTTATATTTTATATATTTGATTATTTGCTTTGTTCTATTCAAATCTATTAAATCAATTGCTGTAAACTACAAAAAAACTTACAGGAAGCTTGCTTTGGAAACTAATAACATGGAGTCACTCGCTTTCATTCGTTCTGTAATTCTACCAGCACCTCTTGGCATCTTTCCCCCAATAATTTTTAATCCCATGACATGGGTTTAAATTTCTAGCTAGTATATGATGCTCTCATTACTCATTCAAGGTTGAACTGGCCAGCAGGAGTACCAGTGGGCCACTTGACAATTGGACCAGATAAGCTTGTATAATTGACAGTACAAAAGAAATAAACAAATACACTTATCACCATGTGTCTATTAACTGGACTATACTGTGGCACTTAATTAAACAAAGATGGATGGATGGATGGATGGATGGATGGGAATGATTTAACATGACTGACTATAGTCTTTTACTAAGTGTCACGTATTCTTTCCGTATCCACTTTTAAGACCAAGCTAAAGACACAGTTGTTTAAGGAGCATTTCCACATTTAGCTTAACTAAATGAGTTAGAAAGATTTGTCCAGCTTTTTGGCTCAACCAAGTACTGAAGAAGCTGTGTGCACTTATGCCCAAGTTGATATTGTGTGATGAAATCATGATCTTGTATTTAAATAAAATGATGACTAAAAAAAAAAAAAAAAAAAAAAAAAAATTATATGCACTGCACTAGCACTACATGACAGCACCTGGTCCAACTGGACTCAAAAGCGGTCTGACTATCACTTAATTATGACGTCCCATCTTGTTTGAATTCATGCTTGTGTTGTTCTTACTCTCAAATGTAAGTTGCTTTGGATAAAACCGTCTGCTAAATGACTGTAGAATAGAATAGAATAGAATAGAACACTCTTTGTAGTATGAGGAATAGTATAATTTTATTCAATGCTTAGTGCAAATTTTATTTGATTAATGGTATACTTACATGTAAGTGAGTAGTCCATACATTTCCCTGGCTTAGGCTTTTATGTATTTTTTAAACTTATTTATCTTGAGCAAGGGCTCATGTTAGGCAATTATTTTACTGGAGAAGAGCAAAACAACTTTAAAAATGACCTTCAGACCATCTGACAAATGCTATGTCTAGAAAGTGTGCATACCAGGAACAAATTCTGGGGCCAATTCTTTGTCCCAGTTTGCCCTGCATTCATTTATGAGTAAACACTCTAGACTTGACGTTCCCAGCCTTTGCTGCCAGGATGGGTCAAAAACAAATGCCAACATACTTTTACATACCTCAGAGGAGCAAGAGCTTCGACAGAACAACAGTATGTATAATAAAGAGCTACTTTATCAGTCCTATACAACAGAGAAATTATTAATAATAGTCAAGATTTCTTATACTGGAAAATCCAATATGATGTATATGGGTAAAAAAGTAAATCGTCTGTGGAAAAGACATACTTCACCTTGAACTCGTTCATGATCACAGCCTGTTGTAGTTTGTCATACTTGTGACTAAATATATCTGTAATGTAATGCTGGTGTGATACTTCACATGCCAGAGTATTTACAGTCACTTTCAAAGCTGGGATGCCTTGCAAACATCACATCCGCACCACAACAACCTGTATTCTCCAGCACACTTCCAACCAGGACAGTATATAATTTTAAGGATTCATTTTTGTAGTTTTATTACTTGTGTGGGTGTACTCACATTTGTCTGGCTCTTGCTACTGTGGTGACCTAATTTCTCCACATATTTTATTAAAGTTTCATCTTATCTTGTCTAGTCTGTCCCTCCAGTCAAGGGTACGGCTCTGTAAAGGTGTTTAATTTCAATTTTCCTAGCTAGCGTGACCGGCGAGCTCATACATGATACATATACTCCGTTTAAAGCCAACAGCAAAGAGTATTCAACAATGTTGAAACACATGTGCACATGCCATTTCATGACTTCAGAGGACTGCTTTGGCCTAAACATTATTCTTTCTTCATACCACTCATCACCTAAAATTAAAGTATTTACCTAATGAGGTTTTGCTTTTTCTTCCTCAAAGAGAAGCTTGTCTTTCACATCTGATTGTGAAAACACACGCAAGATACTGGAATAAGAAGTTAAAAAAAAAACAAAAAAACAAAACTTGTCTTAGTGAAAAATGAATGAGACTACAAAGTGTCTCCTTTCCACATGTAGGCATGTTTTTGTTTGTGAGTGTGCATGTGGGGATGAGGCTAAGTTGAAACAGAGGGATGCACTGAAGCATGACCATGTTTGAGCTGTTATGTGTAATAGAGGATTTCAGGAAATCCTACTGCTTTGTTTTTAATAGGAGCAACAACACCTCTGTCAAACAAAAGCAACCTCCAGAACAGAAAATAATGGATTTTTACATTAAGGATCAGGGTTTGAAAAGTCATAATAATGGCTGTCAAGAAAGAAAAGAAAAGAATAAAATGTGGCAAAATAGGCGAGAGAATGAAAAATGTTGTTGTACCTCACCCTCCGCTGCTCATGTTGAACAAACACCCATGATGTAGCCTAATTGTTGTAACAATGCCGACTGGAGTAACAGTTTTTCTATTAACACAATTTTTGACAGAATTTCACTGAAGACAGTACTAAGGATGTTTGATAACAATCGGGACGTCCTACACGAGGTCAGGAGCATTGGAGGGCAATTAATTGGAGGCATGCTGACTCTCTCACAGCGAGAGTGCGACGAGACTCCGTAATTACCCTGTCGACGTGCCGATCTCAAAAACTCATCACTCGTTATAGGTGCAACAGCAATCTGTGCGTCCACAATCCCACAGTTTTGACTCTTAACAGGTTTCCTGCTGATTCATTTTGAGTGATTTTATCCTCTTCATCATGTTCCTCTGAGGTTTTTCAATTCTGAATAAAAACGATGACAGTCAATCTTGACATGTAAAACCACATGCCATCTCATTTGCATGAAGTTTAAACTTGAGTGATGTATTTGATTGCAAAGGTCAAATCAGTAACCCTGAAAATATCCTGTAAAAAAAAAACAAAAAAAAAGTTCTCAAAGGTTGGGGTAGAGCTAACTAATATATAGTCATTAGTGTAGATAGTTTTAGCATTATTTACTTTTTTATTTGTTTATTTATTTAAATGACATCCCCCCTTCAAATCATATTTCTGAAATTTCTTGTTTACCTGGGTGGTTGTTATTTTGTTGTTAACTGCTAATAGATATATTATGGATTCATGGCCAACAGATCATTTCCTTGCTATTAGTATTTCACCTAATGACCAGTCAAATGTTTTTATAGTCTTCAACTATAAGCACAGGCAAGATATTTTACTAAAACATTGTCATGTTTAAATACTTATTTTCATAGTATAAATTTCATTGAGGTTTCTCTTTTTAAACAACTAATGAATGTGTCTCTAATCTGTCCTCTCCAACTGTACAAATCATGTTAATGGGACTACAAGTACAAACTGTTTTCATCATTTTTTTTATAAAATAGAATTTCCTGTTAATCAATTATTATCTGAAAAAACAATAAGCACAGCATTTTAATCTAATTGTAGCCAAATCTGATGAAGAATAGATGAAAAATCACATGAAACTGTAACAATCCACAGGGTCAAATTTTGACAGGACCATCTCTTTGCTTTAATTTGGTCATGTATATAAAAGCTGTGGCAATGCAATGCTCTGGCTTGGTTTACCGTCCAAGATTAATTCTGTTTTTAAGCTTATAAAAACTACCGAAGCAAGAAAAAATTATGTTCAAAATGGTATAAATAATTCTAAAAACCACTAGGGGGAAAAAAAAAGGCTTGTTGGCCCCAAAGGGTAAATTTAACATCAACTTTAACTTCCTTTCTTTTTTTTTAAAGGGAAGTCAGTTCACACACAGGTAGTATCCAACAATGGCCTGATTTAAACACTCAGACACAAAAACCCAAATACAAATTCAAAGGCTCACTATCCCTCCTTCTTTTCCCTGAATACATATTTGACAGTTTCAGTGCCCTGTCTCTTTCTCTTTCACTTTCTTGCCTTCTGCTTTCACCCTTGCCTGTCTGTACGTCAGCCTCTTTTCCACACACACCGTCTCTCTCTCGCTATCCATCTCACACACACAGGTTTGCCTTGTCTTTCAGCTTAAGCAGAGATTGGCATAGAGTCATGCAAAATTTCAGCTCAAGAACGTCAACCAAGCACGTCAGATTAACACAAGCCTGGCTTCACCAGATACAGTGCATGCACACACACTTAGAGACCTAGAAAAGGCACACATATAAAAACACACCCACATTCTCAAAGACACACACTTTGATTTACTAAGACCTTGACTGACTGACACATCAGACATGAAT
The DNA here is from genome assembly GCF_017639745.1 of Melanotaenia boesemani. NCBI lineage: Eukaryota > Metazoa > Chordata > Actinopteri > Atheriniformes > Melanotaeniidae > Melanotaenia > Melanotaenia boesemani. Next base: position 24,906,387 of record NC_055682.1, read on the forward strand.
GGATGACAGAGACGGACAGAGGGAGAGAATAAGGAAATAGGAGAGTTGGGGAACTTTGGGGTGGAAAGTTAGAACAAAAAGCTGTGATTTAATAAAAAAAAGAAACTTCACTAGAATCACAGCTGTCTTAATTATGTATCAAACCACTGCTTAAACACATGAACATATATTAGGACTCTACTCCATTGCTACGTCCCGTTTCAGGGGTATGAGTGGGGCGCAACATAAAAGACAGTCATGGACAGGTGTAAAATTGAAAACACAGCATTTTATTGTGAAGAGAATAAATAATGGGTAAAACAGGAAATCAAACCTAGCCAAGTGTTGGGGTTAGAGGAACTGCTGAAAGAAATAAACAAAAGTTAAATCAGAAACCATACACAAAACCCGCTAAGTAAACTATACAAACCTTATGCAAACAAAAGTGTGCCCCTAACTCAGCATGACAACTAAGTAACAAAAGGTGCAGCAGTCCCAATAAACTAAATGAACACAATCACCAACAAATCGCCTAAACTAGCCCAACACGACAAACAAAAGTTTCAGTCCCTAACTCAAAAGGCTACCCTTTAGCACAGCAAGCACACAGAACAGCAACTCTGCCGACGTGAGGGGAAACGGCCTGTGGAGTCCAGCTTCTCCCTCTTGAATGATCCCTGCAGCAGCCCTTTATTTCCTGGACTTCAATAAGCTGCAAGGCGATTGGCTGGCCGTTGAGCCAATCCAATCCAAGGAGAGCGAGGTGCGTCTGATCCAGCCAATCCAAACAGACACCAGCTCAGCATTTGCATGTAGGATGAGCCCCAGTCGTCGGCACTGAGCATCAGGCCGTAAAAGTCAGAGGAAATAACCAGTATAGTTGCTGATTCTTTAACTTCAGCAACTCAAAGGTTGTTCATGACATACACTACGGTTTTCAAGTTTCGGAGTTTCAACACATGCAGAACACAACACCTCAGTCATGGAGGGTTTGAGCAGAAGAAGAAACTTTGCCTTCTTTTTTCTTCTTTGGGGAAGGGGTCAAACATCAAGAATTAGTGTAAATGACAAGAAAGACAATCTTTGCACTAAATGCATGGCAAATTAGGCTTAAAAACAAAGTAAGTAGGGCCATTCTTAAACATTCAGCAGAGCCCTGAAATGTTCAGTATTGTATGTGATAAAAGGAATGTCTGAATCATTTGGACCGCATACTGTGCACAATGTAACCCTGCTATGCTCCTAGTACAAAAATGTTGGTAATTTCTGATTGAGCCCATGTGTGAACAGAACAGATAATTGCTCGTCATGATCATGGGTAAGTCTTTCCCAATATTTAGTGTGCAGAAAAAAGAAAGCTTAATTTTGCATGATGTTCCACATGTGTCCACTTTAGAAGAGAAAATTACAGCATCTAAAGAATCAAGTCCAGCATCAGGAAAGCCGGCGATCACCTCACGCTACAGCCAAGTAAAGACTAGCTAACTAAAAACACAATAAAGTCATGATCATATACATGAAACTGGACAGAAAAAGCTGAATTTACATCCTCATTCAAAACTGAAATGCTTTCGTAAAACAAGGTGACATTTCCAAAATCTCCTCTGTATCCCCACCCCCATCAACACTGATGGTGTCGTGTCTCCATTACAACATCAATCACTTCAAGCATCTTGTATTCTGATGAGATTTAAGATCCTTCAATTTACACTTCACCATATATCTATCACCACTGGCAAGGTCATAAAAACTTGGTTTTCAGGACTGTGTGCACATCAGTGCCAGTCTAGAGGGAGTTGGAGATACAACTCAAGCTATTTCTTAATTCCAGAGTTTCAAAATTAATGAACATTAATAATATTATGAACATTATGAACTAGGTGTAATTTTGCAGCTGTTTAATATAGTTCGGTATTCCAAAAACAAATAGAAACAGAGTTAAATCACATTTATGGCCTTGAAGAAACAAACAAGCACAGTCATCTTCACTAAATCATTAACGTGTGTTCACGTGCTTAATGTTGATTTTTTTTTTTTTTTTTTTTTTTTGCCAAATACTATATATCCTTTCCATAGAGCAATCCAACAGCTGTCCAATTTACTTGGTCTACACATGCACAGACTTAAAATTATTTTCACTACCCAGCAGATGCTTGTGTTTATTACCAAATAAATATGCAAACATGTCATAAGATTGAAGCTGTGATGATTTATCTGTTTCAAAATACTACACATAACACATCTGGGATAAAGTGTTATGTATAGTAAAACTTTGCTATATACTGAGCTTCTTTATATGTCATAATTGACCCCTGTCACCCTCAAGTGTCCATCTTTCTCTCTTGAATATTAAAAGACTGACAGCAATGTGGCCATTAATATTAACACTCTCCCAGAATATGTAATTACATTTAGTTTTTATGGATTCAGCTCTCCCGCTGAAGAGATACTGTGACTTGATGAACAGTGAAAATGAACTCACGCAATTTAGAAAAGGCATCAGTGTAATTTTTACAAATTAACCCTTAAAGGCATACAGTACCGCCCACAGTTAAAATAGCTGCTGCTTTGAAATTGCTCTAGGCTTTTAAGGGTTAAATATTGGTTTGAAATAGAAATGTGTTTTCAAGCCCGCTAAGGTCATGAAAATGGAATGAAAAACGTAATGGTAAACAGACATGTTTTTTGTTTGTTTTAAACTGTGCAGCTCTCACTTCTCATTTAAGTTGACAAATCCTGTGATCACTTATACAAACTAGGCGGGCTAGGTCAATTGACAAAGGAAAAAATAAATAGATTTTTCTTACACTTCCTCAATGTCATATCTGACAAAACCACAGAGACGCAAATCCAATGGTCTACCTAAGCCAGAGGTGTCCAAACTTGATACTCCAGGGCCGCTGTCTTGCAGGTTTCTTGCATATCAAACATATAAAACATATGATTTCACAGTATAGTAAAACATTTCAGATCAACCCCAGCAAGGTCAGATAAGTGAGTGATACTCAACAGGATCAACAAATTTGCATGATTCAGCTGTTTAATTGCTTTCAGCTGACATCATAAAATACTGCTACCATTATAGTGAGGCACACCAGACCCCCGGAAGAGCAGCAAAGGCTTTAAAATACAGATTTTATAAATGTCTTCCGTTTTTATCTTGTTTTGATATAAAACATGGTGCTAACCCAAAGATAAAACACACGAACAAACAAACAAAAAATAAATAAATAAACAATAATAATAAAACTGTTATTAGGTTTGGAGACATTGTGTGTCAGGTGGAGCATGGTAGATATGGCCACGTAGGAAACATGGTGAAACCTGACTGAAGAAAAATGGTGCAGAGGTCAGACAGCAAAAACAAGCACACAGTAATCCCAAGGTAGAGGTCAAACAAGGCCAGTGGACAAGCTGTGAAACTCACAGCATTAAAAGCTCAGCTAGAGGGATCTCCGAGACATGCAACCTTCATAATCAAAGCCATTTATGGTGTACTTTTGACTCCCAAGAGCAAAAACCAGTGGGGTTTAAAAGATACAGCGGACCCTTTCTGTCAGAAACCAGCAACATGAAGACATCCTCACTGATTGCTAAACATGTTTGTGAAGATGAATGTACCCCTGAAGAAACAAGCAGGAACTCTAGCAGTTAGTGAGCACCTGAAATTAAATGTCAATGCCATTTCTCCAAAATCCAACGTTATAAAAACTGTCGCCTTAGTGCCAGCAGGTCAGCCGTCAAATAGAAGTGCTGAAACAAGTGAATTGAACCTTTAGGACAGAGTCCTAGACTGAAAAATGAAGTAAAATGAAGATACAAAGTTGTTCTTCTGCCACAAATAATAAAAAGTAATCTTTAGCCAGACCCAACCTTGCAGTCAAGCTCCCATACACGCCTTTTTCATTTTGGAGTTGGGTGTAATAATTGGACCAACAGATGACCCAACAACATGTAGTCCCCGAAGAGGTTGGATGTAGTGACTTTAGCACCAGATTACTAAAACAGATGGAAGTCTGAGGACAGAGTCTTCAGCAAGCCATTAAACAAATAAGGAGAAGAAACAGAGGGGATGTATAGTGGGGGTACCTTGGCTAGAAAAGGGCCTTTCTGTGTGGGGTTTGCCTGATCTCCATGTGTATGCATGGGTTCTTTCTGCATACTCTGGCTTCCTCCAACCATCCAAAGACATGCATCTCAGGTTAATTGGTCACCAAATGCTCCCTAGCGGTGAGCGTGAGTGGTTGTTTGTCTCTCTGTGTTGGCTCTGCGATGGACTGGCAAGCTGTTCAGGGTGTCCCCTGCTTCTTGCATAGTGGCTGCTGGAAGCAAGTATTATTAGTAAAAGATAATAAAAAGCTAATCACATTCATTTTGGGATAGGACATACATTTATACGACACGTTTTTTTTATTCCACAGTAAGTACTAGTTATTTCCATATGATGGAGTAAATTTTTCCACACCAAGTGTTACTGGCATCAACACACAGACTAAATGGTCATAATTTACTGCTCTTTACTTATGTAAGTTGTATGATTAAATATTTGAAGTGCCAGACATGTTGAGTCTCAGTGAATAAAGAGGTTGGCAATGGAGCAGTAGATCCCTCTAACATCTTTGAGCATCCTCTGCACTGCTCTGCCACACCAACTTTTTGCTACCAGTCATTTATGCCAAACAGGCTGCAGGTATTCATCTAAGTGGGAGACAGCAACTTGTTGAGTTTGTTTGTTCTTTTCAGGGCAGCTGCCACATTGGATACTTTATTTAAAATGATTGCAAGGTAATTTCAGCAGTTTTCTCTATGTCGTCATGCCTTTATTCCTCCCCAGTCCTCCAGCTGCATCCCAGTTGTTCAACACATCTTACACTGAAGAGAAATGCAGTTGAACAATTAAATTACTGTTACAATCAAGTGTACAGATGATGGCAGCAGAGTGGAAAGCTTCCTGCAGCAGCGCACAATTAGATTAGACTGGTTTGTCTGTTGGACACTTATCTACTTAACACATACTCACACTGTACAGTGTGTAATGAATGGTACAGTTGCTCAGTTTGTACAGATATCAAATGACAGTTTAGATGTTTATTATGAAGGATGCTGTGATAATTATTAATTTGTAACCTCTAAACTACAAGCACTGCATGACCTAGGGAGATTTTTCTCAGATTGTTGTTGTTTTGTCAGTCAACACAAATCACAAAACAAAATCTTGACACAAGAGGATCACATCCTCTTTGAACTCCCACATAGTTGTGTCATGGGTGCATTGGCTGGGAAAAAAATCAAGAGCTAAAGGTATAAGCGCAGAGGGTTTTGAAGTATTTTAAACCCCTGGAGCTCATTTCTTTTTATTTCCTTTGCTTGAAAGAAATTAAAGTTAAAACTTTTTCTTTCTCACAACACATTCTGGCCCCAGTGGCTCTGGTTGTAAACCACTTTTAGATAGACATCTTAGGTTTGCTGAGTGTCCACAAATGGATTTGTTGCATGAGGAGGCAGAAAAAAACTAAGCGTCTGCTGACAATCTGTTGGTTTTGTTTCCACATGTACGATTTGGATGCACACCTAAACTGTATTCACTTCTCAAAGTAAAAGCTGGCAACAAAAGCCACATCTCCACAATTTCACCAGCAGGACAGCATGAGTGAAATGTTAGTGAATGTATTTGTGGAGCTGCTGTGGTCTGTGATTCCGTTGCACTTCAGCTGTGAAGGGAATTTGACTGCTGATATGCTCATTGCAGCCTAAAGCCAGACCAGTGTGTGAATGTGTGTAGGTATTTGTGTGTGTGTGTGTGCATGTGTTTTTATTGACTCATTGGTGCTGATAGAGAGCGACATTTGGGTTGGCATGAAGTGACCTGTACCTCCAACTGGCGACCAAACACTGACACTGTGCTTGCTTCTTATCTCACAACTTGTTTCATTATGAAGCCATGCTTGGATGAACCACCGCACAACAGAAGCAGAAACATGGAAGAAAGGCACAGAGTAAGAGAAGAGTTAATGTTCTTTAGTCTGATGGTGGGGTGTTTGCTTAAGAGGCTCCACAAACCATAACCCATTAATAACATTTATTAAGGCTTAGTTTCCAGAAGTGATCTGTGTGACCATCAGCTGATTCTATCCTCAACGAGGATATGCATGCAGGCTGTGCAACCGAAGGCAGAGAGCTTTCAGATTATAGGATGATATAACATGAGCTGTTATGCTGCCTACTGTATGTAGATGACTGTATAGTTTAAGAAAAGCTTGTCCATCCTGTCAGTCTTTAGTGAGATGTTTGACACAAACGCCTCCTGTGTAGATGCATTTTAACTGTGAACAAGAACAAGTAGGTCAAAAGAAATCATCCACATCCTTCTTGAGCCAACTGTCACCTTTAGGTTGTTTTGATGGATCCTTTATTGCTACTGTCAGTGCTGCCTGCTTAATGTAACAGCTCTGGATTGACACGAAGGAGATAGAGTATGAGTGATACAAGCAAGGAGAGTGGAGAAGAAATACTTGTATGTCTTTGCTAAATGTAATTTTGTGTTGACATGTGTATGTTTTGATCAGTGTGCAAGTTGTCCATGCAGCCGGCCTTGTTGTGTTTGACTAAGGAATGGCTCTTAAGGCAAGTGGAAGGACAGATGCATTAGCGAGACGGAGGGATTGAAAAAGAGGAAAGAAAAGAGAGAAAGCTTTTCTTTGGGGTGGTTTCTCTTTCCAAAAGACCTTTTTTTCTATTCAGATGTTAGACTAAAACTGATCTGCCAAATGGACTGTGTCTGACTTTGTACAACTACTTCCATGTTGTTTGACATTAAAATGACCAAAAACACAAATGCTAACCAAATTACTCTTGATGTTCCTGAACAATAATTAAAAAAAAAAAAAAGTTAATTCAACTTTTTACAAAGCAGAGAGGTCATATACATGTCTAGATCTATTTCTGCTCTCCATGATTTTGGCTTAACTTATAATTTTTTTTTTTTTTTTTCTAAAACCATACACTTAAACAGAAAGCTTTCAGAGATCCTGTTCAGTTATTCAGAGCAGCACACCCCAAATGCCCTCTGAGTGCATTCTAGCCAAGGGATGCAGCCAAAAGTTCAAATTTCACTGTTGTGAATTCTATTAAGGTAATCAGATAAGCTACATGGTGGAGAAGCTGCCACTTTGCTGAAGTGAAAATACCTCACCTCTCCAAAGCATTCACAGGAGAGTCATCTTTTAATGTGCAACTGAGAGAAAGTCAACACTTTAAATCTTAATTTGCAGTAGTTGAGCTTTCCCTAATTACTTCTGCTTAGATCAATGAATAAATCATGAAGACACCATGAAAAAATGTCATAAATTTTAAAATGAAACTGTCTTTCATAAAAGTTGTAAATTACAGTTGCACTTTCATCCTGTGCGTGCAAATGAGCATTTAATGTGGGCAGTTAATTAATAAGAGCAGAATTAATAACATGAAACTGTAAAGCATTTTCTTTCCATTAGCTAATCTCTGACATTGTGAGCACTACATTGATGATGATGATGATGATGATGACGATGAGGATGAGGATGACGATGACGATAATGAAGATAATGATTTTGATGATGATTATGATGATGATGGACCAGAGCATATAAATAAATAAATAAATACCATTCAAGGGTGTACCCTGTCTCTCACCTGCTAAATGCTTGGCTGCAGCTTCCCCACAACCCTTAATGGACAAAGCGGTATGGATGGATGGATGGAGGATGGATGGATGGATGGATGGTTGGATAGATAGATAGATGGATGGAGGATGGATGGATGGATGGATGGTTGGATAGATAGATGGATGGATGGATGGATGGATGGATGGATGGATGGATGGATGGATGGATGGATGGATGGTTGGATAGATAGATGGATGGATGGATGGATGGATGGATGGATGGATGGATGGATGGTTGGATAGATGGATGGATGGATGGATGGATAAATAAATAAATAAAACCAAGCCTTTCCGTGGATGTGAAGTAAAAGCAGCAGTGGAAGGACATAATCTCAGTTTTCCTCTCATTCTCCAGCTGTTTAATGTTTTATGTTCAGTCATGAAAGTGAATGCTGCCCAGTGCCCCGTGAAGAGCAGCGTTCACAATAACTGTTGGCAACTAACATTTTAAATAGTGTTTGGAGCTACTTTTATTGACATTATCAATTGTTTAACGAAGTCAGCTCTTGTTTATAGATTGAAATGAAAAAAGCATGTATTCCTCCCCTTTTTTTCTGTTGTACTGGTGTTCATTTATATCAGTTAACTTTAGGGAACACCAGTTAGCGATGCAGAAACCCTTCACAAATGCCAACTGTTCTAAAAGAGCTGCTGTAAAACTAGACTGGTGATATAAAGACATCTATTTGCAGAAAAAATGACTCAAGCACTGTCATCTGTTGTTGTTTTGTGAAGATAAACACTCACTGCACTGTGGCCCTTTGAAATCAGAATACACCAGATGGATCAGCTAACGTTTTGACAGAAAAGTGACGTAAAGATGTGGTTCTCGGGTGGCTCTTTGACTGTGGAAAACCAAACTAGTTTTTAGCTTAAGCTAACTTAAAACTGGCTCTAGCACCCACCTTGGACCAGCACTGCAACCACTTTGGTTAAAAATTGGCTCTGGTTTTCTACTAAAACATTTTTGATGATTTGTATAAATTAGATGCAAATTAAATGTGCAAATGGTAGAAATAGTTACTTTTTATATACATTGAATAAGGAAGCTGTCTCCCCCAGCTCCATGCATGCTCAGGATAAGGGAATTGAATTAAAAACAAGATTTGTCAATCTGTTGGTTTTATATTGTTGGTTTTTTTTATGAATCGGCTTATATGAGCACTGATTGGGTGACAATGAATTGGCTTGAATTGATTTTGTCTATTAAGTGCCCTGAAATGACTTGACTGGGAATCAGCACAATACAATTAAAGCTGAGTTGAAAATGCTGGTATGCCCTATGAAATTACTCTAAACCTGCACTACATTTGTCTTTACTATAATGCAATATTTAGTACCATGCTGCACAAAAGAGTTATATAAGTTGCAGTTTTGCCTCTGTCGTGCATCCACTGCCAAGATTGTATTATTTCAAAGTGAAACTACATATACTGTGAGTGATGGTAACAAAACATACAATAAACAGTGATGATTAACATTTCTCAGAAAGAAAGAGATTTACAGAGTAGTTATAGCTTTAATAAGCAGAGATACAAAAAGGGAACATAAAAGGAACACTACTTCTAAGTAGAAAAACATCTAGGAGACTTTGGAGGAGTGGTCCAGGTTCAAATGCGTCAATGATGGTAATACTTACAGCTTCATCAAAGAGATTTGGCACTGAAAATGCTAGCATTACTTACATAAGTAGTTGAGCCAAAAAAATTAAAAAACTGCCTGATGTCCAACTCCGTCTGCTTTGCCAGATCCATTTGTGTTATGGCTCCTGCTCGACTGGTAAATGACACAACGCAGTGGCAGCTGGATGTGACTTCTGGCTGACAGGCTAACTGGGTGTCCTAAGCTGCTTTAAATGAGATTGTTTAAATGTAACAAGGGGATAATGGCAGGGAAGCTTTTTTTTTTCTTCCCTCTTATTCATTTCCTTTTTATATATATATATATATATATACAAGAAAAAAAGCATACTCTTCATAATCTGTGTTAATGCCATGATCCAGGATTTATTTGCTAAATTAACAGAAAAGCTTACATATTACACATAATTAAATTCAACAAAAAATTATGACTAATAGTCATGATTATGCTTTGTTATTGTTTTAGTTGCTCTTTTGTTGGGCAGTAGCTTTATTAGGCACTCGGAGTGTTGAGATGACCCAGAATCAGATAGAGGACTGAATATATACCGTAGTTCCAGGCATGACTCAAACCAGAGAGATTGCAGATCGAGATCAGTAACTACTGGATAAAAAAAGTTATTTAATATTGTTGTTGATGCTGTATGTAAGATCATTTTTCAAGAATAAATATAAGTATCAAACTGAAAAGGTGGAAATTTCAAAGTTAAAGCATCAAGAGGATGCAATCTGTTTAATTAATTTCCATTTGGAGCCATTCAAAAATAACTGTATCAATTTTACCTGCCGCCATGAGGCTGTACATGATCATATGTATGTGCCTGTGTGTATTTCATCTTTATGTCTGCCTATCACTGGTCCATATCTATTATATTAACAGCAGCACTCATATTTACCTAAATAGATCTCAATGAGGAGATAGGGATGCCTTGAAAAAAGTTTGATGCATCGTCAATACCTTAAATCAGAGACACTGAAAGAGTTAGTCACAATGTGCCATATTGTAATGTGCTATAAAAACAAGTGTCAAGATGTGCTATTACACTGACAAGGTTAGAATAACCTGTCAAAAACCAGCTGTCCTCAACATCAGGTGTAGAGTTCAGAACTGCTTGCTGACAGAGCAGCTTTAATAATCAGTTAAATCAGAGAAGCAGGTGACAATAAAAATATTTAAAAAATGTAAAAACAGTGAGAATGTTGATAAAAGTATCAGTGGTGGATCAGGAAATGTTTACATGGGGTAGCAAAGGAGTGGCAAGGGGTGTGGGCAGGGTGGCGTTGAACGTCCTTTTATATATGTTAATGGCGTCAAGGATATCCACAAAAATACTTTAAAACTATTTACCTTATATTTATCTCTTCTAAAAAAATCAAAGACAACATTTAGGATTAAATTAAAAAAAACAATTAATGTAAATGAATATAGAAAAGGGATGGATATCAGCCATCTCTTTTAGGAGAACTAAAAATAACTATTATCATGCTGTGCAGCAAAACATCCCATAAACATTCAAATCTAGACATTTTGAACACTGTCCTGCATACATAAGACAGATAATCGCTCATCATGTTTAGATTTTGATATTTATTTAAAAAAAAAACTATTGAGTGAATATTAAAATTAACAAACAGCTTTCTGTGTTTCTCTAAAATTAGATTTGCATCATATTTAGTTTTTCCAAAATTGCTGCAACAATAAATTGATAACATTAGTAAAGATCTAACCTTTTTCCTTGTCTTCAGTTTCTTCTACATGCATGTGTGGACATTCCTGGTCTCTCTCCCTCTCTGCCTTATTTATTCATCATAATCTATTTTACTTAATTTCCTTAACACCCATTGTTAATTACAGTACAGGTTTCCAACCATGGCCAAGGATGTGGAGAAAATAAACAGAAATGAAAAAGGAAAATCAATGTAACAACAGATCTGATGTCATATTCACACTTCCGACAAATTCAGGGCCGTGGGGGGATGGACCCTCTCCCAACCATTATTGGGTAAGAGGTATACCTTGGAATGGTTGTCAATCCATAAGATACAAAAACCAGTAAACACAAACTCACACCTATGATCATTTAAGAATCAACCTTTAACCCAGCATGCATGGTTTTATGCAGGAGCTGAGGTCCAAACCAAGAAACTGCCTGCTGCGAAGCAACTGTGTCAACCTCTGTTCCACTGTGAGGCTTGCTAATTAAACTAACATGCATGTTGGTAACAAAACATAATGCCAGATTTAATACTTTCTTGTTCTTGACTTCTGTGATTCATTAATTCTGATCCATTTAGATTTGTTCTAGCTATCACCAAGTCGTCATATGAAACAAAAGGACACTGTTCTCTGAAACATGAACCTGCTGTTAACATGGAACAATTACAGGTTGTAGGAAATGTAGGAAACATTCTCCTAATAAACACCTGTTACCTTTTACAGTTTAGACATATAAAGCCTCTGGACACCATTACTACTGCTATGAGTTTGCTCTGTCATATCTGGAACTGGAAGCATAAACATTAGCGTGTTGACAACATCATGATGGCACATAAATATTTCAGGCTGACTTCAGTTGCATCGTCTGTATATCAATGACACAATGTACACTACAAATGACTATGATTTTACAGTGTGATCATAAGATCACTAAATGCATGAAATCAGCCTAATTTCAGTTAAATCCCAACCCAAACAGACCTGCCACATTTGCTATTTTCTCTGCACCAGTTATGCTACCAACTTCGCCCCCTTTAAGTATTTGTGCTGTACATGTTCATGAGTCCTGATCTGTGAAAGTAAACAGCCTCTGGTCAGATAGGTAATAAAAGAGAACCAAGTTATCTTTACTTCAAGAGTAAAAAAAAAAAAAAAAAAGAGAAAAGTGAAATGAAGGAAACTAAAGAAAAGGAGAGTGGGATGGATGAAGAGGCAGCACTACTACAGAGAGGATACAGACGGAGGATGATGAGGTGTCTCTGAAAGATATGAGAAAGGTAGAAGAGCTAATGGCTGCAAGGCACATTGCTCTGAGTCCTTTTTTTCCTCTCTCATTATCCCATACACAATCATCACAGCCAAATGATGATGAGGCATTTTCAAAGCTTCGTGTTGAAAATGCTCTTCTTCCAACAAAGAAGACACATGTTTATAGCATCAGTAGAATGAGCTACAAATACAGCCGCACACAACACATGACTGACATAACGATGATAATGATTATGATTTTCTTTGGGATGCAATCTGGATTAAATTGGCTATGATCTGGTTTAACTTTTTTATGTATCTAAAATTCAGAGTGTGGTTAGAAACAGTGAATGTTTAAGAAGCATAAGGTGAGCTCTCGGACACAGAAGCAAAAGCCAGCTAACTTCAAACAGCAAAATGAATAATATGGAGAAAGTAAAGTGAAGGGAGAAGAGGAACTTTGTTAGATCATTCAAAAACACTCAAAAATATGATATTGTAAATATGTTTTTCCAAAAATGTGATATATGTGGTTTCAAGGAGATGTGGAATTGCTATCAGCAAACTATTTACATTTGAGAAAACAAGAAAGTACCGAAGAGAGTCTGCGGCAGCCTTGATTGAAAAATCTCTTGTACGAGAGTGTGATTTTGCTGTGATTCTGGCAAAACCAAAAGTAAAGTTGATCCTTGAAAATTTTATGCGATTATGCTGCACAACTCTGTTCTTCAGAGTAAACATAATCACATTAAAATATCATGTCAGAGATAAACAGGTGACACCTGCTTATCCTGAATATTTTCTCTGTATGTGCTCTTAGTAAAGATCCCCGCTTTAAGCCGAATGACATTTTAGTTTTTGAGGGCTGCACATGCCTCATGGTGGAGCAGCTAATCCCTCTATTTATATGCAAGAATAAAAAGCACCAAAATTCAAGTCTGTTGTCCAATAAATGTTTGTGTAAAAACAAAAATATCTGTGGAAAGCTGAAGACCAACGAGCAAACCCTTTAATAGTGATCATGAGGTAGCTGTGATACAGCAGAGTTAAAGTATGGGTCATATCCTGCATGACATCATTTTGTGTCATTTAGTACTGTCATCTTTTCTTCCTGAACATCTCTCATCTTCTTTTTGTCTACCTCCATAAAAAGGTTAACAAGTTGTGACGGTCATTTAAAGTGAGGCAACATGATGTCTTGAGTTTGTTCGTGTGTGTCTGCAGGTTGTCTGCAGTGTATATGTCTCTGTGTGCATGACAGTGAGTCCACCCCAGGGAGTTGTGTGTGTCTCTGAATGTGTGTGTGTACTATTTTTAGGCACATCTCAAACGGAAAGCATCTTGGGAAAAGGTATGAGTTCATCCATGCGAACATGATTCTTAGAGTCAGTTCTCTTTTTTTCTCTCCTTCCTTCTATCTCTTTTACTTTTCACTTTTCATTAGCTAGCTCTCTTCCTTGTTCATCTCCCCATACTTCTTTTTTTTATCCATTTCCCTTTGCTGATCCAAAACTCAAACCTTTTTTGCTGAAACATTTTCGAAACAAACAAGAAAACACAACACACAAGCAAAAGACGCCATTAATTATATTGAAATAAGTCTATTTTTTAATTACCTGCAAACACTTTGAAATACATCTGAAAATCCTAACATTTCTTCCTAACATTTATTTTCTCTTTGGTATTCTGGGGACATTTTCCATCTTTCACCGCACCCCTCTGCTCTTCCCTCCTTTCTTTCTCAGCCAGAGAAATGTTTGGTATTCCAGGGATTTCGCTGCTCTTCTGCTCTCCAGTCTACTTTGTAAACTTTCCCTCTATTTCTCTCTTCCTAATGAACTCGCTTTATTTCTCACTTTGGATCCCCTCACTCACTCTCTTCACACACACACACACACATATATATCCATCTATCCATATATCGATCTGTCTGTGTGCCTGTCTGTCTATCTATCTATTTAGGATTATAAACTGCACATCTAACATGCAGCATTTTGGACCTGATGGATGCATACTGCATGCAAAGCTGCATGTGATGCCAGCCTTTAGGCAATGATCACCAAATGATTTGTTGTTAGCAGAAAATTAATGTGTTAGAGATGCCTGAGTTTTCCTCATGATCTTTACCTGTTCACTTGATTTAATAGGAGATGAAGGGCGCTACACCATTAAAGATTTGATCATGCACAACATTTTAAAAAGAGATATCCTTCTCCAGAAAGCAGTAACAGTGTTTACAGCAAAATTATAATTTTAGATAGTAACTCAAATAATGATCTTACTTCAATTTTGTTGGCTTCAAAATGGAACACATACAGTACATATATTGTTAATCTATATATAATAATACTTTTTAGCTTTGTGGTTAAGGCCGTTTCTTATGTTAATAAACCTATAATGTTGTTTAGTTGCTGAAGAAGTTTTGAGATTAAAAAGCATATCAAAGTTGTATAATGTACTAGTCAGCCAAATCAACTATTTAACCTTTAGGTGACATAATAACAATTCTTTATTTATATAGCCCTTTTCAGCAACGTGCAGACGACCAAATGCTTCACAAAAGATAAAACATCACTAAAACATACTTCATCAAAGCAATTGCACTAGCAAATATAAATGAGTAAAAGGAAGAAAGCACAAACAAAAAAAAAGGTAGAAAAAAGCTGAATAAGTCAGAAAACGCTAAAAGTGTCACCACATTATTGGGTGAAAAAAGTATTCATAAATAAACAGGTTTATAACGTGTAGATCAGAAGGAAGCTTATTCCAGAGCCTGGGAGAGACAACTGAAAAAGCTCAGTCCTCCCTGTGTTTACATGTAGATCTGCATCAGAAAGATGACACTGACTGCATCATTAGGAACGTGGCTGAGTCTTCGTGTTTAGCACAGCTTTTTTATGTTTATGAGGCAGATGGATACAGACGAAGCATATATGCATAGATGCAACAGTTTCATCTTGTATACGTAGTTCTGTGATCTGCATTATTTGCTCTTATCTGAGTTGTTATCTAAAACCCCTTTTCTTCTGACTCTGCCTACACCTTTTTTTTTCTCCCGGAAATGTTATTCAAATGCCAACAAAGTTAACTCTGCTTTAATGATTCATTTCATTAGTACTTTCTGAAAAATTTATTTCTGTTACAGTATCTGCAAAACATATGTGTGAGATGAGAAAGAAACTGAGGATTATTGAAAATAAATATACTTGAAATCTGAAAATAAAATACCTTTTGTGGTACAGTATGACTGTAATACTGCTTTGTAACTACAAATATAAAGAGGATAACAAGCACCAAAAAATAATATCAGAACAAAAAAAAATAGATGCTGAGTTAAGCTTTAGGTGAGAAAAGTTTTAATTTCATAAAATATTAAGACCTTGAAATGTCTAACCCAGACTCTTCCTTGAATTCCACTGCATCGAAAAAATTTGTTTCAGCCTTTTGTAGCCTTCTGCAAGGCAGGGAGCAAAGTGTTGTGATGATCAGTGTCACTCCTTTATAACCATTTTCCATTAATGCTGGTGATGTGCACATAGAAAAACATTCTCATTTAAACTTGTGGAATTGCACTGTTACTATCTGAGCACTTTTGTTGCAACATTTAGGCTTTTTAAGAAACTTTATCTCAAGAAAGCATCTAGGAAAATATATAGCAACTTCAGGCTGCCCATTCTTGCTTCAAGCAGAGAGAAGGAAGAACTCAAGCTATTGCACCACAAGCCACTTACGTGGGCAGACAATTTTACCAAGTAGAAGCTGAAACGGCCTCAACTGCAGTCTCTGGAGTGAGTGTAGTAGCTTGGCAACTGACAGGGATGTTGATGTGATAAAATTATATCATGTAAAAATAATTAAAAATTATAATTTACACACATACAAGTTGAAAGCACGATCAAATTACATACAGTGATCAAGATGGATATTTATCAATATAGAACATTATATCAAGGTAATATGTTTTGCCATATTGCCCAACCTAGTAAAGAACAGTGCATGTTTTTTGTTTCATTCAGAAAGATGACAGTACTAGCCTTTCCTTTTATTAAACAAAAATGGACTTAAGAGATGAAAAGTTTCTGCTGCAATCCGTCCTTCTGCAAAAGAAAAACATATTCAACATATTCTTTAGCAAACAGAAGTAAAATAGTATAACCCTCTTTTCTGTTGGATAAACAGACACTTTAATTCTTTCATCATGTTGCCAAGAAAAACACAATTTTTAGTGTTTATACTAAATCTTAGCTGAACTCCTGTCTGCTTTTTAAGCTGCTTGTCATTTGAAATCTGTGTTTTTGTCTTTGATAGTTTATAAATGTGTATTTTCCCCTAAATTCAGTAATGCCCTGAGATTTGCAAGGTCACAATTACACAAGAATCCATTGTCAAAGACCATGAGCTACTTGTTTGTGTTCAAGGCACAGCAGCCCAGCAGCTATTCTATAAAATGCAGGGTACACTCTGCACAGGTCGCCAATACGTCATTAATCCCTGAAATTATAGAAAACAATCTATTTGTGCATGTGGAGAAGTCACACACATCGTACAGATATTTGTTGGACTAATTTTACAAGCCACAGCCAGAATCCGATATTAAACTATCTGTTTCTCTTAAATGTTACTGACCATGTCAAAGATTTTAGGAGTGAGACACTTTGGGCAGTGAAAGCCAGACAAAAACTGAAACTAGGACTGAGAGTTGGAGAGAGTGTTGCTAAAATTGTAGAAAGCAAGCTATTTCTGTCTCCAAGATTTTTAGACAGATTTTATAAGCTCTGCTTATCATCAGAGAAGCACAGAGGATAAAAAAGGGGCTCACTGATATGAAAATGCTAAAGAAACCCTTTATCTCTGCCCCTCTGTTCCCACCAGGCTATTACAGTGCGTTTTAAACGTACTGAATTGTAACTGATGGGACAGAAAAAATAAAAAAGCCACATATGAAAATCTAAACTTGTGGGTCACTGTGCTACATTTTCAGATGGATCCATTATGTCATAAATCTCAGAATGTTTAAGGTTCCCTTTATGCTGTTCTGTACTTCTGTGGTCTGCAATTTTGTTTGTAACATCAGTAAAATGCTCAAAAGTCTTTAAATATGTTTTTTTTAGTAATAATCTATATTTTCTGGTATAGCCTAACATAAAAAAGCACTAAAAGAAAGTAAGAAAAAACTCTGAAAACACCATTTTACTGTGATATTGAGTAGGAAAATCCAGATTTGTAGCCCACTATAAAAAAGGATGTAGAAAAGATTGCCATGCTGAATCGCTGCACCTATCATAAACATTAATGGCACACCATAAAAGAAATAACCTAGGCATGACTTGATTTTTAGACTTGATGTTTTCATAGATGCAGACCATTCTAATAAGTCCTCTCTGAGCTAAAGGCCAAATTAATCAGCTTCACCTCCATATATACAAAACACGTGTTTTCCCCCAAATTTAGTGATTTTTTGAAGTTATTAAATTCAAAATGCCAAAATTTCAGCTCTTGAGCCTAAAAACATCATTGTCTTTGTGCATTATGTTAAAGATAAAGCTTTAATAAGGTTTTGTACATAAGCCTTTAGATTCTTCTATTTTGGCTCCTTGTATTTTTTCAGTCGGTACTATCCAATTTGCAAATTTATACTCAATTTTATACTTACTCCTTTTTCCCCACACCAGACGTTTGGGCTGAGAAAAATGTCACAGGTTCCACATCTGAAGGATCTCAGGGTAGGGTCTGACATTTGGAGGGATCAAGAGCTTTGCAAACAATAAACCAATAAATATATCTCAAGTGTGATCGTGAATATACTATTTCCCAACCACAGCTATTTGGTACTGTACTGAGAATGCGGTTAACCCAAAAAGAGCAGATAAAGGTTCTTTGTTCGAATGACTAAGATGTCTTATTGACTCTCCTACTTGCAGGGAAGCTGACTACCACAAGTATGTGTGTGAATGTGAGCTCTCAGCTCCAACAGCAAGATATGAAGACACTGCTATCACTAAACACTTCTCTGATACTCTGCGCTGGTCTCACACACTCACACACACAAAGCAGGTCAGTTGACATTGCTACTTCAATCGATGCAGCTGACTACTGCTGGCGTCAGTACCAACTGTGTTATATGACTAACTCCCACAGTGAGAAGCTTCCTATAGCGTTCCAGTCAATATGGGTTAATGGTGTAATGGAGTTCTTCTCTCTTCCCTTCTTCACTATCTCCCATTCTTTTGATCTCTTCACCTCAGGAGTACACACAATTACACACATACTGTATGTACCAGCACCTAACTATCCAAGTTGACAAATCCTCAAGAAGCCCTTCCTTCCTTTAATGATTTGCTGTGTTTGCTGTAAGACGCTTCCCTGCTGGATCCACTTGGTTTGAATAAACTCACCAACCTATTATTCTCAATGAAGGGCACACAGATACTGTTAGAAGCAAATCAATAGCAAGCAAAAATAGACTGCTCTGGTAACGGAAAAATGCAGTTAATGTCAGTAGTAATCATAATCACTGATATATAACACTTTTTGGAAAGATGGAACTGAGTTCTTTCTGTAATTTATGAATCATTCATCTCAGATGAATACTTAAGATATGAATGGACATGTATTTACATGGATTTAAATGTATGTGTGTGAGTTCTAGGTTATAATAGCTTACCATATATCAAAGTAATTTTCAGTCATTCATTTCCATTTCAGATGGATATTCCACATGTATATACTACCAGCTGTAACAGTGTACATTCAATCAACTTCCTTATTAAGCTAATCAAAAGAAAATCCAAACGAATTCACTTTCCTCACAAATGAGTGAGGCTTGTTTACTGTCTTTCATTTTGATGGGTGTAATGTGCAGTGCTTTTAACAAATCTATAAGCTCAGTTTTTCAACCAAATGAAAGCAGACCTCATTTGTATTTGATGCTATATATAGCCATAACCTCCTAACACTACTTCAGCAGCTACACTGGGTTTAAATGAAATATAGCTGATCATTATTGATGATAGAATTAAAAGTTAATTAAGTCTTAAAAAAACTCTCTGTTTTGGCACCTGAGGAAATCGCTGAAGATCTCAGCATATTCTGATTGGAAATGAAAAATGTGGTTGGAATGCACATGTGAGTTGGATTGAAGCCTGCTGTTAAGAAAATTACAAATTAATTCTGTAATTGATTTAAGACAGTAATTCAAACATCAAAGAGCAATCCACACAGAAAAAAAAAATCATGTTTGTCCTTCACTGAACAAATATGCTTCCATTTAAGCAATCAACACATTTCTAATACTCAATAACATAGAACCCCTGTGTTTTTATGCACCAAGTCCCTTTTTTCTCTATTTTTTTGCCACTCTCTAGTTGCATTTTCACCACAGGACATCCTTTCAATAAATCAACTTGATAGTTTGAACTCATTAATGGTGTCTGCAATGACTGATCAAACCACGAGTTTCTCTTTGAGCTTTACTCACAGAGAGGATTACTGATCCTGCCCACAGCAATACTGTAAAATCAGTGAATCAGTTTAATCTCTACAAAGCTTACTTGAAATCTTTCTTTTGTTCAACACAGTTCTGAAGCTGCCCAGTTTGGTGAAGACACTTTGAGCAGTTACTGTCCTTTTAACTCATCAGGAGCTGCTGCTAAAAGAAAAACACTAAAGAAGAAACCAAACCACTAACGAATTGAGGAGTTCTGTTTACAAGTGCACAGGGCTTCATTTGAATGTATGCTGCTGAAAAGGCAAGGAAGATTAAAAATGTATCAACAAAGATCCAAGTATTTTAATTCTTCTTATACAACCAAAGTGTTTTCAGTTGCTGACACCGTAGCATAATCAAAAATGTGAAAAAAAACGTTGATTATCACGCTCAAATAAAAGTTCAGAAGGTACATATCACTGAATTTTTGGATAAAATTACTCATTTTGCCCCCACAGTGTTGAGGTCAACCTTATGTTGTAGACATACTGAAAGGCATATATACTATATCTAACCATTCTCATATTTGTTTATTCAGTGTTAAACTGAGGCCTTTCCATGCAGTTTCTATGTTCCTTCCTGTGGCAACAGGTGCATACCTATTGGATTAACTGGTTATTCTAAATTACCCATATGAGCGAATACAAGAATGAATAACTGTCTCTCTGTGTTGTATCTGTAATGCAACCTGTCCAGAGAGTGTGCCTTCTTTCTCTGCTTGTGGGTATGCTCCAGCCCACCCTGGACCCTCCACAGGACTGAGCAGTGTACGGCAAATAAATGGAACCTACTCAGTTTCAAGTGGTTAAAATAATTAATCCCAAAACATGCTAAAACTGGGCTAGTCTCCAGAAGTGAGCCTTTCCCATAATTAGACCTATTGTCTGTTTAAGTACTGACTGTTATTATATTTTCTTTCACAACGGATTCCTTTACAGATAAAAGTTAGCTGCCTAATAACTTTTGTCCACAGCAAAAATAAGTAACTTTTACTTTTTAATGGCGTATCATTTTCTAACAAGCTTATTTGAAGCCTGCTGATATTTCACATGGCAAAACTATGAGAAATAAAAGCAGAACCTAACTAACTCTGTGGCTAGAGGCATCATAAAACAAACAATAAATAGATGAATAAAACTTTCTCATATGATACATCATGTGTAAGGAGAGAAAATCCTTGAGCAGGAGGCTGCAATCTTTTTGCATCTTGTTCAGTGGTTGGTGGCTATGGGGCTCTCGCCACAGTCTGTGCAAAGCCTTGCATCAAGTCAGCAAGATTTGGAAGCTCCTAGTAGTGTTCCTAATGGATTCTACACCAGTCAACATAACACAGAGGGACAGAGGAAGGGGGGGAGTGTTGGAAATGCCAACACCGAAGGGAATGAACTTTCTGTGATTTTACACACATTCAGGGATGGGAGCAAATGTTGTAATGAAGTGTAAAAATGACCCCATACAGTAACATAAACATGCTGGGCAGCAGTCACTGTACAAATGAGAAAAATGCTAAATCCATGACCAGCACATGTGCTTCTGCATGAAAAACACCCAAAGGAACTTCCTCAAACATTTTTTTTTTTTTTTTGATAAAAGAAGCAACAAAGGGGGGAATGGTACAACTGGTTCGGATGTTAGCTCAAAAAAGCTCACTTGCCTGTTTTGGTGTGGTAAGTGTAAATATGTGCTGTACATGCTGAGGGAAAGTGGTTTTATAGGGTAAAAACTTTTAAAAAGTTTTTTTTTGTTTGTTTTTTTTTGGGGGGGGGGGGGGTGGGGGGTGTTCTTTATGTTAAAGTATACTTTCAAGCTAGATAAAGTCATAAGTCTTGCTTTTTTGTAAATCAACCAGGCATGCACAGTGAAACTGCTGCAGCTCACAAATACAAGTTCTACTATTTATAATTAATAGACTTCATTAATTATAGCAGTCCTGTCGACTCTAAATGTCAAAGGAGAATTGTTAGCATAGTTTCCTTTAAAATAATTTTTATAGTCATTTACTGCCCTCAAAGATCACTTATTCATTTACATATTTTTGGTAATTAAATAAAGCAATATGAAAATAGGATACTAATTTAATATGCATTTCTCTTTTGAAATGAAATTGCATTGTACATCCCTGAATAGTTCAAACAAAAAGAGACAATAGTAATGCATATGTTGGCTATAAGTGCTGCGGCTGCACAGATGACTTCTCAACATGCCAGCATGAGCAAACAGTTCAGTCTCTACCATGAAATAGAAAGTAAGGCACCTGGTTTTCTCTTTACAGGTAGAAGCACTTAAAAACACTCAAGGGGAAGTCCTGGTTGTTCTTCTTGTTGCCAAGCAACCAATCCAAACTCATTTGAGGTAAAGCAGCCGTTCACTAAAAAATTTAATATTTATAACTCTTAGCATTTGGCATCAAGGGTTTTAAATACTTGTTAAGCTCACAGTTCCATCAGGAATGTGCACAAAGGCATCTTTGCCATTCAAAAAACATTGTCAGTGCAAGAACGTCCTGGTGGACATAGAACCTTGAGCTTAAACCACTTTATTCCAAATCTATAGCTAGCCTGCAGGTGTATTTTCAGAGGAAGCAGCTGCAAAAGCATATGAAAGTTTTATTTCATTGAATGTTTTTTTCTTCTCTCTTTTTCCAGCTGCAACAGCTGAACATAATTTAGACAGAGGAGATGAGAAAATTACTTATAATACTTGCAGAACTCTGAGATTCTTTTGTTTGAATGTCATTTGTCTTCTCAAATAATGTGGTGGCAAACACAACAAACCAGAAATTTAGATCTACTGCTCTATTATCTTTCAAGACACCTCTCCCAAACTTCTGTCATTAAAGTCCTCTCTTTACGTCTCCCTCTCTTTCTCCCTCCTTCCGACTGTCTCCCTTTCTGCTTCAGGGGATATTAATTGATGACTATCTAGTCTTGCAAAGTTGGTTTTCAAACTTGTTTTTTTTTGCCAGCAAGACCTCGCTTTATCACCACTTATAGCTTTATTTGACAACCCCAGCTCCCCCCTTCTCACTTTCTCCCTTACGCCAACCATCCTTCTCAGCCCACTGGAGTCTTATCATTAAGATTTAGCTTCCTGTAATAAAAGTATATAATAGAGAGAAAATTTGTTACAAGGACTGGCTATGCTGGCAGAGAGACAGAGAGACTGTCTAATCAAGACAATGAAAAGAAGGGGACAAATTGATTCTTTGTTAGTGTGAATCAGTTAAAGAGGACAAAGGCAAAAAAAAGAAGAAAAAAAGAGAGAGAGAAAGAAAGAAAGAAAAACAAGCAAAATTTTTAGAGGATAGACATAAATTCATCATGGCCTAACTTCCAGGTTTGGATTTACCAAGCTTGGCTTTCCTGTCTTTTTCAGAAGGCAGTCCTGCCTAAAGTCAAAGTACTTCACTAATTATTGAGTGTGAATTGTAAATACATGCAATACCCTTTGACAGTTTTTTATAGAAACATGTCTGTGCAGAATGCACTGCTGCACATAGAGACTACAGTATATTTTATTTTCATGAATGGAAAACCTGGGTTACAATCTTGAAAAGACAGCTGACGGGACTTTAAATAAAAAAAAATATATAAATAAAAAATAAATAAAAATATTTTATTTTTGTTTTGAAGGAGCAGGCTGTTTCTATTCTGGTGAGTTAATCCTATAAGTGCCAAGGTCGCAAAATTGCAAAAGCACCATGCTACCATGCTACATCCACAGTAAACCTGTGACCACTTTCTACCGCTAGATGACAGACATGTGAATCTATTCATAGTTTATAAGGAAATCGCATTTGAAAGACACCTTACGGAACTAGTGCGTAAGCGTTCAATGACCGTGATGGATAGTGGATTGCAGAGAAAGCAGCAGTATATTAATACACTGTTTTCAGTGTCCATGAAGTACTTTCTCAGCTATTAGCCATCTCAGGTTGTCAAAGGGAATTTTTTTCAAAATCTTGGTGCATTCGTCTATAATAAAAACATATCTGAAGCATCACGTGGGAGACCGAGGTCAGAGAGGCAGACCACCAATATTTAGGAGAGTTTCTGGACGAGGTCGAGGCAGTAGGGGTGGAAAACATAGCACTGAAAAATTTGTGGGAGCAGCATAGGTCTAAATAATGCTAAAAATATCGATGATGACACAATTAACAATTTAATGACTGTTTTAATTTCCATCATAAACTCTGGGTCATATTTAACATTTTTCTCACTGACAGTATGCCTTAAAAACTGTTAAAACTCTGGCACCTAAAGAGTTAATGCATTAGCAGCATAGTGCTGCTCTCTTTCTTGTTAAAAGGTCAAACTAGCTCAATGCACAGTTTATTTGTCTTTCGGTCTCTCTTTCTCATTTACATAAAAATAAACATCCGATTTAGATGCTGTTTCCTTAACGATTGATAAACTTAGAATGTCGATGAATAAACGGACGTTATAGATATTTATATGGAACAACAGAGGAAAGAAAAAGTTAACCTTTGCTTTCTCAGCCTGCGCATGTACATTGCAAATATTTAATCATGTCATTCCCTTCACTCAGTAGCCACATAGTATATGCTATTTTCCTCATGTTTCTTTAAAATATACATTTTATCTTATTTTTTCTCACTTATACAGCTCACAAGTGTTTGGAATTGATGATTCTAAATAGACATTAATGATCTTGATTTTAGTTAATGGGAGTTTTGAGTGCTATCTTTTAAAATACAGATGGTAGTGAAATGTGAGAAAATCTCTATGAGATGTGAAAGTCATTAACATTTAATCTTCCAATGTGCTATATTACACATGCAATTACCTTTTCAATGCACAGTGACTTGATCTTAGTAAATTACATAACACACGTGGCTGAGGATGTGGTTTATGATCATCTGAATATGGTCGCTAGATTAAGCGGCAGTTAACAAGGTCCTGTTTATACAGGACAGCATTTTGCATACAAGTGTCACGGATCATTTTTTCCAACCTGCTATGAGACTCCAGATGAAACTTGAATCTGCTATTATGTAATCTTTTTTCTTCCCATTGTCACTGACGTGCCATTATTAGAACCTCAGCCTCTTATATTTGTATTGGCAATGCTCTGATGCATGTCATTTTTGTCACACAAATGCAGACAGACACACAGACGAGCCAATATTTGATGCTCGGTATATTGATACGAAACAAAGTGGGAGCTAAAGAAAAAGGCATCAGTACAATGAACTGTCTATTGCACACTCATCCCAAGCATTTGCAGATACACACAGATGATAAGGAACAAATTCAAGACAAAATAATAGTGAAAACTTGAAATAAAGTTTAATAGACACAAGTAACAGACATCCAGTAACACGCAAACACACACAAACCAAAACATTATGTACAGTATACACTGACAAAGAGGGATAAAAGTGAAGCACACATGCGTGCACACACAGGGGAGTTAGTGTGTTTGTGCTCTCTCTTGAGTTTTCTTTGATATTTAGAGTTCATGATTCATAGATGAACTGTTACACAAGCATATTGGAACTGTGTGCGTGTGTGCGTGTACTTCTTTTCTACATGATAGGGGAAAAAACAACTGTATATAAATTTAGGGGGACTCCCTCTGACCATAAGGACAGCAATTCTGTCCACATCGGTACAAATTGATTTTTGAGGGTTAATCCTTGGTTTTAGGGTCAGGATTTGAATTATGTTATATAGTTAGCTTTAGAGTAACAGTCACAGCAAGCCATTTGGTTGTGATGATTAATGTCAGGGTTAGGGATTGGGGAATGTACACACACATGAATATGCACAATGAATACAGACTAGACCAGGGCTACTCAATTCGGTCCTACGAGGGCCGCAATCCAGCAGGTTTTCCATGTATCCCTGCACCAACACACCTGAGTCAAATTAGGTGGCTCTAACAGCCAATCAGGTTCTACACAATGACTCATTAATTTGACTCAGGTGTGTTGGTGCAGGGATACATGGAAAACCTGCTGGATTGCGGCCCTCGTAGGACCGAATTGAGTAGCCCTGGACTAGACGTTTGTGTGTCTGTGTGTGTTTAAAAGCATGTATCTTTTAAAGGTCAGGCTAAGCATTCATGTAGCATCTGAAAATGTAACAGACTGTTAAATTATGTTTATAACGAAGAACAGTGTGAAATGAGAGCTGATGTAAACACACACCTTACACTGTAGTATTCATAGTATTATCATTTTAAATTGATGAAGAGTCAAATAACTCAGCACCTTGTCTGAAGCAGTGCTGAGTCAAACAGCTTCACCTGAGGCCGACAGAAATGTGTAAGTTGCTACTTAGAGTGTAATTTTTTGGTTACCTGCGTAAGTACTCAAAAGTATCAAGTAATGCACCTTAGTCCATTTTCAGAACCAATCCACAAAAAGTCATCATTACTGAGACATTTGATTTAGTAAATTAGATCATTTGGATACAAGATCTCTACACCAACAGACCTGCAACATACTGAGCCAGCTGAAGTAACAACTGATCTAACAGTCCACAGCAGTAATCACCAACTCCAGACCTTGAGGGTCACTGTCCTCCAGGTTTTAGATGTTTCCCTGCTGCAACAAACCTGCTTCAAATGAAAGGCTTCCCCTTCAGCTTGTTGTTAAATTCTGCACAAGCTTCTGTAGAGGTGTGGTCACATTTGCACGATCACATTCACCACTCCTCATCACTGATCAATCCTCTTTCCTCATACTCTGCTGACACAGTCACCGAGTTGTCCAGTGGGTTTATACACTTTTTTTTTTTCTTTTTTTTTCCTGTGAGAGAGTATCTGGTACTTTGGTTGTTGTTGGGATACATTTGTGATATGTTTTTTGATTTGGTTATTATTTAGGAACTCCTGATTACTGTCAGCTCTGGTTTTTTTTTTTTTTTTTTAAGCTGTAGGGTAGCAGTTGGTTATCTGGTGATAGTTTGGTCGCTGCCTTTTATCTGTTGTGCTTTTGTCTCCTCTTTCTTCTTTCTGCTTTCCTTTTTGCTTCTTTTTGCTGTCTTCCTCCTTTTTCTGTCCCCTCCGGTCAGGTCCAGCAAGATTACATAGATTCCATGATTCAAAGTAAATAATTAATAGTATATAAATCAATCAGATTATCAAGAAGAGCTTTAAATCCATAAACCTCCCCTTGGCAAAGGAAATTTGCTTGGTACAACACAGCAACCAGACTATTATTCTGTTTGCTACAATGCTGGACAGGACAGGTTAAAAATGAAATAAATATTTATTTTATACAGATTGCTGTGATATGTGTATAAAGCTGAATTAATGTATTATGCATAAATTTAAATGTTATTTAGATGAAAGTCTCAAAGTCACAGGTCAACTCTTTTAGGACTTTTTTCTAGGAAACTGTGTTCATCCTGTACAGCATCCACACATCACTATAAATACTAACACGTGTTCTTACCTTCATATACAGCTCTGAAGCCCTGTGCGCTCACAGCAAAATCTGTGGTAAACCACAAGGCCAATATGGATCCACTGCTAACTATGGGGGAGGGCAGCATGAATCCTGACAACCTGCAAAACAGAAAGTAATTTAAGTTTGGTAATGCATTCCCTTGAAAGACCAGAACCACTCTCTTCACAATGACAACAATGATACAATATAAAATGTCAAACACTGAAAAATAAGTGCATAAAAATACAATTCTGTTAAGTGCCAATTATGTTGATTTCATGGTGAAGACTGAACTCATAAATGTCTTCCTATATGATCTTCTTTAAAAAAGTAAAGATGTACAGCATGTATTCATAATTACTAGACTTTACTCATATAAAATGGGTGAGGAAATAAATAAAAAAAAAGCAGAATACCTGCTTCAACATACTAAATCAGCTGTGACGATAGAGCTTGGTAATCTGATCTAAATGTCTGAGGATACCTCAGCATGGAAAAAAATGCAGCGACATCTGGCTGGACACAATACAACAATATACAAGAAATACTAGAACAAATACTCGAAATTGCAAAGTAACACAACATTGAAATACCCTGTTGGTAGACAATATGTATATATAAGAAAGAAAGAAAGAAAGAAAGAAAGAAAGAAAGAAAGAAAGAAAGAAAGAGAGAAAGAAAGAAAGAAGATGATGGGCGGCAGCTCAGGAGGAAGAGCAGTCGTCTTTCAACCGGAAAGGTAGGCGGATCGATTCCAGGCTTCTACTGACTACATGCCGAAGTGTCCTTGGGCAAGACACTTAACCCCACGTTGCCTCCCAATATGCCTATCGGGGTGTGAATGGTGTGTGTGAATGGGTTAATGTGATAAGTAGTGTAAAGCGCTTTGAGTGGTGAAACTGACTGGAAAAGCGCTATACAAGTACAAGTCCATTTACCATTTTACAAAAGAAAAGGAAGAAGAAGCCTGTGTTCTGTATTCATTTTACACATTTCATTTTTAATCATTTCAGCCGGGTTCACAAAAGGTGGGCTGGAATGGCACAGCATGCAAGAGAGGAGAGGATGAAACTGAGAATGTGTAAAAGAGAAAAGCCTGAGCTTTTATGATTTTTTTTTTTTATTTTGTTTTAGAAATTCTGCAATAAGCCAGCACAAAAGATGCAACATGGAGCAAGAGAGGCAAGAGGAGGTGGAGGAGGAGTTGCTTCTTGTTGCTGTTGCAGCAGATGAATTGATGAGTCAGTTATGTGAGAGTGATACTGCCTGATCTACAATCTCAGATGAAGATGCATGCTCTGTAGCTAGAACTGACTGTTCCCAAATGTTTTGGTCCTAAGTCATATGAAAATTAATTCTTCTAAGGCAAGGTATATAAATATGCTTTATCTCTAATTGAAAATGTTCATGTACGACGGATAAATAGAAATATAATCAACAAATAACACAATACTCAAAAGAATAATAAAAAAAAAAAAAAGAAAATTCACAAAAAAAGAGAAAATCATAAAATAACCCAATAAGGTGCAAAAGTTTAAAAAGCACTCAAGCTAAAAATCAAAAATCATCATGATAGCAACCCACTGTTTAGCTTTAAATACTGTATAAATTGCTGTGGACGAACCATTCTTGATCCAACCTTTACAACACTCAGTTCATTCAGGTTTGCTGGCATTGGTTTGTGCACAGCTCTCTGAAGATCCAACCACAGCATTTCAATGAGATTTAGCTGCGGACTTTGACTGGGTCATTGCAACACCTTGAGTCTTTTCTATTTTAGCTACTCTATTTTAGATTTGCAGGTACACTTGGGATAAGTGTAATTTTCTTTCTCTGTGGTGGATTTGTAAGGCAGAAAACGTGCTGCTTCAGTGGCTCAAGTAGCGACACTGAATATGTGAATAAAACAAAGGCTTAAGTAAATAAGGCTTTACTTATGGTGATGGTTTAGTTTTGTTTTTCCAGTACAATCCAGGGACTGTGGTGTTCACTGTACAGGTTACAATGTTTTTTTTCTACTTTTCAGGAAACAAAAACCTTTATAGAAGATTTGGCTTATGCATGCAGTGAAATAAGGAGTGAGAGGGAATTTGTTGGACTATATTTCGCTGCTGGTTTTATACATGATCCTTAAGCCATTGAAACATGTGGCAAAAACTATTCATTTTTGACAGACCCACCACAACAGTCATGGTTTAATATACATGTTAACAATAAAGTAGTCATGTATCTATATGTGTTTCTGCTTTTAATGAAATTGACTGAGCTTAATAAGAAAAATACTACAAAGATCTAGACTAATAACTCCCTGCTGTAAAATGACAGTGTTAGCCACTGCAGTCACCCCTTGGAAAGATCTAATAACTGTACAATCAAACTGTCATCAGACACTTTAATTTAATTCTCCATTTTTAAGTTTGAATGTTTACAATAAATCCTCAAAATCAGCATAAGAATGTGTGCAGGTTTTTATTTACTTTTTCTAGGCTCTTCCTTTCCTCCCAGGCTAAGGTTTATAATATGTTCACTTTTTAGGCCAACACTCAGGTTAAAGGAGATATTTACTATGTTGTCACTTGACTTACAGCACCCTCTTTTATTTTAAAAATCAAGAGCAACAGCACAAGAGAGAGAAGAGCTGTTTATTTCACTTTAATATTGATCTCATTCCTGATTCACATCACATATAAGGCATATAGACATGGCAAAAATCACATTCTGTGAGCATTTGAGGGCATTCCAAAGAAACTCCACGAATCATGTTGTCAGCCAAATTGATGTTTTTATTTAGAGTATCTACAGCAATAAATGTAGCATTGAAATTTTCTTATTTTTCCTCTGATGGCCACTAAAAAGCTCATGCGGATGAGTCAGAATACTTATGTATCTATCTACAAATGCAACCCCATTTCCAAAAAAGTTGGGATGCTGTGTAAAATCTAAATGAAAACATAAGTCAATGATTTGCAAATTTTATAGACTCGTATTTCATTCCCAATAGAACATAAACAATATATCCAATGTTGAAACTGACACATTTTACCATTTCATGGAAAATATTGGTTAATTTTGAATTTGATGGCAGCAACACATAAACACAGTGATGTTTACCAATGTGTAGCAACCCCACTTGTAACAACTGTATGTTGTTGCAAGTGGGGGTCTGGGAAGTGAGGAGACCAGTTGCACTTTAAGGAGATTCCTTGGCCTTAGTTGCCAGATTTTCCTTTTCATGGTGCTCCAAATGTTTCTAATGGTGAGAGTTCTGGGGTCTCATTTATAAATCTGGCATGCGGCAAAAAAACAATCAGGTTCATTAAACCGTGTGCATGCACACCTGCAGACAATTTTCCCTTTAAAGCTCATAGACTACTTGGAAATGTGCACACCTGAATAAGCCTCATATTCCGCCCTTAACACGCCCAAACCCAGCTGTAAATGATCAATGCAAAGCAGGACATGAACATCATTGCATATAAAGAAGCCTGCTGATCAAAGAGTGAATCATGGCAACAAATTAGAAAGAACACAAAGAAAATAAATGTTTCCTACACAGAAATTGAAGTGCTCATGGGTGAGTTTGAGGCTAGAAAAGGCTTTTTTTTTTTTTGGTGGCCACAGCAGCAGAGGCACAAATAAAATGCTGCGAGTGTCAACGTGTTGCATGTGCGGTCTAGCCTGACAAGCTTGTGTGGCATTGTGTCGGAGAAGGAAGGAGACACTGACTTGGCAGAGACTACAGATGAACCAGTAAAACACTGTTACATATTTTATGACATGGCTGTGTAAAGTATTTTAGACACATGTAGAAAAACAGCAGGCTGACGTGCTGTGTTCCTACAGTTCTTCCACATTCAGGGGCGGCAGGTGGTGAGGGTGAGGAGGTCCACTACTGTGTCTGGTGCGCATTTTGCATCTGGAAGGTCTCGGTTTCTGACCAAAGTTTTACTCCAAACACAAAGGGACACAAACAGTGCCATTAAAATCATAGCTGATGAACTTAAAAAAATTAGTTTTGCATAGTTGTCATCCCAAATGTTGCATTATATCCTCATGGATCTTTGCTCCCCGTGTGATGCCTTCTTGTCGGGAGAAGGGAGAGGAATGTCTACCCTCAGTGCCATCTTATGGATCACAATTTTTGTGTGGGAAGTAGTACGCCACTTTCAGACCCCATTTTGTGTGCACGGCAATGGTTATAAATAAGATGGAAGAATACGTTCTTTTTCAAACCTCTGTATGCTCTTCAGCATTGATAGTGTCTTGACTGATTTGGAAGCTGTCCACGCCATAGGACATAATGCACCCACATACCATGAAGGCTATGGAATTGTGTGCCAATAACAAACTGGACGGTTCCACTACTATTTGGTCCACAGGACACAGTGTCCACGGTTTCGGAAAATCATTTCAAATCTTCATTCATTTGACCACAGAA
This sequence comes from Melanotaenia boesemani, assembly GCF_017639745.1. Classification (NCBI taxonomy): domain Eukaryota; kingdom Metazoa; phylum Chordata; class Actinopteri; order Atheriniformes; family Melanotaeniidae; genus Melanotaenia; species Melanotaenia boesemani. Next base: position 24,938,014 of record NC_055682.1, read on the forward strand.
CAGTTTTCCATGTGGTCTCAGACCACCTAAAGTGAGCTTTGGTCCAGAGAAAACACAGGCCTTTCTGAAACATGTTCACATATGGCTTCTTCTTTGCAAGAAAAAGTTTTAACCTGCATTCATGGATTGAATGGTGAACTGTATTCACAGACAAGTGATTTCTGGAAGTGTTCCTGAGCCTGGACAGTAGTTTCCAGACAAGAATCATGCCTGTTTTTTATGCAGTGTTTCCTGAGGGCCCAAAGATCACAAGCTTCCAGTTTAGACCTTGCCATTACATGCCATCAGATTCTAAATGAAAATGTTAAAATGTCTCAGTTTCAAAATCTGATATGTTGTTTGTTTTATTGGGAATAAAATTAGGGTTTATTGGGAAATCATTGACTTTGGTTTTTATGTACAATTTACGCAGCATTATAATTAATGGATCTAACCATCCAAAATAATATGTAACTATATTTTTGTGGTCACATAACTTGGTTCTTTTCAGAGGACTGGAGATAGATGAACTTGAGAATTGAACAAAAGAGACAGAGAATGTAACACACGAAATGGACTGAGAGATGAAGAAGGAAATAAGACAGAAAGATAAGGCAAGAAATAACAATTTATCACAGTTCAAAAGCAGCCCTTGTCAGACAGACAGAAAGTCTGAGACCATGATTGGTTTATTGTATGTTTTGTTAGCAATGTACAATAGTACATCACAAGTACATCACAAGACCTCACAATCAGTTGAAGTTTTAAATTCTGGATAAAGATCCATTTTAATTTGTAATTCTCTGTTTTAAAACCAGACTGTTTTTATTGTTTTTTGCAGTCATTTTTAAAATTATATATATATATATATATATATATATATATATATATATATATAAGATGATTGAGCAAAAGACTGGACGGTTCTTTAAAAACTGACATTAAAAACTGAATAATTTTAATTCTCTGGCCTCATAGCAAGGGCACAGAGGACAGATAAGAATGTATGAAGGGTGCACACAAAAAGTATCAGGCAGAAAGAGAGAGAGAGAGGAAGGCAAGAGAGTAAACAAAAAATGGAAGTTGGAAAAGACTGGGGAAGGTTTTTCCCTCTTATTTGGGTTAGTATATGTTTTTATTTTATTATTATTATTATTATTTGGCTAAGCAAATCAAATGTTGTGCACTGTTAACACCAGTAGAGGGCAGGACATGTTACTGTATTAACTTTGCAGCTTTTTAAAATCAACTTAAGAAACTGTGAAGCCTGTTCTTATCATGTATCATTACTATACATAACCATTTGTTTAGACTGATGATTTATTTAATTGGATTTTACATTTTTTTAATTGAATAGATGCTTAATAATTACAGCTAGAATGACAAAATAGCTAAAAAAAAAAAATCAATAAATCTGTCACACATTTTGTTTTCCCTCCAAGGCAAAAGCAAAGGTGCAGGTGTGAGCCCAACAGGGTTCAAATTATAGGGGAGCTAAGAGGAGCTCGGCTCCCCTGAAGACATTCAGCTGATACCTTAAGGGGGAGCCCTAAAATAGTCCAGCTTTTCATAGGAGTTCCTGATATCTCTGAAAAGAATGGCATTAATTTGTCAGCATTGTGTGTTTATTAATTTATTTCTTTTAATTATTAATTCTTCTAAACAACGCAGGTGAGCTGTTGTTTCCTTCAGCACCATGGACAGCAGATTTTTTGTTGTATGCAGAGCGTCCATAAAACAAGCTGACGATATCCTTGTTTTTGTGGTTATTAAAATAACTTTCTGTCCCTATTTTTGATTTAACAAGCATGCATACAGTAGTAGCAGAGAGGTTTTATTGGGTAGTAATCATGTTTTTAAAGGTGCTATGTGCACAAATACACTGCTCAAAAAATATAGGGAACACTAAAATAACACATCCTTGATCTGATTGAATGAAATATTCTCATTAAACACTTTGTTCTTTACATAGTTGAATGTCCTGACAACAAAATCACACAAAAATAATCAATGGAAATCCAATTTATTCACCCATGGAGGTCTGGATTTGGAGTCACACTCAAAAACAAAGTGGAAAAACACACTACAGGCTGATCCAACTTTGATGTAATGTCCTTAAAACAAGTCAAAATCAGGCTCAGTAGTGTGTGTGGCCTTCATGTGCCTCTATGACCTCCCTACAACATCTGGGAATGCTCCTGATGAGGTGGCAGATGGTCTCCTGCAGGATCTCATATCAGCTTTGGACTCAAGCATCCGCCAATTCCTGGACAGTCTGTGGTGCAACGTGGCGTTGGTGGATGGAGCGAGACATGATGTCCCAGATGTGCTCAGTTGGATTCAGGTCTGGGGAAAGGGCGGGCCAGTCCATAGCATCAATACCAAAGACACTTCAACATTTGTGGCTACAGTTTGAGATGAGTTGAATCAGTCAGCCACTGTCTACATATGTGTTAGCTATTTGAAATAATCTCTACTGCTTATGTTCTTCCTAAAGGCCCCTCTATTTAGGTATGCCATTTTGAGAAATTCAAGCAAAATTAGGCACTTCCTATCCAGGCCAATTCTGTGCCTCTCAATTTTAGTTGATATGATCCTACACAACAATATTTAGTGGACTTTTAATCAGTTTAAGGGTTTGCAATTTAGATTCCTAGCCTCTCAATATGTTGAGTGTGTGGTAATGAATACTCAAATGACAACATCAGAGGATACAAGTATATGGGTGGGCTATATTTTAATTAAACATTTGTATTAGCCAGCCAGAGCATTTTTAAGTGCAACTGTTATTTTCTACTATAATTAACTGTTCTCTGTGGATTGGATTTGGTTGAGGTGACACCAATATGTATCTTAGATGTCTGTTAACAGTCCATTTCCTTCAAAAGATTAACAACCCAATTTGAGCTGTCTCACTTCCTCCGTCTTGTATTGTGCTTTTGTCACTTTTGTGCCACTTTGCGTTTATATTTCCAGAGCTTTAACTGGTACTCAACATTTATCTTTTGTCCTTTAATGTGCATTGTTGCCTTCTACTACAGTATCATGCAAAAAGGAAGTCACAGGCAAAAACATCTTCTTGATGTTGAAACAGATAGATACAGATGGGCAGTCAGACTGATGTACAAAGCAGCAGGAAGACACACAGGCTGGATGGTATGTTGGCTGACTGTAAAATATGGGTGGTGCAAATCATTACATACACTGGTTGACTGCCTAGCTGACCAACTTGGATAAACAGCTAAATATTCAAAACCCAGCTCACTTATTTTTTTATATGAATGCCAAACATCCAAAAGATCAGTGAGCTAGCCTGATTAGGGTGGTGGGATGATAGAATAAGAAAAAAGGAGGAGAGATATACAAAGGCTAAAATACACGCAGGGATATGGAATCTTGTCAGTCCATCAGTAAAGTGACAGTAAGACGACTGCTGCTTATTACCCGACTGACAGACTGGCTGACAGGCAATCTCGTGTGTGTTTGCATGTGAGCACACATGAATTATCATATGTCTACTGGAAAATCCTCTATTTAATACACAAATCACAGCATCATTTTATTTTCAATTTAACAAAAGAAGACAATGTTTTTTTTCTTTCTTTCATAAATTTAAAATACAATATGTTTTGATAAAATAATATGTACATTTTTATTCTAATTTATATTGGTATAAAACTTGCAGAGTCTTATATTTTTCCAGTCACTACAGTTAGACCTGTTTAGCAAAAAAAAAAAAAAAAAAAAATCTACGTCAGCACCACCGTGTGCTGACACCCCTCACAAACAGTTTTACCTCTGCAGGTTATTATCCATGGTAGCTCTATAATGTGGCCCTTGCCACTTTGATCAATAGAAGCCCTATACAGCATATTGCCAAACCCTCTCTTAAGTCTTTGACCGGTGGTAAAAATCAACCTTGGCCTAAAGCAAAATGCCCTTCAAAGTTCACATGCCCATGAAATTAAAAAATGAAGGAGCAAAGCATGCTTCTAATAATTGGTTTCACTTTGTTCACATCTTATTTGTTGAGTGGTGAAATATTCATGTGATAATGTTACTGCTGTCCCCTGTGAGCTACCAAGGTGATTTATTCTAGCTTGTGATGTGGCAATTCTTCTTCTGCTTGAGAAAAATAGTGAATGCACAGAAAATGCACCAGACAGTAGTGGTGTTCCGATCGATCGGACACCGATCATTATCGGCCGATATCCGTAAAAAAGTATGTGATCGGTGTTCGCCGATCAATGCCTTTTGTTGCCGATCACAAAATCTGACCACCTATATTTCATACTCTGCAACCTGCAGAAGCGCTGCGGGCAGTGTCATAGCTCCCGCTTTCCTCCACAATTTGCATGCGCGCGGTTGCAAATCCAAAGCAAACATGTCTGCCGTGTGGAAGTTTTACACTGTGTGTGAGAGTGATGTAAAGTTTGCATCCTGCAACACGTGCAACGCAAAAGTACCTCGCGGGGGAAGTACGTCAAAATCCTTCAATAAAACGAATCTAATACGGCATTTAAAGAACAAACACTTGACGGAGTACGCTGAATTTTCGAGGCTCACTGCACAGAATGAAAGGAAGACGCTGGTGCAGCCAGAGCGCAGCTAACGCAGCCAACAGTTACCAACACTCGTCCGTATGAGCGTGACAGTCAAGCAAATAACCACAAAAATAATTCAGTTAATCGGCCTTGACGACCAACCGTTCTCAGTGGTGGAGGACGCCTCTTTTACTTGGCTTTTTTTTTTAGCAATATTAAGATTTTGTTTTACTTTCTTATTTAGCCTTATGAGAGCCTTATGTGTTTTCAGTCTGTTAAAATATAGTACTACTGATTACTGAAAGATAGCGCATTGTACTATGTACATGTTATTGTCTAAATTAGGGGGATTTTATGGTTCCTTTTCCACATCAAATAGTCGGCAGTGCTTTTAAGAAAATTACAGCCAATCCATGTGATTATCGGTGATCGGCAGTGATCGGTGATCGGCAGTGATCGGCACTCATGGGTGATCGGTATCGGAATCGGCAACAAAAAACCTGATCGGAGCATCCCTACCAGACAGGCTGCAAAAGGAGACGACTGCACAAATGTGAAAAATGCTAATAATGTTCCATCCACAGAATCACGGGGCATATATCACATATGATAAAATGCAAAAACCAAAGAATACCTAAAAGTAAATAAACTTAAAGAAATGGCTAACAGAACACATCTCCTGACTTTATATCCACTGCAGATTTTACAGTATCTAAGCATGAAATGCTTGTATTTACAAGTACCAATGTACTGGCAATGGGCGTTACATCCATCTCAAGCACTTGTCTGTTTCTTTATATAGTAACCGATGGGGCGTTAGGGATAAACACGTGCTTTTGCTGTGGTCTGGTGGTGCTGTAACATCTATGGTCACAATATAAACTCAGTTGGTAGTTTGTTAAGTGCAAAGGATTCTGACTAATGCAGTCTAATACAAAAGTAAAGCTATAAATTTATTTTTATGAAGGTAATAATGTTCATTTTATGTTGGATTTGTTGTTGGTTCAGTCATATTTTGTGGCTACTAGACTAGATCTGTAGGCTGGCTGATGCAAATGTTTAATTAAAATATAGCCCAGCCATATACTTGCATCCTCTGATGTTGTCATTTGAGTATTCATTACCACACACTTTAATCATTTGCTCTACCAGACTCCTCATCTAAGAGCAATTAACGTATTATCAAAACTATTTCAAGTGATGTAATATAAAGTTGCCTTTCCTATATGCATTTGTATTTGTGGATCAAAGCCTCACGACCTTTAGCATGTCCTTGCAGTCCACTGGTAAATCTGACTCAAAAGTGACTTGCCAAGCAGAAAATTTCAATAACTTTTAAGCTTTTAGAGTTGCTTCAAACAGCTTTCTGAAGCTCTCTGTATTTCATTCGGCCAGCTCAAGTGGAATAGATTATACGCGAATGCAGAAAATACACAGCATTGATATTTGGCATCTTAGCTCTGACCTCTTCACTCCCCACAAGGAAGCACCAAGAAGGGAGCATGGTTTTCAAATTCTATGAGTCACATGAGAGAGGTGGCTTCAGGCATGTGGCAAAAGAGTGAGCAGAGTAGTGATGGTTTAAAAACATGTCATGATAAAAAGGCGGAGATGTATTTCTGTTTCAGTGAGAAGAGTACATCATTGAGTATGGGGCTCAACTGGGTTACAGGCTTTATTCACTTTCAAGTCAACAATGACTTGGGCAAAAGTAGATAAATGTGTCCTAAACACCATTTTGAAATATGGTTCCTAGATGTGAACCAAAAACATTCCAGGTTTGTGAAGAAATATCTGTGGTAAGTTTTTGGTGTTAATATTTTGTGTGTTTTATCCCTTTTGTGTAAGTGTCACCTTTGTTTGTAATCCCTGCTCTAATTAGTTTCACCTACAATTTATTCAATATGTGTTTAGTTTTACTCTCCTTTAGGTTTAATTTAAGTCATTTTTGTTGACTTAACCTTTCTGTTTCTTTTGTGCTCCGTGCACATGTCCTCATAATAACTCATAACAAACTTTAACACATTTGAAAAAAATATATACATAAGTCAAGATAGATTTTAATGTATTTAATCATCTCAGGCACAATTTTGTCATAAAATCTAGATCAATCAAAGCCAGATTAAAAGAGATTTTGACAGCCCCATGACTTCAGCAGCTGTTTTCTAAGGACCCACTTCACAATCCTGTTGTCACAGTTTAAAGCAATTTATGTGTTGGGCCCAAGCGGCAACCTTGGCCGGTGACATGTGAAGCCTATGCGAAGTGCAAAATATTGCAGTTCACTCCTCATCCACTAGGGGCTGGCTCCAAAACAGAGCAAATCCCCACAGACTCCCATGTCAAAAAGACCAACTTCACAGCAGAAATAAACATGTTTAAAGCCTGGTACAAAAATCCATTTTACGATTAATAGGTTAAGTTTACCTTCATGAAAACTGTGAGGGGGTGATTTTTTATTTATTTTATTTTTTTTTTGTAACTCATCCGTTTGGATGTTATTTAATCTTGAAATTTGGCATATTTAGGGGTGTGTCCTTTTGATTGACAGGTATCCAATAACTGCGGCAAGAAGGAACCGTGGATTTTAGATGGCTAACAGCGCGTCTTAGCTAACAGCAGCTAAAACCCTACCTCTGTTAGCTGGTTAGCTACCGTTAGCTCCGGGTTAGCTTGGTTAGCTCTTAGCTACAGGCAGCTCCACCACCTTCATCCACCCCCACCTTCACAGTCTCCCTCTCAGCTCCACATCTTTGCTCATTTTTGGATTTTCCAGTAATGACGACATGCGTGACGCTGCCAAGATGGCGACAATGGGAACCACCTAATGAGCTTCAATTCAGCTCTTCAGAAACCTATGGGTGACGTCACGGAGGCTCTGTCCATCTTTTATATACAGTCTATGGTTGTGCCCGGACAGAACCACCAACTTTCTTAGTAAATGTGTCAAACCTGCCGGTAGTCTGTCAGCATCACTAGGGATTCCTAGTTATTCTATTTGTGGCCTATGAAAGTCACTACATGTTATAAATCTATTTGATGGAAAGCCTTCAGAAACTTGGCCGCAATGGGAGACCCCCCCCCCCCCCCCCCCCTGCCATGTGTTTTTTATGTTGTGAATGTCTGAGTTATGTGCTTTTATGTACTGAGGTGTGTTTTTTTTTTGTATCTCAACACTGGGCCCTTAGGCCCAGCGTGGAGATGCCTTTGTTTTTTCTCTAGTCTCATCTTATTCCCCTCATGTTATTTTTTCCATCTATATCTAATACTAATATAGGTGCGCCGCGCTGTGGCTGCTGCCTCAGTCTGCCTGATCCTGTTTGTGCTTACATGTTGTTGCTGTCTAGTCTTGGACGGGTTGTACTGGAAGTCATTTCGTTGTACCTGTGTTCTGCACTTGTATAATGACAAATAAAGAATCTTGATCTTGAGTGACCATTGCAAAACATGAGCTTGATAGTTACACAAGATGGATCCAGTAAAATCCATGACCTTTGGAGCTATAACAGCTTTTGAAAGTCCATTCAACACAAATAAAACAATATGACAGTCTGTTGGAAAATATAACCCATTCTCCTCCCAAAAAAAGCATTTTTTTTTCTTTTTGAGAGATAACAGCAGTTTAGTTTTTAATATGGCTCTGACATCTAGAAAAAAACAATCTGTCACACACTAAAAAGTAACAAGACCAAAGTTAACTCATAAACGAATATTACATTCTTCTGCAATAATCTCGTAAAGTATTTGGCTTGTACTTGCCTCACTTGTACAGTAGATGTATGCCCATAGTTTAAACTATTTGTTTCAATCCATCATTCTGGAACCTAATCCATTTTGAACAGCAGTCTATCTGTAACACAACCCAGGTCAGCGTGAACGGACAGACAAGAAGCACTTGTTTTGTGGAAGACAGAGACGTAAATAGCATTGGAAATAAAACGAAGGGCAGGTAATTAAAGAAATCCTGAAACAAAGTAAACAACAACCTAATTTTCAGTTGCAGATCATTTTTCCTGACTTAAAAACAACAGAGACGTCACAGACAAATGGGCAAGTTGGGGGAAGATTCAAACTGTTTTTTTTTGTAGTTTTCTTGAAATTACAGAAAAGCTATAGACTTTATGTTGGAAAAAACTGTGCTGTAAATCTTGGGTGATGAATTTGGGAATTTTAGGAAAGCTAGGAAATTTGTAGGTAATGATGCAGAAAACACCAAAGGCTCTTTTCTTCCCCTGTATGTGCTGCTGAAGTGGAAAAAAAGAAGAAAAAATGAGAGGAAGAGAAAATGGCCTTGGGCAAGATGGCCATTTTTTCTTTTTAAATTTCTCTTAGTTTCAACATTTAATGCAGATTACTGTAGTCATTTGAAATTTATGTAACTTCACAATTTCATCCCCAATGGGTGACATTTTAAAGATGTATAAAGCTCAAACTAAAAAGGACATTGGAAGGTTGAGTAATATAATTTAATTGTAATGGAATAGAAACCAAAAAAAGTTGACAAAAAAACATTGACAAGGATTTTTTTTTATTTTTTTTTATAGACAATTAGTTGCTAACCCATTTGCATGAAACTCTAAAAACAGTTTACCTAAGGCTCACTATTTTGGCCTAAAGCTACATTTCTAACAAATATGTAATATACTGTTTTTGAAAATATCACTAAAAATATCACTTGCATCTGTTTGACTTATTTTAAGAAGAGAAGAAGAGATGAGATGAGATGAGATGAGATGAGATGAGATGAGATGAGATCATGGAGTTGTGGTCACAGGCTTTAGTGGCAGAATTACAGTTCTTTTGCCTCTGGGAGTGGAAGTTATCTATTGAGATATAAAAACTCATTCATTCACTTACAGACACACACACACACACACACACACACAAACAGGAAATAGCCACAGGTAAAAGGTACATAATATCGCCCACATCTCAGTCTGCTGCATTGATGTGAGGAATAAAGTGTCTTGCTAAGGGGACACTGTGTCAGTGGGCAGCAATTGAGGTGAGCGATAAATGTTTAAAAAACCCTGCTGATTCTCTGGTGTCCTTATTCAACACACTGTTGTGCAGTCCCCATATTTTTAAACCAGTGCCTCTACTCAGAAACCAACAATATCTATCACATTGTATACCAGAGCTGCTCAATCCAATTATAACATGTAATAGCTATGTTTTTTCATAGAGCCAAATCTTGCAGTTTTACTTCACATCAACAAACAAAAAAAACAAAACTGTACAAATGCAACATTTTCCACTTGCATTGATCTTTGTCTATGCATAGTTTTCTGTGCAGTGTCATTGCAGAGGTGCATGCACAACCAGGGGACAGAAAGCAATGCTCATCCCAGTTTGTGTGACTGAGCCAAGCCCCCAAGCAGAGATAACAGAGATGTTAACTATACCAATTGCCTAAAAAAAATTAGATGATTCAAAACTCCACATTGATAACAGTCTTTGCCAAGAGCAGGAGAAGATGTTGAAAGTAAAAGATGGACTGAGGTTGTCAGGTGTCATTCTGTTGTACCAAGTTATTCTGGTTAAGTTGAACTTGTTGCGCATATATTTTTTATCCGGGTTCAGGTGCACCACACTCCATGTGCTCCCCAGCCTCCTGAGCTAATTGCGGATGTTTTAGTCAGTGGTCTGGCTCACACTGGGTGCGCCGCAGCACGTGTCAGAAAAGTCCCAGAAGCATCTTGGCGCAGCTCTTTATTAAACATCCGTGTCGGGTCTATGTTTGATGAATCACACCTCCACAACGAGTCAAGCTCAGCAGTCCAGATAGGACCAGACTGGGGATTAGACACGGAACCAGTGTAAAGCATCCAGATTTGTGATTGCTGATCTATGTATGATTAAGTCATTACCAGAGAGTCCAATTTGTTGAAGGAACAGGATATTGTGTAGGCCGCTGAATGCAGATACATCTTACTGGGTTGTAAACTGGGTTCTCGTGTTTACATGGGTCACTGTTTGAATCTAGTGGGCCATTTAAAAACCGACATTTTAATTAATGTTAAAATCTGGACAAAACAAGAAGGTTGTGAATGAATTCCATGTGATTACAGAACAGCTCCTAAATGTTAACATGAGGGAGTTTATTTATTCAGCACTTTATTAAAATAATTAAATAATCTGTATTCTTTAATAAGTTGCCATAATAAAAGTAGATATTTTTTTAAATACACAATCTAATTTAACTTGTAAGTTTTATTCTAAATTTAACAAGCAATATCTGGAAGAATCAGTTGCAAATGTCCCTAAAATCCTTGGAGAAATAATCCACACACAAAGTCCACCTTTTCGACAGGTCCATTCTGCCTAGCAGCAGCCTTAGCAAGGGTTTGTGGGTATCCAGACGACTGGCAGTTAGCCAGGTCCTTTAGACTAAAGTATTTTTCTCTCTGTCTGTCTCATACTCATAAGCACACGCAGCTTTGTTTCTGTTTCCAAGAACATCAAAGTCACAATACACAATGTTCCAGCTTCTGAACATCTTATAGTGTTGCACTGTCACACACAACTTTATTATAGAGCACACACCTGCCACCGTGCCATTGTTTGATTTTGGCTTAACACCTAACAGCAGGTACTCTAATGACTAACTACACAAACCAGCAAAACATCTTCGACATTAATTCTTTCTTTTTTTTTTTTAATCAGATCAGATATGAATGATATATATCTTAGTGTGTCTTTTTTTCTTTAGGTTTGTTTGTTTTTGTTTTTTTTGTTTTTTTTATTAATGATTGTGTGCGTATCTTTATACAATGGCCCTCAAAGAAAGTCTACTAAGAACCAAAGCAGTGCTGTTTTACTTAACCATGAAACAGCACAGACATGAATAATACATAAAAGCTTCCATTAATGTTTATTTATATGCTCTTGCATGTGTTTGTTTTTTGTAGGCCATTTTAACTTCATGATTGGACAAAACGTGATCATACTACAGGGTATGTACAGTATGTATGCTATGCTACAGGGTATTAATAGTATATGTATGCTAATAGGCTATGCTCTCGATTTTCAGAAATCCTGAAGAAATAAAGTCCATAAAAATGTTTGAGTTAACATTTTCCCACAAACTATATATGCAATTTTTTTTTATCATCATTTGTGTGTCCAGGGGACTGTTGTCCATCCTGCATGCCGAACTGCATTGTCTCCATTCAGTTACTGACAGTGCTCCATCACACACAGTGCTTTCTAATAAACATAATGTTTTTCATTAAAGTGTAGCTACACACCCCACTTTTCCCGTAACTCCACCCACTGACAAATTTTGAAAAATGACACAAACTTCAAGGGTTGGGGTGGGCGATGTGGGGTAATCAGGAAGTGGAAAGTGGGCGGGTTGGAATACACTAGCAGAAATGACTAAATAAAAGACAGGAGCTCAGCAGCCACTAGGTAGATGGAAAGCAAGATTCAAAAGGCACCTATGCCACATTGCGGTCTTTGAGGTGGAAGACTTTCCCTCCAGAATCTCCTCAACTAAAAAAGAACAAGGTGGTCCTGAACCGTATCAGTCTGAGCCGTTAGCGCTGTTACGCTGGCCTGTTAACAGATTACCTGCAAGGCAAGGACCTGTTTATCTGCCTCTGGAGGGAGGGGGCTGTAAGGGTTTTTAAAGTTTTCTCGTGATGTAGAGAAGCATCAAGTATGGCTCAATTACGGCTCTACATGATGAAAAACAAACCCTGGTTACCGTGTAACGGATGTTATGATCCATATTTTACCCATAAAATCCCGTTTTTTAAAGATATGAAAAAATTACAATTTTAATCAACAGTATAGGTGGTTTTCATCAAAATTAGGTAATACTGTGTTGTTTACAGCTCAAAAAAACACATTTTAGGGTGCACTACCCCTTTAAGTATAAATGGCATCTACAAAAAACCTAGATTTGTGTCCAGCTCAGAATCACAGTGCTTTCCAGAAATCACTTTTGCACATGGTGGTGGAGGAAAAGCACAATGAAACCTGGCCCAAAGCCTGATGTTGGCCAATAAAAAAAAATAAATAAATAACTAAAATAACTAAAAGCTGTGAATGTGAGTAAAGTTCTGATGCCAAACACATTGGCCCTTGACATTTTTTTTTTACCCACAGAAGAACAAAGAAACTTAAAACAAATATTTAAATTGTACATAAATTATTGAGATATGTTGTTTGTTGTGTAGCAGTGAACAGCTGATGATGAATATATTTCAGCACATTAGCCATAACTATTTTATTATGCAGTAAGGGAGTTCCAAGGGGTTGGAGCCAATCCCAGCAGACATTGGGCCAAAGATGGCTCAAACCCTAGAGAGGCCATAACAGGGATGACACAGAGAGACAGTATATGTTCATATTCACACCCACGGTCAATATAAAATATATAATTAAGCTTGCATGTGCTTAGACTATGAAACCAGAGTACTTGGCGAAAACCCATGCAGGTACAGGGAAAACATAAACTCCACATAGCAGAGCTCCATCTGACCAGCAGGTTCAAAGCCAGACCCCTCCAGCTTTAAGGCAACAATGACTCCACTGCACCATGCTACCAACCTTCAACACATACCTGCATACAATCTGGACAAATATAATAATAAACCAACATGTCAGTTATTAACTCATATCATATGGTGCTGCTTAGATCAACATCAGCATTGCAATAAAACGTCAGTATTTATATCAGAAGACTGTTTAAAGTACTTGTCTGTTAGGCTGCAGCATGAACACAGGTGATAAGCTAACATATGTAGTGGTCTATAGAATAAAAAAAAAAATCTGAAAAAATGTTAAAATGTACATTCACGTGGTACTTGGCGGCTGTTGATTCATATGTATTGAATGTGCATCCCAACTGAGCCCTTTAGACCTTTTCCATACAAGGTTTTTGCTTAGACTTGCAATCTGTCAACAGTATAGGGTTATTGAACAACTGGAGAACTGCAAGTGAATGGTCTTTGTCAACATCAACAGCCTGAGTCACCAGGAACTTTTACCTTACTCTTAAAGGCTAAATAATTATGATCTTTTTCTGTAAAAGTAAGTTAAAATATTCTCATTTGTTGTGAGGGATAAAAGGAAGCTTCCCTATAAAACAATGTGTTTCTCTACATCAACAATGTCTTTATCTAGACGTTCTTCTTTCAAAATACAAGAGATAAGAAATAAGAGTTACATGACGAAATAACTTCGGTGCACTGTGTAGCTCTTTACTACTTCCTGGTTCCTTAACCAATTATATGCGACTTCCCAAGGTTGCCAAACAACAGCGCAACATTTGCTCTTTTATGTCGGCACAAGAGCAGCAGTGTGGAGATATGGAAGCTAGTAAAAGAAGCGGGCCAGAAATAGTTTCAGAAAAACCTAAAAAGCCTCGGCATTCAGCTAAAGAATTAGGATGTTTGCTGGCGCTATGTTCTCCGTCCTCTATAGACTGTATATAAAAGAGCCGTCCACTCACAAACTGGCAACCAGCGTGAAACTCTCTGAGGGGGGAAGAGGGGGTTTCATTGTTAGTTATTTCACCTTTAATGCTGTCTCTCTAAGTCAGTTGTTGAGAATGTAGCTGATTGAGTGTGAAAGCGCCATCGCTGTTGTTAGAAACCTAAACAAACTAGTGTAAGGCACACACACAAACACATAAACTTAATTAGGAAACATCTCATGAAACAAGACACATAAGGAATCTAACACACACACGTGGCAAGAGATTCTAGCTACGTTAGGATTGGCTACTGTATCTGTAATGCCCATCATGATTCACAGTTTGAACATGTTTTTGTGTCTGCATTTGTTTTGGTGGTTTGTGTTTGTGTGTATTTGTCCTTTCCTGTGTGCTTGTGTGTGTTTTTGCATTGTCTTGAGAATATGTGTACCAAGTGTGTATGTGTATTGTTTTGGGAGTGTGAATATGTTTGTTTGACCGCATTGAAAAGCATATAATCCGACGCTATGGGCAATATCAACAGAGAAAACCAGTAGGCTAAAGTAGGCCAAGCTTCCCTTTAAAATGCACACACACACACACACTCACACATACTCACATATAAAGCTTGGTGCATGCACGGCTGGTACAAACACCACTTTACCAATCCACTGTGGGGGAGAAAAGCATTATTTGACAAACCATTAAAACTGATTTTCTATGCTTCTGAGAGACAGTGAGAGGGAAAGATGGGGGAGAAAAGGAGAGAAGGGGCAGATTAGTAAGAGGAAACAAGAATTAGGAGACCCCCCATCCCCTCACTCCATTACTCCCTCACCATCTCATTCTCCCCCTCTCTTATCTCTGTCAGAGTTGTTTAGAAGCCCATGACGTGTCCTCTGCATGCCTGTATAAGTGTGCAGCAACTGAAAGATTCCTGACAAGGTGTGAACATTAAAAGCTTCTACAATCACATCGAAGCACAAGCCTGAGGGAAGGACACCTTCACACAGTTGACGATGTACGTGCACAATCACACACTTTACGTACACACATATAAGCATGTACTATCCTATCATACACACAGGCAAACAGGTGGATAAGAAGATCACGTAAAATCATCATTTAACTGAGCCTGACACACATCTGTGAGATCAAGGTGATACAATACAATTTAAAGCTGACCAGTACAGACAAAAGCAAACTCAGTGAGACTTTAGGATTCATAATTACAGTATATACATACAATGATTGGTCTTATCTCAGTGTTAAAGAAAATTCAGATGTTTTTAAATTCTGATGTTATCCCATCTTCTTTTTGGTTTGAAATCATTAGATGGCATCAACAACTTTGGAACCTTTTTAATGCAGAGCAGGAAAGCAGTCCTCTTTGACCAGAGGGTAATTATACATGCCTAAGTAGAAAAATAAATAAATAAAAAAAAGCTTCCATTTGTCAAGAGATTAAACACAGAAAATCCTCAAGTGGTACAGGCATTTTGTTTACTGATCTATCTCCATCCATGGCAACTTGTCAGTTAATATAATCTCTGCTATTCATCATATACACCTGTGCACACTGGTTTGTTTACAGACCCGACTCTGACTTTCTGGTAACCTACAAACACATTATAGTCTAATGACTATGTCTTTGGTAGCAGCAGACAATATTTCTGGGCTTGCAGTGCAGGACGTTAAAAGTGGAATAACAATAAAAAGACCAACTGATTAGCCAATGTGAGAATGCAGAATAATTCCAAGAAAAATTAATGAAATCTTTGTATAATGATGATCTGGTTAGAAGTCAGTAATTACAAGTAAAGCATTGATTAAAAGTGTTGTACTGTGACAGTAGCAGAAAACCTACAAGCAACAGCAAACAGCTGATATCTCTGTGCTCAGTAATCTGCAGCTAACTGAAAACTTCATCACAAAGAGTGGAACCTGTTAAGAGTAATCCCAGCGGTGAAGTTAAAACTTATGAATTAGTTGCTCTTTCTTCTTGACTATCCTGAATATAATGTTTCATCTCTCTAAAATCCTCTGGAAATCATAATTTCCATCATAAAATATGGAAATGGATTTTTTTAAACACATCCCTTAGTAAATGGCTAACAGACTGAACGTACATGGCACATTTTTACACCACAAGCCACTATGCAGTCTATGCAATGCTTCTCTTCTCTATCATACACACTCATACCTTATACTCCATGACAGAAAAGAGGGTAAATAAAAATCTGATAGCCTGAGAAAGGTTCTGAGTTTTAGAGCAGCAAGTCCAAAGCTCTTAATCCTTAATTCGAAAACTGTTTACAGTGTTATGTAATTATTGCATTTCTACATGTTGGGAGAATGAAAATCTATGCTTCTATTTCTAGCAATTGCAGAAAAAGCTCAAATAATGTGTCTGCATACAGTCTTGTGGACCACCATTATTGACTGAATCGACCCAACCCTGTGAAGTCTCTTTGCATGTACAGTTGGCCGTGGTGCATTTGAATTTAGTAATTTAACGTGTTAGCAATGAGAATCTAAATGCTCAATGTAAATAAAGACAAAACCAATAAAGCTAAATCTTAAACTAAGCATGAAATAAAACATGCCGAAGTTTGCTGAACTTACTCTCTGGGTAAAAAACATGACTGACAGAAGAGAGATTCCCCTCCTCCACACCCTCACTCATCGTTTGATTGATTGCCACTCTACTGTTGCAGCTGTAATCCTTCACTGAGCTTTCCAACCAAGACTGAGATGCTGGACAGGCTAGATTCTGGTGTAGTGAGAGGCTTAAAGTCTAGACTTTGAGCCCCAAAAAATTAGCATACAAAGTCTGTATAGTAGACTTTTTGTTTCTTGTGTCTTTGTATCAGGGTTGTGTATTAGGATCTTGAGTGTTTACTGAGGCCAATCATGGGCCACTATGAAGCTGTAGAGGATTCCAGCATCTTCAAAATAAAGATTGGAACTTTTGTTTAATCGTGACTGAATTAAGCGTCTTTGAGGATTTTTCTCCTTACAGACAAACAGTCTCTCACTCCCAAAGTGGGGGTCTGACTCAGATTTATGACTTGGTTTTCAGCTTCAGAGGTCAAGAAGGTCAACTCTCCAAACCTGGACTGGGGAGGACTTCATTAAGTTAGGACACACCAAGAAATGTTGTCTTTACATACCAAGGGGTAATAAAACATGTAAGGTTTTCTCTGTCCACCCCACAGAAAGGAATTTCTTGTCTGCTTGAAGAGAAAAGATCATACTTTACTAGTTTAAAATGTTCATTTAAATAGATACATATATACATATGTGTTTTATCTTGATACCATGCACATGCATATAATCATTATCATTTTGTACAAGGTTTAATCAACAAGCTTGATTAATTGGTGACCTGAAACTTTATTACTGTGTTTGTGTGAGATATAACCTTCTCACTATTTTATTGTCTTTTCAATGATTCACTGATTGATTTTAATGATGTTTCATTTAAGGCTTTAATAACTGGGATATACAAATATATTCACAAAATGTTTAATTTGATACTCTTTACAAAATGATCAGACCAGCCCTCTGTATCTGCTATCTGACCCAAAACCAGCCCACAAGACTGTTATTGGTCCCACATCATTTTATGGGGAGGGTCTTCAAACTAACACTTTTTAAACTCAGAACAAAGATTTTAGTTCTCTCTTCTTTAAGATGACTTCAAGTCCTCTTCTCTTTGAGTTCCTCTCCTCTCTCCAAGTTCTCTTCAACCCATCCCCTCGTCATACATGGCTCTTTTCCAGAGTTAGGACACTTCGTCTGAACGCAAGAGAGAGAGAGAGAGAGAGAGATGCTGCCGGAGAATTAAGTTTGTAGTGATGTGAAAACATCACTTCAGATAATAAAGTTTTTTGCCTGCATTCAAGATGCATGATTGATGGTTTTTGTCCTTTTTGACTGATTGACTCCGGAGTTCATTCCTTTTTCCAGCTAATACTTCTCTCTTCTTTAGTTGTTTTTTTTATCTTTGGGCTTTTAATATTGATCCTAAATTTTGATCTTTACTTTGGA
Organism: Melanotaenia boesemani; assembly: GCF_017639745.1. NCBI lineage: Eukaryota > Metazoa > Chordata > Actinopteri > Atheriniformes > Melanotaeniidae > Melanotaenia > Melanotaenia boesemani. The sequence goes on from NC_055682.1 coordinate 24,956,017, forward strand.
TAACTGGTTAACGCAGGCTGACCAAAGCTTCAGAACCAGTGCTACAGAGTTTCTTTTTCAACTGACCTAAAGCTGGACATTTTCATCTTTTGCCATATCACCGCAAGTCATCCACTGCCCATCATCGATACCACCAGCCGAGCCGCGGGAGGGTCCGCATTCGCAGAGCTGCCTGATCCAAACCTTCGGACCACCATGTGACACATCTTCAGGCCTTCTTGGGAGTCGTTCGGGATCCAAACCACCTGTGCCAACTTCCTCACTTGCCCGGGAGAGTCACCACAACGGTCGTAAGTCGGCTCGATCCTAACAGAACCGGACGAGTCCTGCTCGGATCAATTCTCTGCTTATCTGCTCCAGAAATGGTTGGTGTCTGACAGTGACCTTAGCAGTTCTACATCTTAGTTAAACTTCCAGCTTTAAACAGATGAGATTGAATTTTCCCTCTTTTTCTTTTAGGATTCAGAGATCCTTTTCAGTCCTGAACCTTACTTTAATTAACACCGCAGGTTAATTAGCTTTTGTTCATTTCTTGCATACGCAAAGTCCTTTGTAAATATTTCCTTTTCATTTATGCATGATTAGACTAGTAATAAATATTTCATATTTATCCTAAACTGGTCTGGTTATTGTGAACTTCTCCTTTGAACCATGTTATGGGTCCCTTTGACTTAAGAATTCACGTTATTAGCGTCCTGAGACTGATTGATTGATAATTGATTGATTTGACTAGGTTGAAATAAATAAATTTTATTATTTATTAAATTAATTAATTTAGTACTCTAATGGTGTCCACACAGCCATGAGATTAGGATAAAGCTATCTGTGTGGTGGTGCTTCCGAGGTAATCAATAACATAATCTTCTGAAATTATTAGAATTAATAATTTTATTAAACATCTTTAATGTTTAATGAGGCTAAACGCTACTGCACGTGGCGAAGACATGGAAATCATACTGTCATGTACACACTTCGTTATTCATGCCCTAAGTTGTTATGATATTGAGAAAAACAACAAATAAAACATTTAAGTATTCTATGAGTTTGAATTATTATACACTCAAGAGGAAGCCATTTACAAGGTGACTAAACCTTTTATAATGAGAATAGAAAATTAAATATGAAACAAAATTTTGTTCACTCATACTAAGTATTTATTTAGAGGGAGCCATTCACTGAAAACACAAGTTAATATGAGTAGTGGACAGAGGAGGCCAGGGGTACAAATGGTCTCTTTAAAGCCTGCCAGAAGTTTTTTTGTGTTAAAACAAAGAAGGAGCAAAGCTCTCGGCAGCAATCTCGGGACCCGGCAAAGCTGTTTTTTTATGTAATTGGGCTGTGAAAGGCCTACTTATTGCTGTTTTAAAGTATTTAAAGTAACCTGAACCTCAAATGGCAAAAGATTGATCACAAAAACAGCCGGCAAAATGATTGTGTTTTTCAGGCTGTGACAAAGTCTGCAATGAGAAATGAGCTCTCCCTGTGGAGCAGAACAGCGGTCCAACGTTAGTCAGTATTGGTGTGATTCAGCCGTTCAGGCCTTAAAATGACTCAGACAGATCCTACGCACAGAGTGTCTAACATGTAACACTGATAGATCGCAGAACTAAGGAAAAAGTAGCAACATGACGAGAAGCAAGCAATTATAAAACTATCTATCTATCTATCTATCTATCTATCTATCTATCTATCTATCTATCTATCTATCTATCTATCTATCTATCTATCTATCTATCTATCTATCTATCTATCTATCTATCCATTTTTTGTGCTCTCCACTTCTTTCATCTCCTCAAGCCATATGTACTTCTTTCTCCTTCTTCTTCCCTCTCATTTCCCGTCTTAGTTTGCCTCACCCCTCGAATCTTCCCTCTTCCCCTCGTAATTTTCGCCGTCTATTCTTGTCAGCTACTATCATCAGCTCCCATATCACCCTCCCATTTCTCTTGTCATCTCTCACTTCTATGACATTGCATCATTCCTTTTTTTTTCCTTTTTTCTAACTATATAATCATGAAGACAGGTTGAGGCGGGATAAAGAGATATAGAAAGAGAGCAAGAAGCACAGGAGTAGACAAATGAACTGGCTATCACCCCCAACGAGGGACAGAAGACGGAATATTCACAAACACATTTCTTTGGATGGGTGTCAGCAGAGAAGTGAGAGTCCATGTCTCTGCATTGAATGATGCTCAGCTGGCAGCTGTGAACAAGCTGCTAACACAAACTCATAGGCTGAAACCGACAGCATTGAATTTCTTCATCCTAGACTTGGAATCTAACACACAATGCAGACCATCTGATCATGTGTGCTGGGTATTTATTTCTAAAATTCTAAGCTAAATTTAGGAGTGGTTATGTACATGGGTTAACTCTAATTTGATATCTTTACTACTATAGCTGAAGTGCATCTTTTGAAATACAACCAGTAGTTTTGAAATGAAATTAAATGAATGAATGAATGAATTAATGAATAAATAAATAAATAAATGCTTCATTAATGCCAGAGGGAAAGTATATATTTAAAAAAAATAAATAAATAAAATTGTTTTCTGACACTGCAGAAATCATAAAGGTCTCCCCAATTACTATTGTATTTCCCAGCCCAAACTGACTGAACGTACCCCAGGCGTCACTGCATTTGTGTTATATGCATCTTCATTCATTACCTTCCCAGCATACACAGACAACCTGCCAAGTCTACTGACAAGCAGCATAGTGCCGCCCCTCTGCTTCTCTGTCCATTGCGTGACCCTCACCTGGCAGCTTGTTGCAGTTTGTTGAGTCTCATGCTTCATCTGGCAGTGAAAAAAAAAACATTCCTCTTGTTTATCAAAAGCTGCTTTTCTTTCAAATCCCTCTCATGAATTGATGAAAAAGTTAATCGCTCATGAAAGGCAAACCCAAGGGAGAAGCCATTTTTACTTTTCTAAATCTTCAGTGTTATTCAGTGTTTATAGGTAATATAACTTTATATGTAACTCTACTGTATTGTACTTCAGCTAAGCATCATCTATTATTTTCAACCATCTCTGCTGAATCCCCTCTTCCTCTATCCACGGTCCTGCTCTTTCCTACTTTTTCTTTACTCCTCTCATTTCCAAGACGATTGACCCAAATTTCTTTGAAATTTAAATCGGATTGAAACATAAACATTCTTTTATAAACTCCAAAGTCCGTTTCATGATTAGAAGAGTGTGCTAACAGAGAGTGTGGCAGGCAGAGAGAGACGACCACAAGACCGGGGAAATCTTTGACTTAAATAAGACGAAGAGCTCGGGAGAAAAACTGTCCTTCTAGGTGTCTCTTTGTGTGGCAAATCATTCTGACGCTGATCTGTCAGCTGTCAATCCTTAATCATAAATCAGCTTCTGTTTCTATAGAATCCTTGCCATCCTCTACTGAGGGGGGAAAAAAAGAAAAAAAAAACATTAGAAATTCAAAGTCTGGTCAGGTACTTTGTTGTGCTGCAAATGGCCATAGGGTTGAAATTATTCAAAGCAAGCTGACTCATTGGCTGATATGAGTTCAGTTGTGGGAAGACTTTGCTATTTTTTCTACCATATCTAAAGAATGACAAACTCCAACATGTCATTTCAATGTGTCTGTCTGCAATTTGATGTTGCACCAGTCAGAATAGGAAAAAGTTTACTAAGAGAAGAATAAATTCTCAGAAATTTCATAAATCCAGACAAAATCCTGACAGCTACCTTGGTATTTGCAGGATATTTCTCTTCCTATAGTCATTTGGACATTTAATTAGGCAGGAGATAAGACAGTGATATGCAGAAGATATGTAGTTTTCTTTCCATGCATTTTCTTTACGGATGCACCTGGTTAAGCTGTGCACAGCAAAGACCAAAAACAAATATACATATATATATATATATATATATATATATATATAGAAAGGCTTGTTTTATTGTTTTAGCCTGTAATTAAAATAGGGATAAGATATAATACAGATAAGAAAGAGAGAGATGGAGAAAAAAATAAGAACAAACTAGTTTAACCACACATACTCCAGCAGCATCCACAGAACTGACTGTTCCAATTATCCACAAATGGCAGCCCACATAAGTATATTTGACATTTAAATACTCCCACGGTATTGTCTTCTATGGTCAACAGACATTTATAAATATGCTAAATTTTAAGAAACATAATTTTATTGGAAACAAGAACTTTCTGTGGTTGTACTTTTTGCTCAAAATGTTATATCAGCTGAATGAGAGGAGGCCTAAGCCTAAAATAGCCACCTGTTTACCCTTTTTGTATGTGAGTTCTGTTTAGTTAAGGTTAAGGTTAAGGTTATTTGAGGCTACTGATGAAAAAGATTTTTCATAAGAGACATTTCGACTTTCTACTTCTATGGAAGTAATGGCTTAGCTCCATCTAATGTCTCAGTAAGCCACCACAGTAATCCTCTAAAGATGTAAGACATCCCTTAAGTTTGATTCAGCAATTCCTTTAATATCGTTTTAAAATGTCTGCTGTTAAAAAGTCCTTAGTCCTCACTGAGATCAGAAAAAAAATCTTAGTTACATTACTTCTGCTTGAGTGGGCTCAAAAGTAGAATTTGACCCTGCAAAGACAGAGACTGAGAAAAGTGGCAGCAACACAAACATACACTTATCTAATACCGAGATTTAAAAAGTAGCACAAATGGTATTTTTGTTATTTTTAATAGTGCTGTTTTTCCTGCTTTAATACTCTGATGTGAAATGCAAGTTTTTTCTGGAGCGTTTAACTGCACCTCACATAGTGTCCCCAAGGTCAAAAGAAGAAATGCTAACATTGCTCACCAGTTTATTATCCATCTGTAAACACTTGCCAAGTGCCTCTCATATCATGACACCTTTACAAACTAATATGAAGCATAAACTGAAAAAGAGGAAGTTGCAGCATAGTGAGTCAAAAAACCCAAATGTGAGACATAAACAGAGTAGAAACGGCCTCACAGCTATCATCAGGATGATAAATCTTTGAAGCTTTATGAAACTGTGGCTTGTTTAAAGTAAAGCAACTGATATTACATGCCACAATAACATGCTCCAAACCAGACTCAGTTATGTAGAAAAGCTAGCACGCAGTATTTATCTAACTAGACAGCTACAGCTACAGTCCTTTGTTTTGACTGGAGTTTGTGGTTGCAATACTTAGTTTGAAGACAAAATGTGGCAGAAATCCCATTATTTTTCCACCACAAGTTTAGGGTACTTTAACGGACTCATCATCCTCAGTTGATAAACCGTCTCAGCTGTTTGTTATTTTATGAGTTTTACTGTCAGTGTGGAAAAAAATGTTTTGCATGTTTGTTTGTAGGTTTTTTCATCCCAGTAAGCCACTACACTGTGTGGTTTATGTGTGCTCATATTACCAAATCACATAAAATCACATAAAATAAGTATTTATTTATCAGGAGTAAAACTAGTTGTGGGGAATGAAGGTAGGGAGAAAAGGATGGAGGAGGAGAAAGGGAGGCAGCACAAATAAAAGAGAAACACTACTAGACTAGAAGCACACAGAGAGCACAGACATCTGCCAAGCCAGGTCACTGAGAAAACCCCCAAAAGGCTCAACCGCCCAACTCAGTACCCTCTTTATTTTAAACAGATCCAGAATATCATGATATGATCTGGGTAAAACAATGACGGATTATAACACCTATCATGATGTTATTCTTCTTCTTCTTCTTCTTCTTCTTCTTCTTCTTCTTCTTCTTTGCCAGTGATTATCCTCATCTACTAATAGTAAAGAACTCTTTTAAAAAATTCCTGGATCTAGACGGTGATCTATGTAACTCCAAAAATGTAACTGATTGCTCCTTTATTCCATTTCTGACATTTCTGAAAACTTAATCAAATTCCATCCATAACATTTATGTTGCTAACAGACAGACAGACAAAGGATTGCCGCTAAAAACCTAACCTGGCAGAGGTAATGAACCACTGACAAGTGATTTAAATGACTGCAGAAGTAACACTGAAAATAAAGTGGGATTTTTATTTTGTGGAAGCCAAACAGAGCCACAGAAAATCAGGGAGGAGATTAATAAAAAAAAGTCATGGTGAGAAAAGAATGGAGCCAAACTGGAGAGATGGAAACAGTTCTTTCTCTTAGTCATTTGAGGTCATTTAAGGATTTAAAAGCAACAGATGCATTTAGGAAATTTGAAATTTCTCCATATGACCTAGCCAGGCCACAATGTGTCTAAAAAAGTATTTTTAAAGAATTTTCAGGAAGTTCAGATTCCATAAAATTGATGCAAAAATGGGTTAAAACAACATTTTTTGTTTGTTTTACTGGGTAAATACCAGCAAAGATGTTTTAAAATAACAGACATTCAGGCAGCCAGTTAAGTCAGCCAGTCAACCAAGACGTGCCAGGGGTATCGTGGAAGAAAGTCTGGCAAACATTATAACTTATGATGAGTGATGTTTTGAAATGTAAAGTACAAATCAACCAATATGCCTGAGGGATAAAGTCAAATAAGAGAGAGCTCGAAATGGTTGTTACTCTAGATCTGACTGCTGCCTTGTAAATTCTGAACATAAAAATTCACATGGATCTGAGCTAATATCTCAGCAAAGTCTCCTAGTAGAGATACTGATGTGTATTATGATAATTCATTCCTCCTTGTTGGAAAGTCATTGTTTTTGTTTACTTCATTGCAGGTAAATCAGACTGCAGGGCTGTTATTCAGCAAAAGGCCATATGAAAATTACAGTTTAATAAGGATGACAACAAAGAGCATGATGACCTTGTTGGTAGAAAAACCAAATGCTCCTCTTTGTTGTTCATCTTTGAATTTGCACAGTGTTTTCTACATGAAATGCTTGGAAGTTATGTAAGTTTTTATCAGGATAGCTTTTTTTTTTGCTAATGATTTTATTTAAAATGTCACTGTTGTGCACTGAACTTGCAGGTTTAGCACTGAACACAAATGCAACTTCCATATCTAAACTGTTAAGAGGGTTACTTTACACATTTTGAACTTTGAAAACAGCTGTGACATTAAAAATAAATCAAGTAAAAGTCACTTAAAAGCAGCACTGTCAAAAAATGTTACACATAGCAACATAAAATGAAGCACTAAAACATTTAAATGTCATTAAAATGGAGGTAAAGTTCATTAAATAAATATATGGTTCATGATAATAATAAATAAGGAATATGGTAATTATATACAGTTTACGTTTATCAAGGCTAAAGTTGAATTTCTGATTTATTTTTTTAAATGGCTGAGAAACAAATAAACAAACAAAAATCCCAGCTCACGTAGACATGTCAAAATGTGAGGAAGACATTATTTTTTTCCCTCAAACCTCTGATCTTAATCATATTTGCTGTTGCTGGGCAACACTGTAGAAGGCAGACATTTCTGTGTAAGCAATTAAAAGCTCAGCAGTAAAACAGATACCAACCTGAAACAAGCTTACATTTCCAGGAACTGACTATGTTTCTCCATGATGCATGAGGTTTTTAATATTCTTTTACCTCGTATTTATGAGATCGCATACTGTAGCTGATGGTGGTCAACAAGAGATGCTGTTTAGTGCAGTTTATTATGTTTCAGTGCCTCATTGCAACTCAACCTGATTATTTAACTGAACCACTGTTCTTGTCCCAGTATATGCAGGGGAAGGTAAATGAGATGTGCATTGATGTATGTCAGGAGTGTGTGATGCTGTGGAATGTGTGTTTCAAGAAATGCTTTTAGCCCTAATTCTTTTACATGTTTAGCCATCTAAAAACAAAATGAAGAAAATCTGTAAATAGAAGCAATTTATTTGTAATTTGACTGCAGTTAAGGTGCAGTGTCTTACAAAATCAAGTGTCAATGACAGAAAAGTTATATAATTATAAGATGTTTTTACTGATATCTAATCACTTTTATAAATAACTGTTATATATTCATTTCCCTTTAATAAGCCATTTAAATCTACTTGCTGTGTACATGGCAGCTGCCATATTTGTGCCACCTTTTTTTAATATGGTATCTCAAATGAACAAACAATTCTGTGTGTGAAGCCTCTGAGCACCGTTTGGGATAAGTGATGCCTTAAAAGAAACACAGAAGAAGACAGTACACATGTAAACAGTTTTTGAAGTAGTTACCTGTAGTGCAGTGACCGGCACCCATGGCCACTGTATCCGCTCACAAATAAAAACATTTTATGCCATGCAGATGACCGTAGCTGTTGTATAAAGTCAAAGAAAATCAAATAATCATTTAGTCTAATTAGCATTTTAATGAAAAGTTACTAAGTGTATGGATTATTGAGTTGAGGCCACTAATATTTTCAAAAGGTTACAGCAATGCTAGACTTTGTAATTCAACCTCTAATCTCAAATCAGGGCTTACTTGACTCCCACTAGAAGTTTGTGGCAGATGTAATGAAATTCCTTATGGGTGTCCCTGACATATCAGATTTATAAGATGAGGAAGGACATGAAGTCACATGGCCCGTTGACCTTTAACTATCAAAATCCCATCAGGTCCTTAAATTAATCTAAACCTTTGTGCAAATCTTAAAGAAATTTGCTCAGTGTGTTTGAGCAAAGCACATATGTGAAAGAGGTTTGTGAACCCAGCAAAGATTTTGAATGCTTAACCTTTTTTTTTATTTTTATTTTTTTTCATTGGACATGGTCATTCACTTTGGTTAAAGCAATAAATGTGTGGATTTTGGTGGTCAGAGGTGACTGTGTCATCACAAAAACTACCCTTACTATAGAACGGTTAACGGTTAGGGTGGACAGATGCAGATATATAAACAGCAACTTGATTGGTGGGTTGTGACGCCTTCAATAGAGTAAGTCTAAACAACGATTCCATTACATCAGTAAACTCAGATTTTAGAGGCTATGAATGGCAGGGGAGGCTGTACTGCTCCATTTCCAACAAATATCTTTGATTGTTACTATGCTATTTTCATTCTTTTTAAATTGTCATATTAATTTTTTTCTTTTTTTTTTTTTTCCTTCTCCTGTCCACCATCATAGCAAGCAGAATGGTGGTCTGGCTGCCGTGTTGTGCTGAACAAATTTGATCTGGCAAGTGGAATATTATGAATAGAAGCCTCATCTTTACACTTAAGTATTATTCTTTATTTTAAACGTGTACATTGCTAAATCTAAATATCAGTGATGCAAAATAAAGGCGAAAGTGAAGAGAAGAAAAAAGGAGTGGATAGAAGAAGATACACCAGAAAGCACCAGCTGTTCAATTAAATCAGAAAAACCAGACAACCAGCTGCTACACCTGTAAAGAAATAGAAAACGACTCACAGTATCTATAAGAAAAACAAAGCTGACAGTGACAAGAACATCAACAAAAAAAGAAAGATATAAATACATAATTGTATTTATTGTTAATTTAACCCAGTACATGTAATCAGACTACAGTCAATGTTTAGTTAAATCAAAAACCTCTACGACGAAGCTCAAAGTAGATTAATGTTAAACTACGACTGTATGCCTGCACAAATGTGACTGGAATTTAGGAGCCAGGAGCAAACACTGTGTGTGTGTGTGTGTGTGTGTGTGTGTGTGTGTGTGTGTGTGTGTGTGTGTGTGTGTGTGTGTGTGTGTGTGTGTATATGTGTGTGTGTAGGCATGAGGGAATGATGTATACACACTATAGATTAGGGATCAAAGTGCAAAGAGTATGAAATCTGGCCACTGACATGCAATTTTTATATTGTTTTCCAGGACTTATCTCTATTTCTCTCTCTCTTACTTACATGGCAACTCTCCACTTGGCTTTATCTCTCTGTTCTCAGTCTACCTGCAAGTTTTTCTTTTTTTTTTTTTTTCTTTTTCTTTTTATTGCTTCATCTTTCCCTCAGTATCCCCTCACCCCCTGCTGTGTCTCAGCAGTAACAGGTGTTTGCTGAGGCAGGGGGGCTGCAGATCTAAATGTTCTCATCAGTCCTACAGTCCAGACCAACAGCTGAACTCAGCATCAGTCCGCAGCCTGCTGAAGAGACCACAGCTCCTTCCGGCCACTTTCATGCTTGACAATCACGCACATTCATTTTTGTGCTGACAACATACTTCTGGCTCTACTGGAATCTGGGGAATAGTCTGAGCTTGTTGAGTCCTTTAAGGAACACCAGAGAGAACTTAGGCTTTAGACTGCTGCTGTTAAGGTTTGGACTTACTGAGCTCCTGAGACTTTAACAGCGTTAAAGCATAATAACTAAGCTGCAAATATAAGAACGTGAACGAACGTGAAGAAAACAAACTGAACATTCTTTTAGAGACTGATATGATTATTCTTTTTATTCAACAAGAGTCATTATAAATGCACACTATTGCTCAGGAATTAACATTTCTGTTGTTAAATAGAAAGCTATCAAATTTAAGGAAAACAGCAACACCAGAAAAAATCTTAAGAACTTTGTAAAACTGACACAGCCTGCTAAACACAGGTAGAAAAAAAGAAAGAGAATAAGGAAGAAATCTGCACACAGAGGTTTATTTGGCATACTTTGAAAATCACTGAATGCCTAGGTCGAAATGGGCAACAGTGCAGAGGTGGATTATGCTGCAGGAATAAATGTATTGGTGTTATTGCTACTGATGTGGCTCCCTGCTGATTGCAGCCGCCGGTTACCTAAAAGCCCCTATCTATAGTTTTTTATAGTCTTCTTTCAGACCTTCAGTGAAGTACTGTCTTAAGTCTACATGTACAATATAAACGTAGCTTGTTGACCGCACTATTCACTCAACCGTTCAGTTGCACAAAAATAAATGAATAAACAACAAAGAAGAAAAAAATCTAAGTGTGCGTGAGGCTGAAATCATATGAATTGTCTAAGTTTCAACTCATGTCACCATGGGAAAACTGCACTTAACTTTCTGATGTGCTGGTGACAAGTCGAAGAAGCTTAGAGAATTATCAAGAATACAATAGGACACAGACAGACGGACAGAACTACCAACCGCAGAAGGACTTAGTTCTACTAGCTTTAGTATCCTCCCTCTGGTTCTGTGTTTCTTCCTTTTCCCCAGCAGTTCTACCTTCATCCCTCCCCCACTTTCTCCCTTTCTTTACTTCTCTCCTTCCTTCCCTTGCGGTACTCCTGGATTAGTTCCGTTGCCTGGTTATCTAGTGTTGGCCTATTTTTCTTAGAAAAGTCTGGTTTTCAGTTACTGAGTGTAGTCTAAGTTTGTTTTTTATTTGCACTTGTCATAAGAAAAGGATGGCTGTGAAAACCCATTCTACCAACTACATAGATAGATAGATAGATAGATAGATAGATAGATAGATAGATAGATAGATAGATAGATAGATAGATAGATAGATAGATAGATGAATATGTGATGGCGTGAACCATGAAACACTAGTTTCCTCCTTCTCAGCTGAATGATAAACGCAACAAGAAAGTTAGACTGATCAGTTGATCACCGACACCGTTGCTGCTGTTAGTGCATTATTTTTTTGACAGCCCTAATATATATATATATATATATATATATACATATACATATATTCTTGCAAAAAGTAACTGAGTAACAGAGTTACAGCATTATAAGAGTAAATAATTACTTGGAAAATTTATTATTCTGTTGCTTTTAATAAAAAAAAAAAGTTCAAATATGTTTCCTTTAATGGAACTTCAAATTCATCTTCATGTTTATTTATTTATCATTGAACTAAATGTTATACCTAACTAAGGAATGAAACTGAAACTTAATGGAATAAATTTCTAACAGTGGACACTAATGTCAGTCTGCTGGATGTCGAGGCTCCGCCTCCTCCTCCGAACAGGAGGTTCAGGTGATTCTAACTTCTTACAGCCAACATGACGAAACTCTGTTTCTTGTCATAATGAACATGTCTCATAACATTCTTGTCTATTATCTCTGTTAGGAGAGAGTGATTACTCTGATTCCAGTTCTAAACACTTCCTTTATTTTCTCTGGTTTCACCGTCTCCTGGTATGTGTATGTGTCATTGTGTGCTTGTGTGTTCGGCTGTGCACACAGCCTTACCCAAGTCTACCATGACATTTTACTCTTGATCAGCCGCTATGTAGTTGTTTTGTCCCCTAAGGCCCAGTCAGATGAAGACAGCTTCAGAGTACAGAATTATAGTCTAACACTATACGCATCTTCAGTGTTAACTATTAACTAAATTTGGGTCATGGGTGAGAGAAGTAATTTAGGGTCATTTCTGGCTTGGAACATATGATGGTGCTTTATTCTTAGCTTGCATCCAGTCACAGCAGAACACAAAAATTATTCTTCTACTCAAACATTTAATGGATTCACCAGTTTTAACTGTCGCTCTGACTCCTCTCCACTACAGCAGTAGCACAATATAATCACAACAAATGTGAAACTTATGTTGACCCAAAAGAAAAATTAATCTCATTTTACAATAGTAAGAAGCTCTCAGTAAAGTCTTATCGTCAGTAACGACGTTGTAACGATTGAAAGAGTAATTGGTTAGATTACCTGTTACTAAAAAAAGTGACTGTTTGTAATTCCATCTATTTTAACGCTGTTACTCTCGTCATTGGTGACCAATGAAGCAAAAATGACACTACACTGGTGGTTTTGTTTAATCTGCACTTGGGAAGTATATATATATACTATTCATGCATTTGTGTAGGTGCTGAGTAAAAACACACATACACACATACACACACACACACACACACACACTGCAGCATGAACTTCAGTCTTTTTCCTCTTCATTCACTCCCTTTGTCTATATTTTCTGTTTGCATAGCACTCTTTATTCTGCTGCCTCAACCTTTCTACAACAGAAATGCTACACCTCACTGATAACCTTTCTGTGTTTCCTCCTCTCTGTTGTGCAGAGATACAGCAGAATGCTATGTTTTACAACACAAGGAGCCATTCTGTAACTACTTGCTCCCTCACCCTGCCCACTGCCACGCTGTTTGTGCATTCACGTGTAGGGTCCACCACATCAAGTGCCATCTGAAACCAATTAGTGTTGAATGGTAACATTGGCTATAAAACCCTTGAACACGGAATAAGCATAGATGATGATTCATCAAGGTGGTGTAACACCCTCAGCAGTTCATCATAGAGGACGTATCTTGTGTTCTTTATGACTGCCTTCATCAACCTTTGGCTAACTCTAAAATTCCAAGCCAAGCCGAGCTTCAGAATGCATGATCCCATGCATGCTGGGTTGTATGGCGCACAACCGTTTCTTTTTCTCAGCATGTTCAAAGATTTATTACACACCGTGACTTTCTACTGTCTGTGTGATGTCTGTAATGTAAGTGTGTGACATAATTATTCCTGCTGATCGGACAATAAACTAGAAAAAAAATCATAAAGCGAAGCAGACAGAACTCGGACATTCAGTGACAAAAGTGTTAGCTTAAGCCAGCAGGTTGTGTGGTGCAGTATATTCTATGTTCTGCTTCATCTGATTGCCCAGATTGAGGATTATATATCTAAACTAAAATTAATAGACTGAAAACAAAGATACTGATGGAAAAAGCCATTGTCTCTACTGAGGCTGAGAGATTTTTAAAACTACAAGAAAATAAGGAGGATTTTACAACCAAGTTTTTGTGGAGCAGTATAGGCGCATGGAATTCATATACAAATTAAGGTAAGACCACAACGATGTCTGTTACTTTTTAAAAATATATGAGACCAAAAGAAAAAAAAAAAACAAATATTTGAAAACAAAAATTTGACTTTAAGTGAATTATTCTACTTTTTAAAACTGAATTCGTGTTCACATCGCTTTAATTTACTTTGTTTTGAATAAATATGAAATGTTTAGAACACATGAAGGGAGCAAATGTGCCATATATTCTACACCAAATATGTTCCTGTGTGTGTTTGTGTTGGTGTGTGAGTGAGAGAGAGGAATGCGGATGAGATATGAAACATTTCCAGTGGCCAATATGAATGCTGATAATTGAATAGATATTGAGTTCTTACAATTGTAACTCCAAAGGATTCAGTGCCTCACCAGCTATGAACTTCACTGGAAGTCACTGATCAGATCCCATTTCTGTTAAGGAAGTCTATCTGCACACTGTGTTTATTCCCCATGTGCTACAATAAAGAAAGGAACTTGAATCAACTGTAAAATAAACTACGATTGGGGTGAACTTTCTTACAGAGTTGAAATGGGTAGGGTTCAGTTTTCAGTCTCTATCCAAATACCTAAACCACTCTCCTACCAGTTATTCAGTTTATAAGTGAACTTTCTGAATGAAAGCTAACTAATGTAAAACATCGTTTCTCATAAAACAACATATAGACATGCTTTTGTAATCTGACAGGATTTTAGGCCATATACTGAGTGTGCTTGATGTATCCCAAGACGTTTTATAAAAGGGCTATATCGCATACATTGAGTATAAACTATCGTAGCAGCGTTTCAAGCGTCTACATGGGATGTTCTTCGTAACGCTGTGTCTGCTGGTCAGAGTGAAAATTACCGGCTTCTCTCACTCACAGCAGTGAGACAGCTCAATCTCCTGCCCATCCAGAAAACTCTCCTGCCCACATGCGTGTTGTTGTTTCAGCAGAGACAGGAAAAAGCATGGACACAAGGCGTATGCAGCCAGCTATCTAGCTAGTTTACAAGCGTTAAGAGATACAAGTAAATGTGAGACATCCATTTTAAGCAGTTATTTGACATCAGAAATGACGACAATGATGAGGAGACTGATTGTTCAGCTGTGCGTGTTTCCCGATCACCATGAAGTACACCAGAGCAGGAAAACTCTTCTAGCTACCTCTCCTCCAGCTACTCATATTAATTTTGAAGAGTTGACATTATTAAAGCAGATATTTCTGTCTGTTTTACAGGTGGTTGATGCAACTATGTCCAACATGCGCTCTGTCTGCTGATGCGAGTGCGGCTCACCTGTGTGTGAATGCGGCATGTAGACACATGACATGACGTAATTACATTTCAACAGAAAAATAAGATTTAAAAAAAAAAAAAAGCTGTTCAGTTTTTATAATAGGAGGAAAAAAATATAAACCTGCGCTAGAAAAAAGGGAACTCTAGATTACTTCTGTTGTGAGCTGGTGCAAAATATAAAAAATAATAATAATAATAATAATATAAGATAATGTTTAAATATAAAATAATTGAATAAGCAAATATAGAATTGAGTAGTTATAGAAAATAAAAATGAACTTGAACTTCTAGAGATGGCAGGGATTAAAGTTAGGGGAATGGGGTGCCCATCATTTATAGTGTTTTAGAGGAGATGTCAAAACATCAAGGTATATATTGTGTATCTGGATAAAGCAAATAAATAAATAAATAAATAAATAAATATTGGGATATCAGTTATAGACGATATTGCAAAGCCCTACTTTGCACATTTTTACTTTAGGAATCTGTCTATGTGGCAGATACCAGATACCTTTTCAAGTTTTTGTCTTTACTGCAAAGAGTTCCGCTCTTTGTTATCTTGCCTTTGATGATTATAGATCTAAGGAAGTTCAGGACACAAAAAAAGATTTAAAAGACACAAAGCTCACAGAGGAGGACAGATTGGTTCTGTTGCTACAAGCTTTCCAAAATCCATTCAATTAAAATGCTTTTCAGAGAAATGTCATGCCATCTGATCCAAATGTTATTTCAGTAATGTTCTAACATGATCAAAGTAGCATGACATAATAAAGATTAGGGCTGGGCACATTAAAGCGTCATCGCATTAAAGCATTAATAGATTAACGCCATTAATTTTTTTTATTATTCGTTAACGCAGGTTTTTTTTTTTTTTTTTTTTTTTTCTCAAAGTTCTTGTTAAGAGGCTCTGAACACATTGAAACCACATGCAGAGACCTGCAGTCCAGTGTCTCTTCCTACATGTCTCTTCCTGCTGCAGCGGTGTGTCTGATGTAATCAGGAGAGAGCGGGTTCATTAAAATGAAGAGAAGTTTTCTGTCTGGTACTTAAGACAGAAGAAAAAGAACCAACATTTCTCTTTGTCAGTCAAAACCCATGCAAAGCCAATGAGAATCGTAGTTTATTTAATTATTTATTTAACTGACTGTAGTTTTATTCTGGTGAATAAATGCTCTGAGGCAAGACAGCAAAGGTAAGACATTTTATGATTATGTTTAATAAGTGTGAAACATAAAGTGGACCTTCTTTTGCCTCTGGTTCGGTAAATCTTGGTCATAGCGAGATAAAACTTACAGTTTTGGAATCTATGACATGTGTACTTTCACTAGAGGGGTCGTTTTTCCATGTTCATGCCGTCAGGTGAACACAGGGAGCCATAATTTGTGTTCACATATTTTTTCGGACTTTGTGTACCTGGTCTTTTAATTGTTGTCTTAACTGTGTTTGGTGGTCACAGAAATAGTTTTACTGGGCTGAGATTCTGAACTTTCTGTGGATATCACATGTTTATAGTTACATTTACAGACCTGATGTTGCACCATAAAACCGTATGTTAACCCTTTAACTAACTGGCACCGGAGGGTGTAAGTGCAAGAGGTGAAGCTAAACAGTCAAGTTAAGAATGCAACGTTTGAGAATTTATAGGTGAGGCATCTAGATAATGAACCACTGATAGTACATGAATGCTGGTTATTGGGCATTGTGAATATTTTTCTCTCCTCACCATCTAGAAGCTTTGAGATTCTAATCCTGCTTTCTGTCTGTTCACCTGATGGCTGATATTTATATCATATTGTTTCTTCTGTGTTTAGAAGGAAGCAGCTTCACAGTTTTAAATACATCTTGCTGACTTGAAATTTCATCCTTATTTACATCAATATTTGATTTTATATATTAAGACATATTTTAACTTTGCCTGTTTAAAGGTAAAACTGCTGCTAAATCTGTTTATTTTTTTTAGTGCAGGGGTCTGCAACCTTTACAATCCAAAGAGCCATTTTAACCTTAGCCCAGCTAAATAAAATTCCATTAGAGTTTAAATTTCACAAGAACTTTTGACAAAAGAAAACTTACCATTTTTAACTATAGGAAATTTGTTGTCATTTTTGAAGAACCACAATACACAAAAACATTAATTAGTTCTTTAGCATTTTTAGCCATATATTAAGAGCCATTGTGGAAGGTCCAGAGAGCCCCCTCCTGTTCCAGAGCAGCAGGTTGCAGATCCCTGATTTAGTGTTTGTAAACCAAAATTTACTGCATTTTCTTCACATAGTAGTAGGCCTTCTTTTAAAGGAACAGGACTTTTTGCGTGTAACAATGTGATTAATTGCAATTAATCACAACATTTCATGCAATTAAGCACTATTAAAAATTTCAATCGTTGCCCAGCACTAATAAAAATGTATATATAAAACAACACATATATATATGTATATATATATATATATATATATATATATATATATATATATATATATTTATATATATATATATATATATGCTATGTGGCTAAAATTCTGATACACTGAAAAGCTGTCTTCTGTCAGAAATAAGAGATATTACATTAAGATTAATGTATTTAGATTTTAACCTATATATTATTACATTTTTTTAGTGCCATCCACTCATTGGGACATTGTTAATTTAATTTAATTCTTTTGGATGTACCAGTTATTTGTTGTTTTTTATATTTTACCAGAACAACCTCCTTTAATAAATAAAGAGAGAACAACACACAATGAACAGGTGTATCCTTTGGGTGACTATTTCTGGCGTTCATGATGTATAAAAAGGGCGTGACACATTCTCCCACATAGGGCTGGGCTGTCGGACGATGTCATCATTCATCGGCCATGGCTGACAGGCATCACAATGGTGAGCCATCATAATGACAGCGGGTGCACTCTGCCACATACGCACTATTTATAAAGTGGAGCAGATGTGGAAGGAAAGACAGGCTGTACTCTGGCAGCTTTATTGCATCTGAATTGACTGGAAAATGCCATGTGGAATAAGGGGCCTAAAGACATGTAGTCAAACTGAAGTTGTGAAAGTATGTGAGGTCCAAGGCACTAAATGTATTAGTGGGGTTAAAATAAGTAAAATATTGCTTAATCCCTGTAGTTAACTGCAAAGAGGCTTATTGTAAATTTGCTATTAATTGTAATGATATTACACTTTAACTGAGCATTAGTTTAGCCAACAGCATGCGTGAAACTATAGGTCAGTGGAAATAGTTTGTGATGTGCATATTTAATTAAATATTTAGCTATTGTATTTTTGTTCATGTTTATTGTAAGTTGTGGCTAAATGTGAGAAAAGTCATTTTAGAAACATTAAATATACTACATACAGCATTATATAGTTTGATCATGGGTTTTCCTCATTTCATCATCTATTATAATGTTTCATTACATCCTTGTATCCCAGTTTGACAGTCTTCGCCCAGCTGTGGCCAATATCATAAACTGAATTATAGCTAAATGTATAAATCATTGCAAAAATGTTAATGATTATTTAGATAATTTACAAAATAACTTTAACATACATCAGCACAGATTACTGGAAAATTGTCTAGTTTACTAATTTACTGTAATTGGACTTTTAAGATTTGTGGCAATAATATCTCCTATCCTAATGAAGAACCATCTTGGTGATGACAGTATTGAAGAACGTGAGAGGTGCTCTTTATTTTCAAGTCTACACAGACTGACTCTACCTTGACAAAGGATCTGTAGCCCTCCATTCTTCAGAAATGTGCTGCGCCCTCTGATAGGCATCCTTGTGGAGAGGGATTCACACTGCTGCGGGATAACGAACCCAAACACACCTCAAAAGATTTGCAAGAACTACTTGATGACAAAAGAAGACCAAGGAGTGCTGACTTTCATGGATTTTCTTCCCCAGTCACCTGACCGGAGTCTTATTAAACATTTATGGAGCACTGAAGACTGAGCTAAGCATCCCATGACACCACAAGAAGGTCTTTAAACACTCAGAGATCATGCTGGGATAACATGGGTTGTCAGGATTTACACAACTTGCATGGGCTGAACCATGCTGAGTGCATGCTGTCATTAAAGAAAGCGGGATTGCAAATCAAAATAGACATTTTCAGATTCATGTACAAACCACACCAACATTCACCTTGACAAGAAGTCAATGTTTTCATTTGAAATAAATATGTTGTTTTCAAATGAAAAAAAAAAATCTTAATATTCTCACTAAATCCATTTCCCAGAAAGCTGTTTTAAAACCATTGAGTTTTAGATAATACAGTGTTTGATCTAAATTCAAAAGAGGCTTCAAATGTTACTATTTACCATATTTGATGCGTATTCCAAATAATGGGAAAAACTGCATCGAGCAATTCACAGCACAGTGCAGTTGAATCTTTGTTTAGATTTTACCTGCATCGTAGGATTTCATTGTAGAAAATTTTAACAATAAATCAGCTATTGACTCAGCAGCTCTACTTAAAACAGAACCTTTTAAAAGAACATCCAAAACACTATGGAGGAAATGAGGAAACTAGAAAGCTGAAAAACAATTGCAGGAGAGCGGTGAGGCAATGGAGAAAAACAAAACTAACAATCCATTATGAAATTTTACATGAACCACTCAAAATCTACAATAATACACTTAAACAGGCCAGAACACTCCACTTCTCAAACCTCACCACAGATAAACACAACTCCAAATTCCTTTTTTAAAACCACTGATCTTTTAATGAATGCTGATTTTGAGAATGAACTTTTAAATAGTGAATTACTCTCTTCAGGGTTTTCCCATCTGCCTTCAAAACAGCAGATGTGAGGCCCCTTCTGAAGAAGAGTAATTTAGATCCCACTGTTTTTAATAATTACAGACGTGTATCCAACCTACCATTTTTTTAAGTAAAATCATAGAAAAAGTTGTTTTTATTGAGTTAAATGATTTTATGGATAAAAATAATATCTCGGAAAATTACCCATCTGGTTTAGGACAAACCACAGTACCGAGACAGCTCTTTTAAAGATCGTTAATGACCTCAGGTGTAATTTTGACACAGAAACTTCCAGTTCTGGTTCTATTGGATCTAAGCGCTGCCTTTGATAAAGTAGATCACTAGATTTTATTAAACAGACTCAGAAGTCTGGTGGGCCTGTCAGGCACTGTTTTTAAATTGTTTTACTCCTATATCACAGATCAACAGTTTTATGTAAGTATGGATACGTGCTTCTCAAAGACCCATAAAATCCAATGTGGGGTTCCCCAAGGATAGATTCTAGGCCCACCCTCGCGGACCCTGAGATCCTCTGGTACCGGCCTCTTAGTTGATCACAGAGTCAGAATCAATATTTATAGTGAGGCCTCGTTCCACCACTATGGGCCTCAGCTGTTGAACAGCCTGCCAGAGAACCTCAGGGCTGCAGAGACTGTTGCTGTTTTAAAGACAAACTTCAGACCTTTCTTTTTAGCTTAGCTCATAGCTAAATTTTATTTGATTTTGTTTAGATTTTCACTTATTTAATCATACATTTTTATATTATTTTAAATACCACCAATTCATGTGGCTTTCTGCTTTATTGTTTTATTTAATAATTTTATTATTATTTTTATACTTACATTCAGTTAATAGACAGTAACTAGGGATGGGAGTTCATGTTCGTACAAAATGGGGTATGGGTGGGTGGGGGGAGTGTACATGCGCTTTGTATATGTGTGAATTTGTGTGCGATTGTGTGTGAACTACTATGAGGTGTGTTTTTAATGTTTTATTTTACTTTGGTGAGTGAAGGCTTTCAAATTTTGTTTTTAATATGCAGAATTTGATATATGATATATAAAGGGTAATAAAGCATTTTTGTTGCTTTGTGCATGAAAAGTACTCTATAAATAAATTTGATTTTATTTGATTTAGATTTTTATTCAATATGCAGTACCATAGGGGAAGCATCTTATTGACTCTAAATTTATTCTACGGCAAGATGATGATCCTGTTAATACAACCAGAGCAGTGAAGGTTCTGTAACAGGTAGCATGGATATGATAGTGCCTTGATCTCAAACAGAAAAAACTGAAACAGCCTGAATCCACAGAAGAACTGCAGCAACTTCTCCCTGAGGCTTAGAGCAACATACCTGACAAGCACTTTGAAGAATTAGTTGCAAGAAGAATTCGTTTTGGAGGATTGTTTCATCAAATGATTAATTCTTATGGTCTTTTGTTTGTTTTTACCCTGTTCACTGCACCTAGCACTGGAGTTACCAAAAATATGCAGTTTAAAGCCTTTTGCACAGTACTCTTTATATACTGTAGACATCCTATAATAAAAGAATCTCATCATATTTTCGAGCACTGAAAATCATCTTGAGGTGAAGATCAGTAACACAACAGTGTGAGGCAAAAAAGACAGAGGATGAAGTCATAATAAGTTAAAAACAAGGGAAAAAGATAAATAATGAAACAAATACCAGTACAGCAAGGGTTGACCCATGGCATGTAATAACTCTGTGCATTAACTGGTGATACTGTTCTGAGAATGCATATGCAACTGAATACTTAAGCAACCAGGATAGGCTTCATGTTTCTGGTTCTATCTGATGGTAATTTGAACAATGAATTCTTGGATGCTGCCAACTGTTCAAGCCATGTTAACCTGTCTCTGAGCAGCTGTGATTTAATTAGAAAAGCCTGTCTAGGTATTTAAATGTAATTGTTTGATTTCATCGATTGTAATTTATATCTTAATAACTTTTACAAAACAGTTTGAGCTAATGCTCTGTCTGTGTACACCTATAGATTGTGTGGGTTTTTCATTATTGCACTTTGTAAGGGAAAAGCTTAGGTTTTCAGTTTGCAACACACTTACCTTCAATACTGTAATTCAGTACATCAGCTTTGCCTTAAAATGATGGTTGAGTCCCTTGTATTGTGAAGCAGTTTTAATATTCTTATATTCTTCAGAACAAAATCCTTTAGTGAATTTGAGCTGGCGTGGGGTGGAGTGGGATGTATTATGTTTTTGGAATTTGTATTTGTCCCATTTGACAATTATATTACATGGCCAAGTGTTAGATAATGAATTTTCAAAGGCTTGCTAAAAAAGGTCTTCGCTCAAAATAGGTTTTCAATTCAGTGGTATCAAACCCAGCGATGACAACTTGAAATGCTAAAGCCAGCGTGAGCCTCTCCTTTGATCAACAAAGTCCCATACAGAGCTGAGCACCATGCAGTTCAGAACTTCATTAGCACTGTTAAGGGCAAGACCCTGATGTGACCCCAAATCCATTTTAAAAGGCACTTCAATTCAAACGGTGAGAAATTCATGCCCACCAAAAGGATCAAGGCAGTTTAAAAGAACATCAGAAAACCACATGCATGGCCTTGACTCAGTTAAAACTCAGTCAAAACTAAAATAAACCTAATTTTCTGAGCCAACTGCACTCATTTACTGGAAATTCATATATATATAATTAAATGAGAATAAAAATAAACTAAGTGGACATGTGTTTTTAACCTTGAGGCAAGTGTTGTAGTTCAGCAAGTGAGCATGAACACCTGCCCTGCATTACATCACATTTTATAACATGACAACAAATTACTAAAACACTTTTCTTACTCTGTGATAAAGTTTAGACAGCAGCATCAGTTTATTGAGATTAGAAATCAAAACTTCTTGGTTTGGGATAGTGTCCAGTTAAATCAAGGGCTGGGCATTGTAGACTTTATCTAATATTGTGATATATTTGGCTTTATCTCAATATAAAATATTTATCTTGATGTTTTGAAATCTGCTCTTAAACACTGCAAATGTTGAATTCAACATGACTTAATGTGTTACTGACAGAATGTTTGCTGACCTCAGTCTCACTTCTCACCAAGGCTAATGGTTACAAATACAACCCTTAACTGCTCCATCCAACCATGCTTCCATCATCTTTTTGAGGACTTCATGGCTTCAAAAATAATAGTCTTCAAAATGATGTCAGCTCTGATGTGGCAAGGCTAATATGAGATGTCTTTTACTCATGCTACCCCTTCAGTTAGAGGCTTTGTTGTCTTCTCTCTCTGAAAAGGCCTGAGGATGGAAGAAATATTTGTCCTAAATACATGTGAAAGTTAAAAGAATGTAGTATTCTGATCAACTCTTCAATTTGCAGGAGTGAGGGATTGCATACTTTTGACAGTTTAAATAAGATGTCCTAAGGTACACTTGCAAGTACTACATTACTGACAACTTCTGCAAATGCCTCACGAGAAGCAGCTGCAGTGGACGCAGTACCTACAGGGTTTATGACAAGCTGCAGCCTCTGACATCTCTTCATAATGACTGCGATTCTAAGAAACAAATTTGTCCTAAGAAAAAAATCCATCAAAACCTCAAAATGTAACCCGTGTTTTATCCTTGACAGCAGGAAGACTGATCTAAGTGATTATCAGACTGAGATTTTTTTTAATGTGTTTGGGGATTTGTCTCATTTTATTATTTCCATTGCACTGTCATGTCTTTCCTTGCCAGTAAAAATGTGTTCAACCATGATCTTTATGAAACCCTACAGTCTGGTCTTAAGGCCAAGCAGAGTACAGGAACTGCCTTAATCAAGGTGACAAATGGCCTCCCCACTGCAGTCAATTCTAGTCTTGTTAACAGTCTCATTCTGCTTGACCTTTCTGCTGCATTTGACACTGACAGAGAATCCAGCACACTTGCATGACTGAATACCATGACCTTACCCTTTCTAAGTTCCACTGTGTTCATGCTGATAAGAAACAGTTTGCTAAAACATTCAACTTTGCCAGCTCCTTTCAACTATGTGGTACACCAAAGATTAGAAACTGGACTTGTATATTTTAAAATAAAGTTAAAGTTAACTTTTTTTTGTCAGTACATTGCAAAACACACCAAAATTTGTCCTCAGCTTTTATCCAATCACTAGATTCAGCACCTGGAGAGCAGTTGGGGTTGAGGGCCTTGCTCAGGGGCCCACAGTGGTTATTTTACCTGCCATCACGGGGACTCGAACCCAGGTTCTCCAGACCTATGTAACCACTAGGCTACCACTCCCCCCATTTTTTTTTTAAGTTGAGGATAATGCATCCTCAGGGTTATAATCACACATCTAGGACTTACTACACCAGTGATACATAACTGTATTGTCAACCCAGGTCTTCAGTCCAACTTTCTCTGAAGTTATGACTGCCTCTATGACCTTTTCATTCATATACAGTTGCTTCCTGCTTGTTCTCTTTATGTATAATAGTGAACAGACCTTAAAATGAAATTTAACTATATTGTTTGCTCATCAAGACAAGCTTTTATTTTTTGTAACT
Source organism: Melanotaenia boesemani (assembly GCF_017639745.1). Lineage (NCBI taxonomy): Eukaryota > Metazoa > Chordata > Actinopteri > Atheriniformes > Melanotaeniidae > Melanotaenia > Melanotaenia boesemani. The sequence continues at coordinate 24,980,222 of NC_055682.1, forward strand.
ATTAGAAAGTGCAAAAATGTGTTAATAATATTGTTCTGTCTTTCCAGTTAATTCACAAAATCTGCAATGTGTCCAAACATTTATTTATTTATTTTTTTGTTTGTTTGTTTGTTTTATTTAATTATTTGTTTGTTTATTTATCTTACACAATTCACTGCTGAGCTTTGCCTTTTAATCATTTCACAACAAAGTTAGCCCGGCATTCCACTCAGAGTCATAGTGGTATTTCAACATAACAGCAACTTTATAACTTTTGGCCAGTGTGGAAAAGCCTTTAGTCAAGTAGGTGATATATATGCAAATCATTTTATCTATACTGCCAACTTTCAATTAGTGCATGTGTGTGTAAAACAGAACACATCTTTACTTTTCTTGAAAAGACTTAGTGAATCATACCTGACATGGCAAACATCAAACTGATATAACTCATCAGCTGTTTTCAGTCTGAGCCAGCAAGTAATAAACTCATATGAGAACCGGTCCCTTCACAGATGTAACGCCACAGATTTCCCCAGAGCTGAAAGTAATTCCTGAAAAAAAGCTAAGGCTATTTTCCTCTTGTGGGTGTCCACTGCAGCTGCTGTTGTGTTTTTTCTTCTAGAAATTTACTTCCTTTTTTTCCCCCAAAATACAGGCACTTGCTGTGCAGCTTGGCACTGACATTTATTATTTGCAACTTTTTTAACAGATGCTTTAGATTTGCCTTGCAAGGAAATAAAAACCCAGTCCGTGTGTGAATGGTTGTTTGTCTGTCTGTGTTGGCCCTGCGATGGACTGGTGACCTGTCCAGGGTGTACCCTGCCTCTCACCTGCTAAAAACTGGGTTAGGCATCCCTTAATGGATGAAGCAGTAAAGAGAATGAATAATAATAATAAAAAATAAATAAAAACATTGATTAATTGTATTATAATGTTGTCAAAACTACATTTCTTCCACTGTAATGTAAAAGACACATTTATAGACAAGGCAGTGATGGTTCAGTGAGAAGAGCTCCTTAGTTTTAGAAGTAAATACTTTCACACTGTTGATATCAGTCATCCAAGTAAGTGGGATGGAGCAGAGTTTCTGTTGGGACTGGTAAGAAGAGGCCACAGAAGCCGGTTCAGCGCTCCTTTCTCGATATGATATGACTACATTCCCTGTACACTGGTCTGAGGGCAGTTGGAGGGGTGGCTGTGAGCGAAAGATAGAGTATATCCTCTGTTTTCTCCGCACCTCTTTGTGAACAAAGAAAGGGCAGTGAGATCCTTTCAGCTTTATCCCACTGGCCAAGCAGGCAGCCTGACGGGCTCATATCAGCAAGTGTTGCACCATTCAGACAGCAGCTAAGAGGAGGAGGTTTTAGGTCAGCCAGCTGATGACTGGCCTTGTGGAGCTCAGACAGAGCAATGACAGCTGCAGAAGGATTATTGAAATGTGTTCTATTACGAGCAGGGTAAAATAATATGAAAGAAAAATTATGGTAAAATCTTAAATGGTAAAAGCATAAAAAAAGTTGCTGGACGTGATTTGGTAAGATGCAGCACGAGCTGGAGGAAGCCTTCCAGGCTGGCCAATGTGTTTCCTGCTGTGACTCACATGAGGAGACATCACAGAAGACACAAAAGAAGGCTGGGTAGTGCATTTCTCCAGTAACGTCTTCAGGAAAAGTGCTAACATCAACAGAAACTGCAAAGAGAGTGATCCTGCACCTTTCATTTGATCTAAATAGCAGCAGGAATGGCTTCACTGTGTAACTCATTGCACTTCAGACCACAGACTCCTGAAACACCTAATGCACCACTCCTCCACTCCATCGTTTACATTGAAAACTTGCAGGAGATGGCGCATTTGAAAAACTCCTGGCCTGTTTGAGTCATTTTAACAATGTGGGTGCCAAGTAACTCCAGGGCCAATAGCCACCAGACTGGGAAAAGGTTGCAGCTGCCACCTTTTGTCAGCTTACTTGCCAAAGCAGTTATCTACAGCACTACTGTTTTTTAATCAGAAATGAACCGCTAGTTATGTCATTAGTAGCACTTTTGTTATTGGCAATCCAAATGAATTAACAGAAATGGAGAAACTGTTCCTTCACTGACATGGTCTCTTCCTGGTGGTGTTGAGGAAAACTTGTATAACTGCTACAGCCACATCAAGCAGGACATTTATGACATGCCTTTATTTCTGTTTTTTCTCTTTTTTTCCAATTACAGAAAATAATACCCCTATCAGTGAATTCCCATTCCCATCCCCTAAAAAATACACACAAATAAACAGGCAAGAAGATCAAACATCTTTCTTAGGGGTGGAACTTTAACATGTAAATTAAGATTAATTCATAAATTGAAAAAAAAAAAAAAAAAAAAAGCATTACAGACAAACTGCACACCTCAGAGCTTGGCTTAATTATTGTTGCCAACTTAGTGACTTAGGTGCTATGTTCAGCGAGTTTTCAGACCCTTCTAGCAACTCTATTTTAAAAAAAATTGACAAATCTAGAGACTTTTTCTGATGTTATTGGAGGCTTTTGGAGACATGAAAGCGTGAAGTGAAAGCAGATATCGTTGATGTCTTTACAATGAGTGGTGGGTGCTGCTGCAGGCCCCTCCCTCATGTAAAAAGCTCACAAGAGCCTCCTTCCTCACGCGGCAGCAGTCCCAACACCCAGCTGCATTAACATATGAATGCCTATTAATAAAGAGTGTGGATGAAAACATTTAAAAAGTTAAAAACACTGTAACATGTTACTGTAACGGCCGGAGCTGTTAGTTAAAATGGTACTTTAACTTTAGGTTTTTGTTGTTTTGTTTTTTTTTATATATATAATGAATAAATTAACTTCATTTTTGGTTCCTTAACGCTTACACCAACAAAAATATTAATTACAGGCAGAACATTTTACTGTTTCACAATATTTTGTCCTCATATGTTTACCTTTACAACAGAAGAATTTCCAAAAGCATGCAACAAAGCATTAAATAACTGGAAATTAAAATATATAACCTTAAAAAGTCAATCTATAAATGAATTGTATAAATGGATGATGAATTAATTAAATATATCTTGTTTTGTACTTCTTGCTGATGCAAATTAGAAGTAGGTTAAAGTACAGGTAGAAAAATAAGGTGTATGTCTTATATAACCAACATGAGTGAAGTTAGCAAAACATTTATGCAGCCTTCTGATGCCCTTTAATGTTAAATTACATTTTCTTTACTCCAATATTTTCTTTGTCCTGAAATATATCATGGCATATATAATATATGAACCAAAATTAAAACCAGATATGCTTTTCTCAAATGTCAAAAATATGTCCTCTTTGATGGAGTTGTATTTTATATATACAGTAAGGAAAATAAGTATTTGAACACCCTGCTATTTTGCAAGTACTCCCACTTAGAAATCATGGAGGGGTCTGAAATTTTCATTGTAGGTGCATGTCCACTGTGAGAGACATAATCTAAAAAATCCTTAAATCACAATGTATGATTTTTTAACAATTTATTTGTATGATACAGCTGCGAATAAGTATTTGAACACCTGTCTATCAGCTAGAATTCTGACCCTCAAAGACCTGTTAGTCTGTCCACCTCCACTCCACTTATAATCCTAAATTAGGACTCCATGCGAGATCTCACCTCGTGGGGTCTCAATGATCCTAAGAAAGGTGAGGAATCAGCCCAGAACTACACGGGAGGAGCTGGGACCACCGTTTCCAAGGTTACTGTTGGTAAAACGCTAAGACGTCATGGTTTCAAATCATGCATGGCACCGAAGGTTCCCCTGCTTAAACCAGCACATGTCAAGGCCTGTCTTAAGTTTGCCAATGAACATTTGGATGATCCAGAGGAGTCATGGGAGAAAGTTATGTGGTCAGATGAGACCAAATTAGAAGTTTTTGGTCTTAATTGCACTCACCGTGTTTGGAGGAAGAAGAATGAAGTGTACCATCCCAAGATCACCATCCCTACTGTGAAGCATGGAATGAATGAAAAATACTTTATTAATCCCAAAGGGAAATTCAATATTGTAGTAGTATTAATTTTTTAGTAAAACAATCACATTAATTAATTAAGGGCTTTGTTCTTCAGCCTGATAGCTGCTGGAAGGAAGGATCTTCTGTATCTCTCTGTCTTGCATCGGACTTGAACAAGCCTCCCACTGAACACACTCTGTTGTTTCGTCACGGCGTTGTGTAGAGGGTGTGAAGGATCTTCCATTATCTTCGTCAGCTTGTACAGAATTCTTTTTTTGATGATCAACTCCAGCGGCTCCAGAGTTACTCCAAGCACAGAACCGGCTTTCTTGATCAGTTTGTTAATTCTTTTCAAGTCTCTGGTTCTGATGCCGCTGCCCCAGCAGATTGCTGCAAAGCTGATTGCACTTTCAACAACAGACCTGTAGAACATTTGCAACATTTTGGTGCAGACGTTAAAAGATCTCAGCTTCCTTAAGAAGTAGAGTCTGCTCTGACCTTTCTTGTAAATGTACTCAGTGTTGCTTTTCCACTCAAGTCTGTTGTCCAGCTGAACTCCAAGGTACTTGTATTCCTCCACCACCTCCACCTCCTCTCCCATGATGGAAACACTTCTATGTGTGTTCTTGTTCCTCCTGAAGTCAACAATCATCTCCTTTGTTTTCTTGGTATTCAAGATGAGATGATTGTCACCGCACCATTTCACAAACTGACCGACCAGTTCTCTGTACTCTGCTTCTTGTCCATCACTGATACACCCAACAACTGCTGAGTCATCAGAGTATTTCTGCAGATGACAGAACTCAGAGTTGTACTGGAAGTCTGAGGTGTACAGCGTGAATAGAAATGGTGAAAGTACAGTCCCTTGTGGTGTTCCAGTGCAGCTGACCACCATCTCAGACACACAACCTTTCAGTCTCACAAACTGTGGTCTGTTTTTGAGGTAGTCGTAAATCCAGGTGGTTGTGGAGGGATCCACCTGGAATTTCTGCAGCTTCTCACACAGCAGAGCAGGCTGAATCGTATTAAAAGCACTTGAGAAATCAAAGAACATGACCCTCAAAGTGCTGCCTGACTGGTCCAGATGAGAGTGGGCTCTCTGAAGCAGGTATATGATGGCATCTTCAACCCCAAGCCCATTACGGTATGCAAACTGTAATGGGTCCTGAAAGGTGTTCACCTGCTTGCTGAGGTGAGCCAGTAAGAGTCTCTCCAGGACTTTCATGACGTGAGATGTCAGGGCGACTGGTCTGTAGTCTTTTGGTTCAGCTGGTTGTGGTTTTTTAGGCACTGGAACAAGGCAGGATGTTTTCCACAGCACAGGGATTCTTCTCTGGCTCAGGCTGGTGTTGAACAGGTGCTGGAGAATCGGACATAGCTGTTTTGAGCAGGTCTTGAGAACTCTGGGACTGACACCATCTGGACCTGCAGCCTTGTTCTGGTTCAGTTTCACCAGTTGTTGCATGACTTGGTTACAGGAGACAGACAGAGTGGAGGTGGAGGCAGAGGAGGTTTCAGGAAGTCCTGATGTGGAGGGAGATGAGGTTGTGTCCAGGTCCTTGACTGAGCTGCAGGGTGACAGAGTGGAGGTGTGACAGGAAAGCTGTGGGCTCATGGAGGGTGTGTGGCTAGTTGGGGTTGAAGCAGGAGGTGAGCTAAACCTATTGAAGAACATGTTCAGTTCATTCGCTCTGTCCAGACCTCCATCAGTCTGATCCTCCTTTATCCCGAAGCCAGTGATCTTCTTCATTCCTGACCACACATCCCTCACATTGTTTTTCGGAAGCTTACTTTCCAACTTCTTCCTGTAGTCCTCCTTGCACTTCTTCATTTGTGTTTTAAGTTGTTTTTGTGTGGACTTCAATAACTCCCTGTCTCCATCCCTAAAAGCTTTCTTTTTGATGTTCAGCAGCTTTTTCAGGTCACTGGTGATCCAGGGTTTGTTATTGGGGAAGCACCTCACTGTTCTTGTTGGAACGGTGCTGTCCACACAGAAGTTAATATAATCTGTCACACACTCAGTCAAGGCATTGATGTCATCTCCATGAGGTTCACATAGGACGTTCCAGTCTGTAGCCTCGAAGCATCCTCTCAGAGCATCTTCAGCTTCATTAGACCAGGTTCTAATAGCCTTTCTAATGACTGGTTGTTGCTGAACGATGGGCTTGTAGGAGGAGGAGAGAAGAACTAGGTTATGGTCTGATCTTCCTAAAGGTGGCAGGGCAAAGGAGCTGTATGCATTTTTAATATTTGCATAAAATAAGTCCAACGTTTTGTTTTCTCTGGTGGAGCAGCTGACAAACTGTTGGAAAGTTGGTAGAGTTGCAGAGAGGGAGATGTTGTTAAAATCTCCAGAGATCGCCACAAATGCGTTTGGATGTTGTGTTTGAAGCCTGGCCACTACAGAGTTAATGACATCACAGGCTGCGTCTGGAGCGGTACCAGGTAATATATATACCGCTACCAGAATAACGCATGTGAACTCTCTGGGTAAATAATACGGGCGGAGACTCACAGCTAGCAGTTCAATGTCTCTTTTGCAGATCTTCTCTTTAACAGTGACATGTTCAGGATGACACCAGCGCTGGTTTACCAGCACCGCAATTCCACCTCCCTTCAGCTTCCCGCTGAGTTGTTTATTGCGGTCTGCACGGACCGTCCTGAAGCCGTGTACAGACGCATTACAGTCTGGGATGTTTTCATGCAGCCATGTCTCGGTGAAGCACATAATACTGCACTCTCTGTATTCTTTAAGAGACCTGGTTAGCACCTGAAGTTCATCAATTTTGTTAACTAGCGATCTCACGTTTCCCATAACAACCGTTGGAAGAAACGGTTTGAATCGCCACCGTTTTTCTCTCTGCCTCGCTCCTGCCCTGCATCCTCTTCTCTTTCTTTTCAACTCCGTTGGGATTTGAAGTGTTGTTTCACTGATAATCTTGAGTTTGGAGAGTTTTATCAGTTGATCCCGATGGTAAACAAGTCTCGTTGCCATGGAGACTCACAATAACAAGTCTTGCAAAAAAGAAAAAATATTCAGAAAAATCTCCCGTATAGCACAGCCTCTGACCAGCGCGAAAAAATCTACCCGAACAGACACAGATTGACAGCTCATGTCTTAAAAAAGACGGCTATATTGCAAAAAATCACAAGTTAAAAACAGAGCTACTACAATTGCTGCTGCCACCTAGCGGCGCATTCACTGTGGTGGTACACATGGGGGTGGTAGCATCATGCTTTGGGGGTGTTTTTCTGCACATGGGACAGGGCAACTGCACTGTATTAAGGAGAGGATGACCGGGGCCATGATTTTGGGGAACAACCTCCTTCCCTCAATTAGAGCACTGAAGATGGGTCATGGCTGGGTCTTCCAACATGACAATGACCGGAAGCACACAGCCAAGATAACTGAGGAGTGGCTCCATAAGAAGCATATCAAGGTTCTGGAGTGGCCTAGCCAGTCTCCAGACCTAAACCCAATAGAAAATCTTTGGAGGGAGCTCAAACTCTGTGTTTCTCAGCGACAGCCTGAGAATTGTCTGGCACTAATTGTAACACATAGTGAATCGCTGTTACAGCCCATCACATTAGTAAACCTCCGTTCTGCATTCACATCTCTCCTCCTAAAATACGCATCAACCTGCAACTGACGGAGTAATGAACGGTCGTTCTGCACTCAGATATTTTGTACACTTAAATTATTTCTGCATTTACTGGCTACTAGCATAGCTAATGCTATGCTAGGTTGGGATAACAGCGTTGGCCGTTTTTAGGAATAACTTAACCACACAATATATGTGATCTGCCGACATGCTACTACAGCAACAAGTCACAGTTGCAATGCTCTAACATTTTTCATGCACATCGAGTTTTGGTGCTTTACACTTCTGGTTACAGGAGTAAGTCAAAACAATACAACGGGAAGTGCCTTAAGCTAATTTAGCACAACTTTAGCAATGCAGTGTAAATAAAAAGCTGACCGACACAACCAAACATGCGTCACTCGTCATTACACATGGCAAATAGAGTTCAATTAAAACTGGAGACAGGCTGAGTCATTAGTTGTACAACATTATTATAAACTTACCTGTCGGGAAGCTCCACTTAGACCACTGTTAATGTAACCTGGCTGTAGCTACTAGCTAACCCTGTTGAAAAGACAGGGGGATGACTGTGGGACTGAATGGAGTCAGAGCTCTTTCTAGTGGACAAACGCTGCAAGGACATCATTCTGCAGACTCCGACACTTAACAGCATTTACTGTTTACGAGAAAGCAAGACTAAATCAATGTATAATCGGCAAAACAACAGCCACTATTGGTAATTTTGAAAAGGGTTAAAATCGGCCAATTTATTCGGCCTGCTGATTAATCAGTCGGGCCCTATTATATATATATACATATATTATAGCTATTTAGAATATACTCTTTGGAAATAGTTTTGAGATTAACTAAGAAAAGGGAATAATAAATCTCTTTTGTGTCTTTTAAGACTATTATATGAGATAATCATGACATAGCTTGGCAAGGCAGAGCATGGCACAGGCCTAAAGAGATCCTTCTAAGTCATATTGGCTTGTTGCAAATCTATAGAAAACTAAACGGAGAGAAAAATGCAAGCAAAACATCAATGTCACTTAAGCTCTCCCCAAGGCTTACTAAGATAATAGTATTTTCATTAAATAGGAGGTTTGTGACAAAGTTTGATCCACCCACACATGGAACTTTGAGGATTCAGAATTGAGTTTCGGTATATGACTGCTTTACAATTATAAAGCAGTCTGCATCACAGAAAAATCTGGATGAATAAAAGAAAAAAAAGTGTAGTATGGCATAACTTATAGAGCAGTCAGAGTGCTGTCCTCTGCCACAGCTGTTGCCCTTGTTATGTTTAAAGTTATTCAGATATTCATCAAATTTCAATTTACTTTCCCTTGCCTTCTCACCATGGTTCATGTAAGGGTAAATGTACTAAAACACAGCCTTGATGTTAAAAAACAATACAACTCCAGGAAATCACATGGTTTATTCATCAACACAGAGTTCTTGGACAGCCTTGAAATTGATGTAGGCAGTTATCCCACATAACTATCTTTATAAGTAATGCTTACTACAGCTATCTCTCCTTTTTTTCCATGACCAAAACAAGAGAAAGGATCCTAATCAGACTAGTTCTAAAAACAAATCAGCATTTACAGTGAACCACGACACAAACCCGCTGCTGTGTATATTTTATTCTCTTCCACTCAGAAAAATAAAAGAAGGATTTCTGCTCAAACACTGAGACATAATATAGCTGTGAAATACCCAACTATACCACCAACCTCAGACACTACTTTGCCCATTCTTAGCTCATCTTTCAACACACAAGCATAACACTGTAAATGAGCTTCTCACATTTTACTAGCGCTGCAGAATCGGTTTTCTCTGCCCTTTTGCAACAATATTACAGTCCCACTTCTCACCATATAGGGGTGCTGTCACTTTTACGGTTCATGTGTTACTGCATAGTTTTGTTGAACAAGAAAAATAAATCTAATAATTATACACTAGATATTGCTATAAAAATTAAATAGATTGATGTGCATGCTGGTGGCATGTTTATATTTAACATACAAAACAAAAATAAATGTGTTCACGAGTTCCAACTTTGATGCTGGTAACCATATTTTGTGGCTTAATCAATACTGTGTTCATCAGAAAAGTATTGTTTAATGTCACTATTTGTTTTTTCCTTAGTTTTCTACAGCAGCACATGGAATGTATTTGGATTTTTAATTGTGGGTGAAACTACATGAAAATATCTTATTTTTGCACAAATGTATATTTTCTTGCAGATTTCTTGGAGAGTCAGCGATAGCTCCTCAAAACCCGACGGTCCCTTAAAGCAACATATAAAGCACTTTGTAACTTATGTTTAGAAAAGTGCTTCATATAATTATTTCCTTGGCCAAGGAGGAGGTCATGTATTAGGGAATGTTGGTTTGTCTGTCTGTCTGTTAGTAACATAACTCAAAAAATTTTGGACGTATTCTGATGAAATGTTTATGAAATCCTGATGTTCACAAACATTGGCAAAACATAATTATAATGGCTTGGTGGAGGTCTGCGCTTTCTGAGTGCTTCTAGTCATATAGATGTTTAAATTATGATGATATTGATTATGATAATTACTAAAGGATGAATAAATACTAAATTTGTAAAGTATAACAGTATTTTTTCCCACCTAAACTTGCAACCTGGACAGTATATTTTGGGTTATATCAAATCATTTTTTTAGCTTCTCTGCCATTGTTATTGTGCCTTTTATTCTCTGCTGCCCTCTAAACATTATTAAAAAAGACTAAAGTCATTTGATATATTTAGCAGGTAAATTACAATACAGAAATAAAAGTTTTTGCCCCTCCATTGCTTATCTGTACTTCAGTGTTAATGCAGCAGATATATTTTCTCCTCTCAAAAAGTGTTTATAGTGTTTTTCATTTAATCTGCTCTGAGCCTTTTTCTGTAGCTTGCATGTCCCCATTCACCTGTAGAATATAACAAATATAAAATGCACACTGTACTGATTCAAATGCCTGCATGATTTACAGTAATCCCCTGTAGTCTAATGTTAAATTTTTCTTCTTGAGCTAAAGGCAGTCTGGAAGAGATGATTAATGTAGTTTCTGTTGTCATTGCTGAAAATAAAACGAAATATTTCACAATAAGAGTTGAAAGTAACATGTCCCCCTCACATCTTTCATATTTAAGCTGAGGTTAAATCATAATCTTTGTGTAAACAGACTAATTTAATATGAGAAATCCTGTTGACTCTGCATAGCGAGCCAAACAATGAACAAACACAGACACATCCTATTTAGACTGTATACATCTCGATACAGTTAAGATTTCTTGGGGTCATCGCTGATTACTGTAAGTAGGATGGACTGATGCTACTACCAGTGACCAATTATCAAGCAAAGCTTGCATGGTGTTTAGCAAATTTCCAGTACAAATTAAAGTTTGCAATAAAATAAAAATGTAATCAATTGCAAAATGGAAAATGTTTGACGATGCATTTATTCTCACATTATTTAGTAATGGGTTACTTTTTAACAACATTGTTATTCAGACATTAGAAGGTGTTATGAGCACAACAAACCAGGTTAGTAGTTATTTATACTGCAGAAATAAAACTGAAGCATTTTTGTGGGCCAATGATCTTTTTTTGTCTGTTTTGATTTGTTTAATTTAGCTATTATGTCGGCCAGATCCTGAACAATCGAAATCTGAAACAGTTGTAACTTGGATGCAAGTGGGTCAGGCAAATAAAAAGCCATTTAAAATGAATATTTTACTTGTTAAATTGTCTCCCGTGATGCATCAATGTTACCGTGTTCAACCGATGCCGTGATGTTGGTGAGTTTCTGTTGTTCCATAAGGTGAGAAAAACTACTGCTGTGTTTATGTTATCAATGACAAATATCATAGCCTAGCTACAGTAGTCAAAAAATGGTTTCTGTAATTCTGTCTGTATTTATATGCTAACATGCTATGTGCTAGTTACTTTCTGCTTGGAGTGATTAAGATATAAGTCACCCTGACTGTTGGACAAAAGCTCCATGTCTGACAATAACTTTTTTTTTTGCTGGATTAATACTCTGTTTGGCTTGTTGTCAACTCGAGTGGTTATTTTTAGCTTTGCTTTAATGCTGGCATCTGCCTGCTGCTTGTTGTGCTGACACTAAACTCTCATGTTTATCAGATTTATTTGTGTTTGGTTGTAAACAGACCAGAATTTGAAACTTCAAAAGCTCAACATAAATAATAATTTTGCATGGTAATACTCTCCACCTGAGTAATCATACTGATCTCTAACAGACTTTTCTTTAAATTATTCTTTACATTTAAAAATAATAATCATGGGAAAATAAATAAAGATAATACCAATCAGGAAATTAAGGTAGATTCAATCGATTGGAGGAAAGTAAATCTCATTAGGTCTTTAAACTAAAAATGACCCTGATTAGGACATAAAAAAGAAGTGACTGTGCAGATTCATTTTTTAAATTAAGTTACTAAGTAACAGATAACATAAAGCCCCACAAAAGAAGAAGCTAAACTGATAAAAGAACTATTATGTGTACTCAGGGTATTTCTTTCTTTCTTTTTTATTTTTGCCCTTTGATGAACTCATTTTCACTTCCATGTATCTGAAGCACTTGAATTTTGTAAATTTGACTTTGAAAAGAGCTAATGGATGTTAATTAAGCTAATTTAATCGCAGTTTTAACAATAACTGTTAAACATTGTTATATTTACCATTTACATGCAAAATAAATAAATATCATGTCATAACATTGCAAAATGTTACAACTGAAAACTGAATATTGGTATTATGAGACCATTGCTGAGAAGATCAAAGATTTCTTTTTGTCTTTTAAGTCTTGCATTTTGTATTGTATTCTTTTGAAATATTTAGATATATAGATTGAATGTAGATCTATTTGCCAATATAAAGAAAAAAATACATAGAAAATGCTTAGAAGCAATAATACATGCAGAGAATAATGTAGCCTTTAGATTAGGTCTTTTTTTTTTTTTTTTTTTTTTTTTTTGAACAAACAAAAAGGTGCTTTTCAGAAAAAGCTATGACACACAAGGCCAAGGTTCTGAAAGGGGGAAGGCCGAGTCAGTTACACAACTAAACAAACAAGTTTCTAGTTATTCTATGCTTACTTATGTCCAATGATATCGGTCTACACTCAAACTAGATATAGGACCACTGCTACAAATGGTCAGATGCTTTGCAACCTAGTGCAAGTATTAAGACCAAATATGAAATCTTAGTGGACAATTAACTGACGTAAAGATAAATGTTATTGTCATGCCTACTGATCCCTTGTTCAGACTACAATACCCATAATTCATCTGCCCCTGCCATCTTGGATGCCACCTGTGATCAATCATCATCAGTCTCATGAACAACGCCTGTCCACATTGCTACTTATACCATCGGTTCACCCTAGTCTTTGTGTAGTCTTGTTTCCATGTACCTGTTCTCATTCTGCTGACCACACTGGATTGAATCTTCTCAAACTGCTGCCTGTGTTTGTGTCTGCCTTTGCCCTGGTCAGAGCTTACAGTTATTCTTTAGATAATTGTCTTTTTCTGTCATTCCAATGCCAATATTATATTTAGTGGGATTAGCACCTTTAAGCACTAACCCATCGAGTCACTGTGTCCAAGTTATTGGTTTCTCTGTTTGATTATGTTTGAAAGTAAATTGTGCCCAAGGGGATGGTGTTTGTACTGCTTTGCAATGAAATCTATAGCATTAATGTTAATAGAGGCTCATTGAAGTTTAGCTTGTCAGACTTTAGAAGCTGAGTAAGACTAACTTTAGTAGAAGAAGAGACAGCAGAGGGAAACAACAAAGAAGTAGAGCTGGAAAAAAGTTGACTGGAAACGATACAAAAGTGATCCAAATAACATAAAACATGTTATTGTTTTCTTTAATAAATAAAATTTATGGTTGTTATAGTTATACTATCCACGTCTTCTAGATAATTGTAAAGTAAGAATATTGCAGTAGATTCTGTCAGTGGTTGAGATTTGAGCCATACACTGAACAGGATCCCTAAAAGCTGCAATGGCATTGTCTTTGTGTGAAATACTTAATCACAGTGATAGAAACTCCTCTCAAATTAGGAATCAGACATTGTGTTTAAAAGATGTACAAGACGAGTTGGAGAAAAGATCAGATTGAACTCAAGTTGTGAAGTCAGGAGAGGAAGAAATGAAGGAAGGAAGGAAGAACAGAGAATTGGGAATGGAGCAGCAGAAAACAAGATCACACTGTGACAAAAAAGTTATTTCAAACCTCATCTTTAAGTTTCCAGGTGACGGCTGTCCATCGTAAACTGATACAATATCAAAATCTTCTTCCAATGCCAGCGTGACGAAGGTTAGCTGGATTCGGTTCCTCTCCCCTGTTATTATCAGCCATGTGCAATTGGCATAGTTGGGATAGCCGTGGGGAAAACCTGGTGACTCTATGGTGCCGTTCAGGCCTTGAACTACGCCTCCACAGGATTCAGCTGGAGAAGAGAGATGAAACAAAACCATATTAGAATATTCTGAATGCAAACTTTCTACCTGTTTTAAATAATAAAGATTTCAGTGTCAGATCATGTTTTTCATGCCTGCCTCGCATACTTCAGATTTAACCTGGGGCTCTCTAACCTTTGTCGAGTTCTATACAGACATCACAGCAGGACAATAAAGAGGAAATGTTAATTCATCCAGTGAAAGCTGAGCATGGATCTTTTAAATTCTTTCCACCAAAACTTAAGAAAAAATGTATTGGATTTTACATTTGAAGGAAACAACTGAGCAGAACTCAAATATGTGCCATTCGCTCAGCCAAGTGTTGCTAGAGTAACAAGCCCCTGTCCTCACATCCAACTCAGACATAATGCAGCACATGCCTTACAGCCTCCCTTGACATTACAACATATGCCATAAGCTTCCATGAAAAGGGCTTGATAATAAACACATAAGGTATCTATCTCAAAAACATGGCTCTATCTCCTCATCCATGACTCTACAGATCCTAAGTAGCCTTATACAACACATTCACTCATACACACTCAGGCATGCACAGAATATGGTGCATGGTGCTGTTTTAACAGCATGGACTTCGTGATTCCAGTGCTGGCTCATTAAAATCCTATGATGTTAAAAATTTATACTTTAAAAAAAGCAGATGTAAACCTGTTTCAGCCCCTTAATCTCTCCTCCCGTCTTATGACGTTAAATGTAGATTAAATGTTGTTTTTGTTTTGTTTAATTTGACCACAATTTACATAAATTCTCAGACTTGAGCATTGAGGATTACATAATCAGTAGATGTGAAAATAAACAAATAAATACAAAATATGAAAATTCTTTCAAATCTACACATGCTTTCCTAACTGTAGTTTCAGTAAAATTTATATAATTATGCAACTAAATCATCTTATTCCGACTTGCTTTAAAATGAAAGAAATCTCATGCTTGCACAAATTTAAGATTTCTGAGTTTTGATTCAGCTTTGACAGCAAGTATGCTTTCCTACCATTTATGTCTGTGATGTCAGCAGTGCATGGCCAAGCTTAATACTTGCATATAAAAATATGAAGGATATAGTTGTTTTGGCAAACATGCAAAAACACAGGATTTATATAACTGGCTTCATTTTCAAAAATTCATGACTTCATGAAGTTCAATCAGGAAAAAAAAGCTACTTATCAATGAGAAAGCATCTTCTGACATTAACAAAATCTAAACCACTGGACAACAAATCTGGGTAATGTTACAAATGTAATCGAGAAACAGAGCAGTGAGTATTAGTTTGTTTTTGACTAATTAAGTTACTAATACATCACTGTTTAAGCATTTTGTAAGGAGCACAAGGCAAACACTGATAAATCAGCTGGTGTATAAATACAAGTATTATTGGGGAATGAATACATTCAGATTATCAAAACGGCCTTGTTAATCTGTTAGAATATTATCATTACTTGTGTATAAGTATAGTATAAAAAATAATCTACTGATTATTTCCTTTATCAATTAATTGATTTAAATTTGCTTGTTAATTAGTAAGTTTTGAGTAAAATTCTTAAACCACTGGTGTTCCATTGTAATAAATCGTCCCCATTTTAAGAAGAAGGGAAAAAAAAGATAAGGCCATATGTTGTTAATTTTTTAAGGCTTTGTCGAAGGACAGGACTCAGCCAAATGCATTATTCATGGTAAGAATCTCACTTTTGAAACCACAACACCAAGCATGGTTTCAACAAGGGGTGGGACAGGGAGTCCATTGCTTTTCAGTGTTTGCATTATGGGGGGGTTCTCAGTGAAAATACTGTAGGTAGGAACCACTGTCTACTGAGTAGTAACATTAGTCATCAAAATTATGCCATTTTCAAGTGGACTGATCAGCCATTCGTCTTAGCTGGATAAAAGCTGTACTTATATACACTGCTCCATAGTTTCAAATAATAACAAAACATCATATACAAAAAATTCTTAATGTTTTTAATTTAGAAAAAAAATATACATTTTTGCAGTGTTCCCTGGGTCTTGGTTTTGGTAATCTTGCCATGTTTCGTCAGTGTCATGTCCCCGTTGTGTTTCCTCTGGTTTGTGCCCTTGCCTCCTCCCTCTCAATCCTGCATTTTGGATCCGCTTCCTCCTCAACTCATGGCAGGTTTTCTAATATATCTAAACACCTTTTAGTGTAGTCAAGTAAAAAGTAAAATATTTCCCATGGGAATGTTGTGGGGAAGTACAAAGAGTAAGAAAACAAAGTTTCCTGCACCACGACAAGGTGAGCCTCAAGTATTTATTTTTCCTTTAATTGTGTTTTTGATGCCATCGTCTTTCCCCATCTTGAGCTACAACTTCACTTTTCCCCTTTTTGGTTCTGCTACTCTCTCCTCGAGAACACTTTGCATTGTTCACTCCTGAACTAAATATAGAACGGTGTATGTGAAAGTGCTTGTGTGTGAGTGTAGCCAAAGTGAAAGCCAGCAGTAGTTGTTTCTCAGATAACGAAGGCTATTGATCTATTAACCTTGGGTCACAGAGAACACACTGTCCTTTACACCCACACACACATGTATTTGGTACTCTACAGAGATAACTATTAACTGGGTTACAACTCAGTCACCAAAATGCTAACAAAATGTACTCGCCAATTATTCGGTATATGATATTTTACTACATTCATTTAAAGACTGGATATAATATTAGGCTGTTGAGATGAGTCTCTTTTTGGGTGTTTTTTGTCTTTTTTCCATCAAAGTGAGAAAAAAAAATCTTGCTAACTGTGAGAAAAACAGATGTTTTTGTTTGTTGAAAGTAACACAAAACACACAAAAGCATGTAAATACCTATACACATGCTCAAGTGGCAAGCTGGCAGTAAGAGAGGTACACACATGCACTTGTGCTTTCGTATGCACATACACAAACTTCAAACCATCTGGAGTGTCCAGATTCATTTCAGATTGTTCTTTGTTGTCTTTCCAACCCAATTCACCTCTCCCCCTCAGCTGTATCTGTCTGTCTCTCGTTTCGTCTTCAGTTGTCTCTCTTTCCGTCTGCCATGTCTTCCACTGCCTGATCCCCCTTGCCTCTTCTTGAGCAGATGGGATAAGCAAAATTCAGCAGACACTTGCATCGAGCCATATTGTAGCACTATACTTGGGGGATTTCAAACAGTCCTTTGCTTTGCTTCTTAGCTGGTGCAGCATCACTATTCTTTTTTCTTTTATTTTAAACGTTCTCATTTTTATTTGCGTAATTTTCTCAGTACTGATTTCCAGTACGTGTTCATGCAAGTAACATGCAACTGAATGTCACATTCAGTTTAAAAATAATATCCTGTTAAGGAGGTTTGAATGATAACATTTGATCATATAGATTAAAGATGGTATAAATTGTAATGTCAGTACTATTGTGAAACTTGATGGTAATTCACAGGTTGTTGAGACCTTATATTCAACATTTCCAATCTCAGTTCATTTGTGACTCTAGGAGACAATCCTGTAAGAAAAAAACAAAAACAAACAAACACTGTAAAAGGTGCTGAGATGAATCGGCCTGGAACAAAGTGATAATCCTGCCAGTCAACCAACCACTCTAACACTTCTAGAAGCATCTTTCATGCATGACCAAAACAGACAAAAAGGGTCCTGACAATACAAAAGGGGCATGGAAAGTGTTTGGCAGAGGCAAACATTCAGCACCTGTTGTTAGAGGCCCTCAGTCAGTTAGTGAGTGGTGATCTCCATCCTAACAAATACTGAGCCATGAACAGTCCTGTTTTCACCTGCCTGTGAAAAAACTGTGCGGTCTGCTGTTTTGATTAACAGAATTTGCCATCCATTTTGATGAGACAACGTTAGCCTGCCATGTTTAAATCTGTGCAGTGGTCTGCCATTTTGATTGGTTGACATGATAACGTGTTAGATGGTTAAATTTGTTTTTAAAAAAATCTGCAATCATTTAAATGTTAATCACCCTGTATCTTTGCTTTTTGTCAGATTTTCTCTATTCTAACTTCTTGTGATATGTAATAAAACACAGTTACCTACACAAGTTAAGTTTTTCTGTTTAGTGTGTTCATCAGGATAAAATGTGCCATCTGACCCATGTTAGAATCAGCGGGGGGAAAAACGCTTGCAACTCACTGCAAGTGTGCATGTGACATAAATGGATCTTTGTGTGGCAATAAGTAGAATGTGAAATAGCCACTCCAGACACAAGGAGATAAAAGCATGCTGTCATTAGCACATGCACAGTGCACACTCAAATGCAAGCGTGAACACAAATGCTAACATACACTTTGTGCCAGTCTTCATTAAATCACAAGGATAAATACTTTGTTTCAAGACTTTTTTTTTCTATTATTATTTTATTTATGTTATTTTGAGTTGGCACAAAGACGCTGTTGTTGGAAAAGTCCCTGGAATTCTTAAGAATTTTCACATTTACAACAACTATTCACAAGGACATCATGTCATATGCCAGCATTCAAACCAAAGCAACTTGAATCTCAGCCTTCTCCCCTCGACATTTGTAATGCAGAAAAATGAATCATTTTCGACCAACAATCCGAACTGAGCCTGCATGGTTTGGCAATAGATTAGGTCAATGCATGTATCTACATAACAATCAACCAGACTGTTGAATTTTAGGTGGTGAGACGCAGCAGAGATTTGGAGCACTCTGACAGAACCTGACCACAAGGTCCCTGGCTCATAAATCAAATGCTGGCCTCTTCTTCCCACAGTGTGCTGGGCCACAAATCAAATGCATCTTTCTAAGTTACGCTGTGTAGAACTATTGACTGCAGTGATTCAATACTGGCAATGAAAAAGTGAGGAGAAGACAGAGGAGAAGAGGAGAGGAATCTGCTGTCTGTTTTTCTGGTATCCTTGTTTTCTTTCCCTTGTTGCTTTCTCCCTTTCACCCTTCTCTGCAACCCTCTACCCCACCCACCACACACATACACACCCTTGTTTTCATTATCTCTGTGTCAGAATCATTGTGCTTCTCCCACATTATGTTTGTCTCTGTGCAGCCCTCCATTCCTGCATCGCCCCACAGTATTTCTTTCTCTATCCAACCTTCTGTCCATCTGTGTATTCTTTATTACACCAGCATTATCAACATCTCTTTTCCTCTCCGTGTATTTTTCCTCCCTGCAGCTCAGTTCTTCCATCTCTTTCTCCAGCTCTGTCATCATCCCTTCCCTCCTTCTCATTTTCCTACCTCTGTCCTGCTCTCTCACCCCTTCATCCCTCCTGCTCTTCCTGCATCCCTCTTTCACCACAATTATCTCTGTATTAGCCTCATTGCATTGCTCCCTAAGTGTCATTATGGTTCTTCCTCGCTTCCTCACTATTATTATCTCTATGTCATATTGCCTCTCTCCTGGTGTCATTATATCTATCTCCTGTGTTTCCTCTCTTATCCTGCTAGAGTGTTGGGTTGTTTTTATTCCACCCACTCACCTGCTATATTTATCACACAAAGAACAAATACCACAACCTCTCTGTCTGCATTTCTCTCCATCGCCATCTCTTGCACTCTCTGTCAGCCCACTGTCAAACTGTTTAAATAAGTGCAACTGCAGTTCATTTTAGGACGTTTATATGCTCAGTGGGGGTAAAAGCAGGTCTCTAAAAAAAGCAACACAGAAGATAAAACTAAGAAGATGATTTTGAGAAATATGTTGTGTTCTATTACTAGTAATAAACACCCATAGTAAATCCTGGTAAAGCAACTGTGCCACTCATGCAAAAACAACAAAAAAGTTGTGTAAAGATTTGTAACCGTATGACTGACTGTCAAATAGTAAAATTTCTAATACTTTTGATAATGCAATTATTATCAGACTATTTTATTTAAAATTGACTTGTGAAAAAGAGGCTCCTTAAATTAGAACACACCTGCAATGCCACCTCTGTTAACTTCTTTTGCATGCAACTGAATAAGGTGTGAAAATCATTGAAGGTGCTAACAAACACTGAACAAAAGGTGTTAAAAATCCCACCATGTCCCCCATCCTACTTCAGTAAACGAATCTGAGTCTATTTGTTTAATTCAAGCTTCATAAATTTGTCAAATGTAAATTGGAAACATATTAAAAGGAGTCAAAATTGGAAAAATCCGTCTATTGAATCAATCTATTTATCCAATCTAATCTAATCCAAGGTGGTAGCTAAATACAAGGTGACAGAGAGTCTCTGTCCTGTCACCATGACAACTTTGGAATATTAAGAGATGTTTATCATGTTCCAGCTCACACACACATGCACAAATACATACAAAAATGACAAACACAGTGATGTAAAGTCAATCAAGGCTACTTCCAGGGTAATTCCCAAACATTATCAGCATGGGGTTGCTGTGTAAAGATAGTATAGATTAGTAGGATTGGTAGTGTGAGTGCATGTGCATATGTGTGTCTTTATGAGTGTGTTCTATTGGTAACTGAACCTTGGACTGTGCATCATTGCTGTAAAACTATGCAACTAAGTAATCAGACATGAATACAGTCTAGATAATCTCTAATTATTGGATAGTTGTTGACTACATGGTGTAGATTGTGCTTAGTCACTAGTAGGGATGTGCACAACTAATCGACTAGTCAACTAGTTGAAACAACATAGAAAGTCCACAGCTATTTTTAACAGTTGACTATGTTTGTTTTGGGAAAGAGTTATAGTTCACTGCACAGAGACACATGACCGTTTCCAGGGCTGTCTTAAAAGATTGACATGGCCCCTTTAAGAGAGAGCTGCAGAAAGAGAGAGAGATGCATAGTGAAAGCTGGTCTGGCACATAGTGCATGTATAAGTAGGAACAAGCCAATCAGAATAGAAAAAGTTAGCTGTGAGATACTGCCAGTTTAGTGGTGAATGTCCAGGTACAAGCTTCACCAATAAATGCCACAGCTCCTCTGGTTACAAGCAGTCTGCTTCACCCTTGCTATTTAAAGTTAAAGGAGTTCACCCCAAAGGTAGCTTCAGCCCAGGGGGAATCACCTCAGCACCACCTCCACATCTCAGTTAGGAGGCAGAAGCAGGAAAGTTAAACAGCCGGAGTTTTCACAGACAGTGGAAGCAACAGAGCAGAGCAGGACGGTTACTAAACCATCACAAAAATGTTGTGCTTCAAAGCACAAATATTTATTTATTTTGTTTTATTTTTTTATTAAAAATAAAATAAAATAACAAAATACAGAAACACCAGACAGAGAGATAAGGAAAAGTGACTGGTTTTGGGTGCTGCGTTTAGTTCACCTAGCATAGCAGCCGCCCCACAGAGAGAAGCAACAGCCTCGTGATGCAGCCAGTTCAGGATCCATCCCAGCATTTTATCTTCTTGTATGTAAAACTGTCAAGCTTCTCATCTGGTTAACAATCATGTTTCTATTCAGTGTTTATCTCCACAAAATTTTTAATGAAATTGAAATTTAATGTAATGTAATTTTCATTATCAACACTGACACTGGTTATTTATGTGCTTACGAGGCAACAAAAAGTCAAAATACAAAAATACAAAAAAAAGAAAAAAATACAAAATACTGTGCCTTTGACACACTTTATTATTCGTGTTTAAGTCATGTACAAAAAAAACAAACAAAAGAAAACTGCACATTTTGCTGCACAAATAATATAAAAAGAAACTTCCAACTGTCTGACTGTACATATACATCATCCTCATCATGTGTCTTATCCTCTGATCAGCTGATCGCCATCCTCTCCAGCATCAGGTGTCCTCTTCATGGTCTGTAGCTCGCCAGTGTCTGCATCCTGGTGGACTCCATCTCTGCTGCTTGCAGGGTCTCTTTCCTCAGCTGATCCGTCTTCTTTGTCTTGCAGAGCGTGGAGCGTTTGTGGGTGTAACTGATGTGTCCTAGAAGCAGGGATGATGAACAATCTGAGCCAGCCATAATTTCTTAAGCTGGTTGACCTGCAATCACATATTTGTTATCAAAAAACTAGTTAACATTGGATGCTTCCATTACATTTCAAAATCTTAACCACTTAATCCATTCAGTTAACCATCCCATCAGATCTCACAGAGCACTCTTGGTTTTTACCTGTATCTCTAAAATCATTCACTCTGTGACGTTGTATTACTGATTAAACACAAACAGATGAACCCATTTCTATTTCCCTCCCTCTTTGACTCTAGTTTACAAGTGAAGTTAGCCAATGTGAATATAGCGACTTTAAAAAGCCAAATAAAGTATATTCATTAACATTACTTACACAATAAAAACAACAGCAACAACAAAAAAACTCTCCTACTTACCTTTATGAAAATGCTGAGAGCAAACACGCGTGAAGGGAGATGTTGTTGAAAGTGATGTCATTCCTACACTGCTGCGACCGGGCCATCTGATGCCTCAGTGACATCCTCAACCTGCTTTCCAAAGCCTCTATTAAAAGTGGGAAACCGAAAAAAAATCTAACATTGTGGCCGATTTGCTACCTTTTTTAATTATGTAACTTAGTATGGCAGTCTTTCACACAACACAAGACTCCCATTTTATCAAAGATTATAACGCAGCAAAGACGACACACAGTCGTTTACAATGAGGATGCAACCAACATGGCGATCGACTGCGGCTATCCTGAGTGTGACGTCAGCTGGCACAGACCAATATCTGTTGAAACTGGTGTTTATACCTTCACATACTGCTATACATCATATATTGCAAAATAGTTGCATTGCCCACTTTGTGCAGTCATCATACAATACAGCACTGTGTGACCATGCCACTTTTTTGGAGACAAATTACACTTAAAGATCCTCAAAGCATGTTGTTGCAGTGTACGTAGTGTCTCATATTCAGATCCATTAAACTGAAAAAAATACTAAAATATTTATTCCTGAATCAATGTTAATTTTGAGTGTGATGAGTGTAAATTTCTGAAGTCATTCTACCTGTACCTGTGACCTGTACACCTGTAAAATGACACAAGCCTGTTACTGACTGGACTCAGTACGTCAGTGTTGTCATCTGTTGTCTTCTTTAACTGTGTTTTTTTTTTTTTAGTTGTAACTCCTATTATGTTTCTTAAAATCTGCTACTGCTCACAGTCAGAATTTGTTTCCTGCCCATGATTAATAGGCTGTTTCTCTGACTAGAAACACTGAAAGAGTACACACACACACACACACACGCACACACACACACACATATATATATATATATATATATATATATATATATATATGTGTGTATTTTTTTTTTTTTTTACCATTGATTGTGGGCAAAAATTTTGTGTTATAAACTCTAATGGCAAAATTATCCCTATCTCCCCATAGTAAAGAATCCTTTAATGAAATTTCTGGATCATCCAGGTGATGATCTGAATCACCCTAAAAATCTTATTACTTGTTTCTTTATTCCATTTCTGAGATTTTCTGAAAATTTTATCAAAATCCGTCCATAAGTTTTTGAGTTATGTTACTAATGAACAGACAAACCAACACCTCCTAATACATGACCTCCACCTTGGCACAGGTAATGACAAACATTCTTTAAATTTGCAGCCTTGCACATTTAAGGTTAGCTTTGGCATGCTTGCCTTTCCATAGAGTTTAGGATGGCAGGTCACTTCAGATTTGTTGTGTTTTTGCTAGCGATAGTAGCTCCACATGACCATTCGATTGTTTTGCTTTATATCGAATGTAAAGTATGTCCATATTTCTGCTACTTTTTTACTTTTCTGATTGCAAAAGAACTGGATCCATCCCCCAAAATACCTAGTGCCACTTTGCCAGCGCATAGAACTGCTTATATCAGCAGTTGGGGAGCTTTGTTCACCTAACTAAAATATAAACAGACTATTCTATATAATTTTAGCTTTAATATTTGTGTTACAATAACCAAACAAGATTATCAATTTGTGTGTGTTTGTCTGTATTTGTTTATGAGACTGAGTATAAAGGTCAAACAGTCAGCTGGAATCATCCATCAAAACCTGCAGGTAATCTGTCTGATCACCCTGATGATGCTGTCATTTAATAACACCCTCTGGCTTTGACCTACTCCATGTGTGCGTATGTGTTTGTGTGTGTTTCTGTGTGTGTGTGTGTGTGTGTAAAGACACAAGAAAACTGCATGTATAAAGGAATAAGGAAAGTGAGTCCATAGAAAAGAAGATATTTTGACTGTAGGTAAACTTGTGTTTGATAAAATATCATTTTTATTTTTATTCATACAAACAAATAGATTTTTGGAAAAACCAGCTCTACTGCTTATGTTATCAATCATCCTATGAACCTCAGTTCAATAACCTCTCTAAATGAAAATGATTCAAATAATTCAGATCGAAACAAGTGAACACATCTTTGACTTTACTGACACCCGTGCCTCTTTCTGTGCTATGTGAAGCTCTCACTGTACATCCATCATAATATTTAAGAAAGAAAAATGTTTTTCTAGGAAGATATTAATGTCTCTGCAGACATGGTTGCTTATAGGCACTGGCTGATATTTTGTCATTCCATTATTTGTATTAGGTTCAACACTCTCAGTAGAGTAGCCCATGCTTGTTTGTTTAGGGGTTTTGGGGCTGCTGTCAGTCCAGTGAAGCCAAAACACTGGGGGCAGTAATGCAGCACAGTCAACTGCAGCAATGACAGCTCTGTACCAAATGACCACATTAAAAAAACACAAAAAAAACATGCAGATTGGTCTTTGTAGTCCTTTATAAAGCTAAAATGAAATGACTGGCTGCCCTATCACAGAGAGGAAGGTGAGAGTGGTGCTTAGTTTTTTTTTTTTTCTTTTTTTTTTCACTGCTCAGTAACCTGTGCAGTGTAAAAGGAGTTTGACATCCCTTGAGATTAAACAGGTGGTACAACAAGATATGAGCAATTCTTTTTCTGTCCTTGTTATGGCTATTTTGTTTGGTAAGGTTTCAGGTTCCCATTGCAGGTATTTGTAAAGCCTCTTGTCTTGGAAATCCATGACTTTAAATGAGTCTTACGGAGTGTGTTGTAACAAAGATCAAAATCAATAATACCAGTTTTTAATTTAGATGTTTTGGAGAGTTGGAAAATAGACAACACTAAACAATGTCACACACAAAGAATTAAAACTTAGAAAATCTTTAGCTTTCCAATTGCAAGCTTGATTTGGACCTCAGAGTGTAAATGATCAATTTGACTATGTCACTTTTAGAGGTCCCATGAACATGAATCCCAGCTAACACAGCCCTGAAGAGATTATGCAGGTCCTCTTTTTATGAGGTTTATAAACCTGAAGTCTGGGATTTGTCTGGGAATCAAGGTCAGCCTAAATCGACCTTAAACGCAATACTTGTGTTTTATTATTTTAACATCTGGCAACAGTATTTGTATCAAGTTGAATTAAAATTTATTGTTTTTCTTACTATTTTTATTTCCTACCTGCTTCTGAGAGAAGTTGAATGTCTGGCCATATAGTTTCCCTGTCTGCCATTATGTTCACTAGATACTATTTGCTAACCTTATCAGTGTTCTGCTAAAAGGTTTTTCCTTGAACACAGCTCCCTGCAGCATCAGGAAATAACACCATTAAACCAGGTAACAGTATAGAAAACTTCACAATACTGACCTGAACACTTACGGTGAGTCGAGCCAGGTGGTAATTTTCTTTGTATTGCTAAGTGACCTCTGTCACATCACACAGTTATCATTATCAATGTTTAAGTCACACCAGTATTAAATATCCCATTCTGAACCGAGCTAAAGCTCTGTGTATTCCTTTGGGATTGTGAGTAACCAACTATTAAAACTGTCAAACAAAGTTCCCTCTTCCATATAGGGATGCATCTGAATCAGCCGAGAGGAGACACAGCCATGCACAGAGTAATCAAACTAGAATAGATGTGACAATGAAAACCACTGATACCCACCAGCTTATCTAAAATTAAAGTTTCCTCAGTGAGTTATCCTGGGGAAACACTAACACATAAAAAAGCTTATGAATTGCACTGGTTCTTGAAAATTTGACCTGTAAATGTGATGCACACTACCCAGAATCAGCACACCTATACAGACACACATATACTCCAACAGAAGCGGATATTAGGATCTTGTGCGGTCAAGGCTAGATGGGAATTCAAATCCATGAACTCAGCAATCTGCTGAACGTGTGTTTAAAGTGCTGCAAAGCAAAATGGGTGCAGAGGGTAGGTAATGGTAAGCAGTCCTGTGTTTGTAAAATGTGTTTCCAAATCTGAGTGCAAGTGTGCATGTGCAGGTGTGTGTGTGTGTGTGTGTGTGTGTGTGTGTGTGTGTGTGTGTGTGTGTATAATGTGTGTATCTGTGTTAAACTGTGCTGTTTTGCCGAGATGTTCTAATACAAACAGGAGTTCCAGGTCAAGACCGGTTAATCTGTTTTTGCTGACAAAACACAGTAGACAGCATAGAGAGTAGAGAAAGGTTCTACTTTTTATTTTTAAATACCTCTTTCCTGCCATTCTTTTCTTTAAAGAGATTCTAATTTTCTCCTCATATCAATGAAGATATTTCTCAAGACAGTCAAAATCAATTGCTTGTTTTATAGGACAATAATATTGTTTTTATTGCAAACAAAGAAAGAATTGAAAGCAGGCCTGCAGCCTGGTTCTGATGGGAGTGAGTAGCAGTTACATTTCTTTTTCTTCCCTGAGTAAAAAAAAAAGAAAATGTTGTCATTTTACTTTCTCCACAATCCATGACAACACACCTTAATCAGCTTTGGGGTTTTTTCTTTCTTTCTTTTTTGTGCTTATTGTGAGAGGTTGAGTGGTTACTTATGATAACACATCATGTTCTGCCTTGTTTGTTGTCACATGGTGGTGGTAATGTGTCAGTTAGCTGTTCAATGAACCTCTATAAATAGAAGAAGACTCAGCTAGCCGCTAGCTTGTAGCATCATCATGTGATATTTCATTAGGTTTTAGCTGATAAACAACAAGTGGATTTGATTTTGTTATTAAATACAAATTAAACCTAGAGTGAGATCGATCAGACCAAAACAGTGTTAACATCTGAATGGGCACCAGGCCACTTTGTACTGGAAAAGCTGGGTCCCAGAGTAAAAAAGGGCAAGAACCCGTGCCCTAGACAAGGTGGTTCGTCGTACAGAAGAACTGACTGTAGTCCATATTAAATAAATGATAAAGCAATATTTTTCATCATGAATATTTTAAGTAATTGCCAAACTACAAACATGTATTGATTTGTTGTGTGTGCTGATGTCAGTAACATTATAATCCAGTAAAATATCATTGTAAAATATATCAGCTTTACTTTAAATAATAGTAATTCATATGATAAAACTGAACTGTGGGAGGATTTAGAGATATTTTTAATATTTTAAATGCACTTTCAAAGTACCTCAGTTTAATGTAAAAACCTGATGCTGGAATTTCAGGTAAAAATGAAAATGTGTGCATTTTTTCCATATATTGATTTTGGAGGTGCCACAGTTGAGGGTCACCTAGGCCAGTGGTTAGGCCTGAGGCTTTGTACATTAAGAGCCATTCTGATTAATGTCCACAAACTGTCCCTATTTTAAGAGAAAAAAAGTAAGGCTACTGTATATGTTGTTCATTAAACTTTGCATTTATCAAAGGACCTACAAAATAGGTTGGGAACCACTGGCCTAGGGCTCCACATTAGCTTCGACCGGCACTGTCATCCTGCCTATCTATGTGCAGGTGTGTGTTCTGACAGAAAACACACATTAGAGAGGAGGAAATTGAAAACTAAATTATGCCTTCATAAAGGAATCAGAGCCTCGGCAGTCCAGGTGTGTCCCTTATAATTTTATGATAATTTCTATTAGGCACTCTTCCTGCTGTGAAAATGATCCACTTATCTTCGACCTTTCCTTTTGCTCTTGTGTCGATTAAACAACCTTCATATACCAGCATGTAATTTTCAAGTTATGATTTGAAAGCATTTTATTTAAGCATATGTCTTTGTTGCTCTTAAACAATAATAAATATGGTGAGAAAAACAATGATATGTTTTCTGATAATTAACTCTGAAAGTGAACCCCCTACAGCGCGAAGACATATTCAGTTTTATATAACACCTATACTATCTCTGAATTATTCATTGTCATTTCAGTTACTTAAAATATTTTTATAGCAACCGAGCTGATCATTGTATGTTCAACTCATCTTAGTGACACGTATACATTGGTTACTTGTATGTGGCTCACTTAAGACTGTACAGGCCACAAGATTACAGTGAAATTACTGAGGTACAGTAAATAACACTGATTGTCTACATTGA
The DNA here is from genome assembly GCF_017639745.1 of Melanotaenia boesemani. NCBI lineage: Eukaryota > Metazoa > Chordata > Actinopteri > Atheriniformes > Melanotaeniidae > Melanotaenia > Melanotaenia boesemani. Next base: position 25,008,512 of record NC_055682.1, read on the forward strand.
CACTTGTATGTATGAAAAGGTGGGCTATATTTTTCTTCAAGTGACCTGATAGTTATTAAAGTAGAAGACACAAAAAAATGTTTAGTGGAATGAATTTTGACAATAGCCCATGTTGTGATGCCTAGGAAACAAAATCAAATCATCCCAAATAAGACAGCCTGGTATGCTGTAATCAGCCCCTCCCAAAGGGATTTCAAGGAGGGACAACCTTTGAACCTCTTAATGGTGACAAAGACACACTGAGAATGATGAGGAGTGAAGGCTTGTCAGTGTTACCAGATCATAAACCATTTTGATGCACAAACTGCTGAAAACTGTAACACAGTCGACAACAGTATCGGTGTCAAAACTTGACTGTGGAGCGCTGAATGATGTTTTCCTCCTCTAATGAACCACAGATTCTTTTACATTGCGTTGGTTTCTGGGTGTATTTTATTGTGTATCTGGGAGAAAGACAGCATTTGAGTGAAATATATGAACAAGACAAGTTGGCTGCAATGCTACTAATCACAAGCTTCCCTTTCTGTAGGAAATGGTATGATCTGCAAAAGTTAAGGTCTGCAAAAATGTCATGATTTTGGCTTCAAACTTGCCACTAGGGATGTTCCAGTACCATTTTTTTCTGTCTGATATGAATTCTGATACCTGGGGTTTTGGTACCACAAACCAAAACACAAAACCATTAGCATTGTTGTATTGTTGTTTGCTGATTGTTAAAGGATCTTTAGACATCTCTACCTACTACTACTAACCTTACATTACATAAGCATCTACACTAATGCTAGACCAATTTTCAAACCATTATTTCTCAACCCTAATATAAATACACTGTTTACACCTACATATAATGTGCTCTTAACAAAGTCCAACTAAACGTATACTCAGTTAAGCTGTTTTTCATCACAAAGCTTTTAGCTAACTTATCTACAGGGTCTCCAAGGTATATAGTTAGCTATAATGAGAATCACATCAGAGAGCATGTATGAAAGGGTTTAAAGCAAAAACCTACATTAAAAAACTTGCTACAGGCACCATTAAATTTGGGATATTGCTGTCTGGACAGGATCACTTTTCTTTCAATTAAAGAATTCGTACACACTGTTTTATGAAAGAAGTAATTTGGCAGAAATTATGCCTTTAAGCTCGGGCGATTACATGCTAAACCATTGCAAGACGTGTTTAAAATGATGGCCGGGTATAAGTAATTTAATTGTAAATAATTAATGTATTTTTTTTTTTTTTTCTCCAGTAAAATTAATTAGGGTCTGTCAGGTCTAGTATTTACCTCATTGGCTACACCTGCAATTACTTTATATTCTACAATCCGAGCCAGGCTTTAATGTTGGAGTTAGCGGTGAAGTAGCCCCCCCGGTATTTACTGGTTTTTCTATAGATTTTCGTGTCTGACAATGTAAAAATAGAAGCACAAGGTTAGGAAGACAGAGAGAAATAAAAAGATTCTCTGCAGAGTGATTTGAGCAATGATTCTGTGTGTCACAGTACACAGCTCAAATGCATCCAAGCTTCTCACACACACTGGGTGCTACAACAGCTGCTGTTGTAGGTTTGTTAGCTGGCCAACTGTCCACCACAATGATGGACACACAGCCATTAGTCTTTGAAGAGATAAGGTAGGAAAATATTCTAATTTCATAATGCTAAAGCAGACACAAAAACAGATAAATACATCGAGGAAGACAACATAAAGACAGGCACACCCAATGAAAAGCGTGGGACATAGAAAGAGTGCAAAAGTAAGATATACAGCTCTCCGCATATATATCATGTTTGCCCTTAGGCCCTTAATACTCTATATGCTGCAGTATGCTTTGTTATTCATCTGTGTGAAAGCAGGGTTAACAGTGCTAAAGGAGAAATATCAGCAGAAAGAAATGAAGGCACCAAACATCTTCTCATTGTAACATACATTCTAGAGACAGGATGAGTTAAAAGGAAAAGGAAACATATGACAGAGTCAGATAAAGAAAAAAAGCTCTGAAATATGCACTGCAATGCTGGAAAGCTGAATCCTGTTCATTAATTATGCTGTTCATGGATCACTCAGTTTAGTGTCTATATCCTTTGTGGCTCTAGAAGATAAAGATGTTAAAGTTGTATTCTGAGATATAAAAAAAAACATTTACTTTTATGAATGTTTAAAAAAAATATAAAGAAAGAAACATTTAAATCCCTGAAAACCCATTTTCCCAAATTTCTCCATGCCAAGTTTCTAACAGTTAAAGCATCCACACATCCATTCATTTTCTACAACATTTACAAGTCTTCAAAACCATCCTCTCTGCAGCCACTCCTTGTTCTTTTAAGGAGATGCTGAGTCATTCTTAGACCATCTGAGGGGGATATTATTTCTAGCATATCCTGGATGTCCCCTAGGACCTTTCTCTGGTTGAACATGTTCAAAACACCTCACCTTTAAGCCATCAGAGAGACATTCCAGACACCATATCAGCTGGCTATTTTTGATGCAGAGGAGCATCGCTCTACTTTAAGCACTTCCCAAATGAATGTGCTCCTCTCTCTGTCTCTAAGCATGAGCCCAGGCACCCATAAGAAGAAGCTCATTTGTACCCTTGTTCTCATTCTTTTGGTAACTACCCAGAACTTGTGGCCACGGAGCACAGGAATGCAGATTGACCATATCCCTGTGACACAATACCTCTTTCATTTGATGTGGAAAATAGCTGCAGCTCATGTCTATATTTTTTTTTCTGGTCTAAAGAGGGAAAAGTTGTTCTTGAGAAGCATCAGTGAAAATGTAGCTACATTTCTGGATTTACTTTCTCATTTTTCCAGGTGGCCCACACTATTAATGAAGCTAATAGTTCCTAATTGATAAAATTTGTCAAGCTTTGACTGCTGCATATTGAGGACCAAATAATTCATATTATAGAGAAATACTTGATATTTTCACCATGTTACAAGAGATTTTAAGGGTTTACTTCCTTGCGGTAATGATGCTACTTTAAATTCTCAAAGCTGTGACAAATTCCTTATCATAGCCAAAAGTGGGCTAGAATATTGGTGAAATGGTTCAGATATATGATATTCACAGACATAATGTCATGCTGGAGGAGTTTTCTCACAGCAATCTCGCACTGGTGCAGTGGTACATTTGCTTGAGGCAAGTGGATAATTTCCTGCCTGCATGAATTCAATAAGGCTCCAGCTTGCGATGACATGCCACACCAACATTATGGAAAGGGCACAGCAGACGAGGATGTCAACACAAATTAGTTGGGTCAATGTTGTCAGGCTTTAAGTAAAATTTAAACTTTCTCTGTTCCTGCTTAGACCACTTCTCGTTTCAAAATCATATCGTTCAGCACATTTGACTTTAGTATGCACATCAAGAATGAGCATATTAAACATGTTTTTACTGCAACAGTTCACAAAGAGGGATGGCTTACTAGTATTTGTGGTCTCCAGCTGCTTGTATTATAAATAAGGCATTTTCCTTTGAAGCCCATGATATTCTGCTGGTATCTGAAGGTAGCAGAACAGATATCCATTTACAGCCTATAACTTCAATCATGTTACATATTCTGGAGGTGACTCAGTCCTCACTCTAGAATAAACTGTGCTAAACTCAAATCCCAAACCAAATATCCATCTATCCATTTTCTACATCGCATAGTCCAATTCAGGGTCGCAGGGAAGCTGGAGTCTATCCCAGAAATTAGCAGGCGAGAGGCAGGGTACACCTTGAACAGGTCACAAGTCCATCTCAGGGCCAACACAGAGAGACAAACAACCACTCACGCTCACTATAGGGAGAATTTAATGTGACCAATTAACCCAATTCATATTTGGATGGTGGGAGGAACCCAGAGTACCAGGGGAGAACCCATGCATACATGGGGAGAACATGCAAACTCCACAAAGAAAGCCCACTGTTCAACAGCCCCCCCCCCCAGCCGAGGCTCAAACCAGTGTCCATCTTGCAGTGAGGCCGCAGTGCTAACCACCAAACCACTGTGCAGCCCCAAAATATGCTAATTGCATATGCACAATTGTGTCTTGATTCGTGCAGAGACTAGTTTTTCATAGTCCTATTAGTGAACAATCTTCTTCATTACAAACTATATACAGTAAAAGGCAATGAGGGCCCATGACACTGATTGTTTATTGTTGATACAGTTAATCTACTCGTCCTACAACATCCTCTTGTGCATTAATCCTGCAGGTGGGGGAAACTTGTAACCTCTGGTCACAAAATTACCCAAAATTTGGCATTCACAACCAAGTTTGTAGTGCAATGAATCTGACTAACGAAAACAGGGTCTTTTGAGAAAGAAGGAGAGGCTGATAGGAGGGGAAGAGGGAGTGAGAAAAGCAATGAAAGTGGAACATAGAACTAGGAAAGGGAGAACCAGTTGTCTCATTTCAAAGGGAGAAGGCAAAAAGGGAGAAAGAGAACACAAAAAGTAAAAAAGCCCCTTTCCCATCTCACGAAATAAAAACTTGTGTCGTTACCAGGGAGGGTGCTTTTATTCTGGTGTTTCTATAGCAACAGTTCCTATGTGCCCATTTCAACGACCTGAACAGTTATCATTATGCAACATACAAAAAAATAAAACAATATTATTATTGATAATCCTGCAGACAGACATTTCTTTGGTTTTGCATCAGCAAGTGCTGCATTTATGCAGGATGGTGAATAACAAACAAGCAAATGCACACAGTCACACAGACACACACACACACACACACACGTCGGTACATGAGGTAAGTTGGAGATGACATGACGTGTTCACTTTGTGGGCTTCCTCTGAAAGAAAGATGAGGGGGAAATTTAACATGGCACAGATTCTGAAAATAATACAAATTCAAATAACAAAAAAAACAAAAATACAAAATGGGAAATTTCACTCGTGTCTCCACTTCTTTCCATTTCTATTACCTTCTCCTCCCATTCCTTCATCTTTGTATTTAATGTGTCCTGATCTGTAGCTGTACTTTCAGTGTATCTGTTCCTCTGCTTGTGTGTGGAAATACGTCCTCTATGATCATGCCACGTTGTCATTTTCAGGAAAACAGATTGAGATGGAGAGGCATTACAGAGAACCTAAGACATCCATCATCTGCCGTCTGCTTATACGTGTGTGTGTGTTTCTGTGTGTGCGAAGGCCCACGGCTCTTTAAATAACTACGTCATCACCATGCATGATTGAGTAAGAGATTTTAAATACGCACACAGGCGCACAGGATCATTAAACTCAGTGGATGCTGCCTTTCGCCTTCAGCACTTCCCATGACAACAGAATCCCATCAACACTCACACCTAACCTTTTGTTGCCGCAGTAATCACCGATTAACAGTCTGTTAGAAAAACAAGGAAAAGCAGAGGAGAGAAACTGAGAGAGAGCAAAATGAGGTGAGGCCGTGACAAAGAGAGCAGAGAAAAATAAATAAACAGACAAATAAATTAATACAGTATGTAAGAAGTCTCTATGTTTGGTAGGGACAAACATGCAGTCACAGGTCAAATACCTCATGTCTACTCAGCATAAACTGTTCTACATGACAGACCATTGTTATTAGCCTATTATGAGAACAGTAATCATGTTACTAGGAAAGTGCTGCTATCGAGATTAAACAAAGAACATTTAAGAGCTTCTGCAAGGTTCAAGGACCTGAGACAAACACAAACAACTGCTTTCACTTCATATTTGATTGTTTTAACTACATTAAGTACAGATTTAGAAAGTTCCCTACTAATTTCAAACAAACTTTAAACTCATCAGAGCCACATCAGATCTCAAACAATGACAAATCAAACACAAAAAAAGGAAAAAGGATCGTGTAAATTCAAGGCAGCTTGTGACAACCTTCCCATGGCTTTGGCCTCAGAGGGGTTTAACTCTTGAGGAGCTTGACATCCTGTCACCAGTGCCACCCTCAGCATTATGTATGAGCCTCTGTTTCATTTTAATCTGTGCACACAGAAACGTTCTACTGCCATTGTTGAATGTTATCCTCAGAGTTTTTTAAAGCAGAAAGACTGTAACTTTATCTGTCAGCATGCATGGAAACTTAATGTTCAAACAAAACTCCAACAATATAGTAGACAGAAAGAGTAAAAGACCGTAGTTGATGATGCTTATATTTCTCTTGAAACTCTTGTCACATTTTGTTAATAGTTGTTTGTGACATTATTTGTGTTTGGTGTTGTATTTGTTTTATGGCCTTGATCCAGTTAAATCAAGATTTCAAGTAACTTGGTCATCTTTATAAGTTTTCCTTTTCATGCCTCTGTCATATCTTGCTTTGTTCAATTCTTGCAGGCAAAAAAAAAAGTAAAAAAAACCTCCTCATCCACTTTGGATAACTAGATGGTATATGAATGCTTTTGGGTTTGCTGAGAGGAAGTACCAACAATTGAACTGTGCGTCCAGTATTTGAGCTATGCAAGCCTGAACATGTCCCTGTCCTGGCTGTTTATCTGGACCAGTGGTCAACTGAGATTTGGCTGCAAACCAACATCTTTCTGAGTGTTTTAAGCAGTCTACTAAGAACGTCGAAGTTTTGCTCACGGGTTTAATGCTAACACTGATGGAGTTTCGGGAAGTGGAAAACTGACCAGTGTCAATCTCCTCAACCACTAATAGCTTGCTGGGTGATATTTTATATTTATAGAACACAAGTGTGCTTTCTAGAGTAGAAACAAATGTAAGAGCATATGTATGTAATCTATATGTGTGTGTAAAGTGGGATAAATACATCCTGAGAAGCAGAGTGAGATGAACTCACAAACATCCATATAACTGATTTGAGTCGTTTAGATTTTAAGCCATTGTGTTATCTAACAAATATTGATAGTGAATGAGCAAAGGGAAGGGGTAAAAGGATAGATGTGGAATGGATCAAGAGAAGAGGGATTAGTACTTAAAGAAATTAAAACCTGAACACAGATGAGTAATGAACTTATTGAATTCTCATTAATGAGTGAAAGCACAGAGAGGGATGGCTGCTTGCAGAAACACAATGAGCAGAGAGATCAGTGAAGGGTGCTGCATCCAGAACCATTTCTACTATGCTAATGTTCAAACAGTTCAACTCCAAAACCCAAATCTTTAATTTAATTAATAAACAGATTTCTGAAAAGAATGCATGTTATTAAAGGTTTAAAAAAAACAGCTTAACAGCCAGACATAGAGAGGTTTGAAAGTAGGTTGGTGTATTTATGCTAATAGTTGTTAAATATAAGCAAAATTTCAGATGTTATGTTACAATAGTTGATCTGGTTCAATGAGTTCACATCTTGACATTTAAATTGTGTCTCCATGCCTGGCACCATGAAAATGGAAAGAAATTGTCCATTTTTAGTTTTACAAGCCTTGAATTTTGTCTTAATTGATTCTTGTAATTTTTTTCTTCTGTGTATAATTAATTCCAATGTTTAATTTTCCTCTGGTAAATGAGTTACATGTTTTACAGTGGTGTAATGAAAGACAGATTTTCCATGGTAAAAGCTGACATGTCTCCAAAATACAGCTGTGTATGGTGGTCCTTTAGTTTTCCATTTGTGATGGAAAACAGTGGTCTTCTGTGATCACTGGTTTCCCTCTCTTCCTACTTCAAAATTCCAAATGTGATTTTTGTGCCTTGGGCTGAACGGTGGTGGGGTGGTCTCACAGCAAGGTTTGAACCTAGGTGGGGGTTTTCCAGTGTGGAGTTTGCATGTTCACCCTTATGCAGGCATGAGTTCTCTGCAGGTACTCTGGCTTCCTCCCACAGTCCACAGTTCAAAAACATGCATGTTAGGTTAATTGGTGTCTCTAAATTATCCCTGGGAGTGAGTATGAGTGGTTATTTGTCTCTATGTGTTGGAGACATAGAGTGGTGTACCCTGCCTCTCCCCTAATAGCAGCTGGAATAGCCTTCCACGACCTGCATTGCCACAGGGGGTATAAACGATGGCTGGATTTTGTGCCTGAACTTTTCAAAACAAATGAAGCTTCTCTTTAGTTTAGACAGGTAAATAGTCAGAGCAGTTTACAATTTGCCTTCTTCTCCTTGACTCTAGTCCCAGTTTATGGTGCGTTCTAACAGGGGCAACTATTCATTCACTCAGCCTGCTGTTCTCATTGCATCATTCTTTCATTTATAAAAATGGAACCATCTTCTCCCAAGAAACAGTTTTTTTTTTTGTTTGTTTGTTTTTATAACTGTATGTTTGTTTTTGTTCAACATATTTTGTTTTTAAATGTAGGGAATTGCTCAGCTCCATTGTCAGCTTAAATCAAGGTTATGGGAGGTTATGGGCCTTGTTGTCTCGCCTGCTTCATGCTGCTGCCAAATACAAATGTGCATCGGGTTGAATCTAACATAGTGTCCTAAATTAACTGCATGTCATCTCTACTATATAAGTATGATTCACATGATAAGCTACAAGTGATGAGCATGCATTGATATTCTGTTAAAGAATGTGGAAAATGTATTTAATATTTCATACAGTAAATGTTATAAATAGAGAAATTTAACAGAATCAGCTTTCCAAAATGCAAAAAGGAGAGTGCCTACTAATGCTCCTTAAAGGTTCAGCTAAGTACATCTTAAAAGTTTTTATTTTAATGCTCATTAAATTGCAAGTGAAAAGTAGCCTCAAGCTATTTTTATGTGTTTTGTTGGTGTTTCAGTACAGCCTGTAAATGTTTGACAGCTCTGGTGATTTATGAGGTTGAACATATTGTTGTGGGTCCTTGACTTGGTTTGGTATCTTTCTGATATTCTGTTAAACCAAAGTAGACAGAACAAATAGCTAGAAAAGCACTCAAGTATTTATTTTTCTGGCAATGTGTTTTTGACGTGGAGCTGATAGCTTAGTCAAAATATGGCATATAGCTTAATAAAGGAGTGAAGGATAAAGTATCGTGCTGAAGTCTTTTGATGTTGTTTTATCCAAATAAAAAAAAATAAAAAGCATCTTAATCCTGCCTGATACCACATTTTAGTGCCAAAACAGACTTCTTAATTCGCAGTACTACAGGGGATAAAATAATACACCCAAATTCCCAAACACTTGTTGGGGTAAAAAAAATATTTAATGAAAGTTGCAATTTCAAAAAAGTTCCAAAAGTCAATTTATCTATTTTTCTCAACTCATGAGCACTAGGCTAAGCTTAAAAACACATGTGAGTATCTGTTTGTATTGATCATTGCACCCAAGGATGCTGCATTTGCTCTGGCTTTGAGTTGTGAGCTAGCATTATACTCAGCCAGCCAGTCAGTCATCCAGTAAGCTCTTTCATCAGCCATTCAGCCAGTTAGTCGGTCAACCAGCACTAAGTCTGTCAGCCAGTTATGCGGTCAGTTAGTCAACCAACCTTAGTGCCAATCTGTCAGTGAACCAGTCAGTCAGACTGACAGGAGAGCAGCCAATTAGTAAAACCCTCCAGCTGGTTGCTGGTAAGAGATGTTTTTAAGATTATGGTGAGTGCTAACCAAAAAACAGATTCATTTCTTGATAAAAAAAAAAAAAAAAAAAGCATCATTATCTTGCTATTGTTTGTGTTTTTCCCACAATTGCTCCTTGTTTAATCCTACTTCCGCAATGAACCATAAAGGAAAGCAAAAATTTACATGCTTATGATCGTAGTCATCATTTACATGCGAGTGTGTTTTCCATTTGTAAACAGGCTGCATTGCAGAGCAGGAGTCCCTACAAATAACAAGGCAAATGAAAGAAATAGGAGGGGAGAAAGAAGGAGTGTCTGCATCAATGTTTGTTTTATTCAGTTTGACAGCTTGTTGACAGGGCTGGCTTGTTTTTGATGCTGTCAGACGATTATTCATTTAGAGCAGAATGCAGTTTGGACCACGGAGCCTATTAAATTATACACATTGAACAGAACTGTTTGAGCACTATGTACCCTGTTGAAGCAGTACTAGTATGTGACATAGGAGTTTGTTTCAGTTTAAGCTCACAGCTGTGGGAGGGGCACTATATCTGCCTGTGATGGGGTTGCTGAGAAAAGATTAAATCATAGATGGACTGTTCTTCCTGGCTTTGAAGGGTAAATTTACTATGAAGGCAGTCACAAGTGGGATCCATTAAAAATCACAAACTGACTGGGTGAGTTTTTGTTGTTAGTATGATGTGACAGAGAGGAAGTAAATGAAGCATCAAGTTGGTCATTTTTATGTTATTCACAGTGCAAGAAATAAACAACCTAAAACACACTAGCTTTCCATTTCCTCCAGGGGATTTTGTGTGGTTAGTATGAAGTGACAAATGGTCTCTGGTGTGATGGGACCAAAGTAAATCTTAATGCAAGTGCAGAAAGTTCTGTGATATTACAGTAGATGACAGAGATAGAATATATGTAATAGAATATGAAAAGACATTTTGTTGATAGTGAAATTTACCTCACAGGGACAGAAATCGTTCTAATTGCACAAGGCTTATTTTCTTAAAACTAATGGTTTTAAGATGAGTCTGCACTGTGATCTGCTTTGTACTGGCACAAATACTGACAAACAAATTGTTTATCACCATTGTCTTGTCATCTGACAGGGCACACTGTATCATTCTTGTACCAAGCCAAGTGATTGATAATACCAGAAAAGGTGGTTCAAACCCAACACAGTCACTGAGAAGTCATTCTGCATGATAGCTGCACTGAAATTTCCATTCATTTCTGAGAAACTGCATTTCTGTGAACTGAACTCTATAAAGCATGGTCCCTTTATAGATAACAAACAAAGCCATGTTAAAACAAGGCCAAGCCACAATATGTTTCACAGTCCTTAGTGTTTTTCTTGTTTAAATTGAAACCGTTTTGGTGCCTAAGCTTATCTAAATGGCATGCATTAAACAAACAGGAATATCAAATGTGCCACGTGAGACTGAAAGGGGATGCAAACTGTTGTATTAAACCAAGTGATAAAGAAATGTTAAAACCTAAAGGTCAAAATGTGGTCTACAAAGTCTCTTTGTTGCATGTATGTAAGACAGGGTTTACTTCTGGCACAAAATATTGCTGCCACCTGTGTGTGATGCTATTGGCTTTGACAAAATGACAGTATTTGATGCCTATAAATAAAACTGGATTGGCATGACATTATACAAGTAAAATTGAAAACCTTAGTGTTCAAGCAACTGAATGCATTGAGTTCAATCCAATTTTCTAATCCCCTTAGAAGTGACTGATTTTAGGGCAGAACATGCTCAGACAACAAACCTGGCAAGACTTATGAGAAGTAGAGAGCATGGAAATGTAAGAGAGAGAGAGCAGGGCATTGGTCCAAAGGGCAATTCAGCACAGCAGCCTAATACTGTGTTGTCCAGATGGTCTGGCCTTATTATGGGGAGTGTATGTTTCTGTAATAAGCATCACAACCGTAAGTCCTGTGACCCACAAATATGCATGTTTTTAAGAACTAACTGAACTTTGAATTTGAAAATGTTTTACTCACCCACATTTATTTTTAAAAACTCATTTGTATACCTGGTAGACACACATTAACACACACATGGCTATACCTAATGTTTTCTTCCTTGTTAAAACAGAAACACTATAGAACTAAAAAGAAACAAACTAATTTACTTTCTCTTGCCCTCTCTTGTCCTCTTCGGATCCTGTTTTCTCTATTGCCTTCGAGTTACTGACAGACTAAATTCACTTCTACTTCCCTCTTATGTGAGCTGTAGATGTAAGCTTCCCTTTGGCTATAATGAAGACTTTAAATGTTGGAGTGAAAAATGTGTTATGAGTGGTGATGACTAAAGAAATTATAACATTTATTTATAGCCAAACAATAACAGAACAGTTTCAGCAACCTAATCTCACACTCAGTCTCTTGTAGTGAAGCCATCACTTTGCTCTCAAAGTGGGTTTTGGTGATTCAGCTGAACTGGCGCACTGCAACATCAATGAAGGTTGGTTAAAATTGATATTTTAATCTGCCACTGCACATAGTTTCGCTGAACTGACCTCAGTATCCACTCTGGGGATATGTAGTCAAACTTCAGAAGTTCTGTTTAATAATTGTTCTTTAAACACTTTGACGCAAAGGAGACATTGATCTGGGTTATATTACTTCACAGGGGGAATTATTGTTTCTTAGTTATTTTATCTACTTCCAATTATTGATATTGAGCTGTGGGGAGAAAGTAGTGGAACTCCTGGGACTGTGCTTGTAATATTGGAATTTGATTATCCTTGAACTGCTATAGTACACAACAGAAGGGTCTACACCACTGTGCAATTCCAATTAAATGTCAAACGCTTTAAAAATTCTTAATAATAAAGAAGGTGAGAACACCTGTGATGTCCAATGAACCTTGAAGGAAGATCATGGTCATGAAATGTCCTGTAAACAACATAACTTTGTCGTTTAGAAACCGATGGTTTTTGTCTATCTGTGTGTTTGCATTATAATATGAAATTTTAAAAAATGAGAAAAAAAAATTTAAATGCGCATGGAAAAGCATTGCCGGAGGAAAAAAGGGTAACTGATTGCAAATCTTTAAAAAGACAGAAAAGGCCAGGAAGGTTTGTGATGATCTAAAATCCAGTAGACACAGTTTCTGTAGTAATCAGGGGGTATAGAGAGAGAAATAGTACTACTAATCAGAGCAGCAGTGGCTGTCGTTCTAAATGACGGCATGGACAATGGCCTACTTGTAAAATCTAGCCCTGAAAACCTGACGGGCAAGTGGCTTAGATTGGGTTCAGGGGATTTTGGTTGAAATTTGAATATCTATCATACCGTGGACTCTTTGAAGAACATGGGGTAATGTCAACTTCTACAGATAATGTACAGAAAGAAGCCTTGCTTGTCTTTTTGACCCAAAAATGTAGACTCAGCTATGCTAGGAGATTTTAAAATAATATTGAGCGCAAAATCTTTCATCTGATGCAATCAAGATTAACATGTTGAACTTGAATGACATCCAACGTGTTAGTTGTGAATCCTGCCTAAAACTACGACAACAGCAATTGCTGTGAGGTGGTAGTCCTATGATATAGTACTACATTAGTGCATAATGTCTCAGAGAGATCCATTTATAGATCGTACATCAGCTTGACAATGATGGAAAGTACAATGCCAAAATCACTCAAATGTTTGAGAGAACAAAATGAAAACTATAGCTACGCTTCATATGTGCTTTAAATGTAACACAATAACTTTGAGGAATTTTAAAGAGAAAAGTAGAGGAGTATAACCTTTCTATCACAGAGCAAAATATATCTGAAGAATAATAACTCATCTTTCAAGATGTATTGAGGATAATAGATGGTGGAAAAGTGAACTTCTCAAATTGATATTTAATTAATGTTTCCTGTTAGGCTGGAAGTCACAGAGGAGCCTCATGATTTTCTGTACAAAACAAGATGTGTTAAGTTCTTTGCTTTTACAGTGAGGAGCATCATTAGAAGCAAGGAATCTACTGTAGACGTACAGTGGGGTCTAATCTATTCTTCTCACACCAACCCACCCACATAGAAAAGCACACTTAGACAGCACACATGAAGAAGACAAAAAAGCACAGACCTGTAAGCTAGTGAGAGTACTGTATGTGTGTGTTGTGGATGCAGTGTTATCCACCCTATTCTGTCTCCAGCAACACTCCCCACTCACTGGATTAGCTAGTGGGCTTTGTCAATACAGCGTAGAGAGGCAGGGTGAGAGGGGAGACTGAGTATGTGTGCGAGAGAGAAACATGAAAATGAAGAGGGAGAGCTTATGCATGTGTCAAATTGGGGAAGTTGAGGGCGGTGGTTAGAGGAGGGACAGTTTTCATTTAGATAGGAGAAGATTGATTGTAACGCAAGTGACTGTCTATTTGTGAGTCTGTGTTTGTTTTCGCTCTGGTTTTTGATTTGATTTTCATCATTTCATACAGCCTTTGTAGATAAGAAAACACACAAACGGAGGCTGAGAAATGCCTGAAGATCCACTGGTTTGTTAGTTTGTCTGTGTGATTGTACAGGTCTGCGCATGTGTATGTACTTTCCAGTCATTGTTTCAGAAAGCATAGCAACGTGTTGAGTGTAGGAAGGGTTGCTGAATACTGTTATTTATCAATATCTTCCATATGCTTACAGTATTGACTAGACAATAAATTATTCACTATAAAATGCCATGCAGTCTTTTGAAATGACTGGATTCTTTCCTGTAGTGTAACCTACAGAGAGAGAAATAAAAGCATTGTTGGGGTGGGCAGAGACAAAGGAATAGCAGAGGAAGAGTGAATGAAACCAAGGCTTGTGCTTTTTCTCAACAATTGCGTTTGTGTTCCGTCCTGGAAAATACCAGGTCTAATCATATAAAATGTCATGCTGGCTTTTCTCAAGGTTTGCGAAAACACTCTGTATGACGGCTTTGCAGCGGAAATGTGCTGTAGTTGTTTACATTTCAATCGCTACCACTTCAAAAACACATCTCATTTTGATGCAGAAATGTTACATAAAACACACTTTGCTTCCCAAGCAGACTTCAGTTAATCAGTATGAACTGAAAATAAAGGGAAAATACAGAAAATACAAAGCAGGAAAAAAAGAACTTCCCCCCCCCCCCCCCCCCCCCCAAAAAAAAGGGGAACAGCCAATTAAACAACCATAGAGCCATTTCAGTGTGGAAAGAATACCTGGGCTCCTGTGTTTGTTTGGTGGAAACTGCTTGGGAGTGAAAGGGATGGCTGCTCTTTTTGTCAAAAGCAAAAATGTGTTTCTATGGAAAAGGTTTTGCTCTGCAAGTAATAACATTTGGTTTCTGTTAAAACCAAACAAGAGACTATAGTCATTTTACAATACCGTAGCCTGTTTTCTTAGACTTGTGTAAAGCATTTGATGCCGTGAATCATAATGTTCTTATCTCTAAACGTTCTCATTTTACTTTTTCAGCACAGACACTAGCATGGCTTTCATCCTATATGTCGAATAGGCTGCAGTGTGTAAAAGTTAAAGATACATGCTCTAGTTATATGAAGGACACAATGGATGTGCCCCAAGGATCTGTGTTAGGTACTTTACTTTTAGTCTGTTTTAAATCTGAACTGAAACTGTCTTCAGACCCAAATCTGTAACCACTAACTTATGTCACTCTAAATTTCAATCTTTTGTATTTTCGTAAGGTGCTGAATAAATGTACTGTTGTTCCTGGGTGGGATGAGTGGGTGGAACCATCTATGGTAATTGTATGGTTAGAAAGCCCTGCCAGAGGACTGCATATGTAAATAAGATTACGGCTTACTCCAATGTATCAAACACCAAAATTTATGTTTAAAATGTACACGGACATAGCAAACACACACACACACACACACACACACACACACACACACACACACACACACACACACACACACATATATATATATATATATATATATATCAAACATGCTTTAAATTGAAGATTTAAAGTATGTTTCTTAGCCAAAGAAGATTGGTACTATGTGACATGGAAGCAGATTTACAGTAGGCTTTGCAAAAGTATTTACCAAAGTTACAATCTGTATTTTCATACCTTGAGCAATCCAAGCAGCGACCACTTAGTTTGCTGCTTTTTGTGGTTGTTAAAAGAATCTTCCATCCCTGTATGGGATGATTCTAATTGTATCAGCTGCATGCAGTAGTATACCAGAATGTATTTGGCCATAAGCCTAATTATAACCACGCTGCCATGCACAAATATATATGCATGTGAATGTGAAATCATGCTGCACTTCAGAAAATAAGGCTCCCCCGAAAGCCCCTGTGTAATTTGAGGCCTGATTTTCTTATAGATTTCTAGAGGATCTAACTTATTTACAACCGAAGTTATCCCCTGCTAGGCATTAGATGTAAGAATGAACAAGTTTGAAGGTTTAAAGCACTTCTACACTTCTTGAAACAGGAGATTACATCTATCTTTTATACGCAGTCTATAGAGAATCCAGAGAGGTATATCCAACAATATGCACTGTGATTTGTGTATGCCAGCTCCCTATGGTTATGTTTGTCACAAAAATGAACGAGTATTCAAGTCTGTAATTGCCAGTGCTCCATCATGAAATACACCTAACTGCTTTAGGAAAGTGAAAGTACATTTTGCCTACGGACAGCACCCTATACTGTAATGTCATAATCTTCTGTTACTACTTGATGCTGCAGAGATGCAATATTTTGTTCTTTTTCTCTGTGTGTTGGTGCTCAAACTGAAAAGGTGCTGCAGTAACATCAACCCCTCACCCTGCAGTTTAGTAAAAAGCAAGAGTCTAATGAAGTTCTAATATATGAATGAGACTTTAAAATTTACTGTGTGAGACAGAGCAGTACCTGATTACACAGATGTCTAACACACATGCACTACAAATGCATGCATGCATACTCAGTCAAACATCTGTCCCCAAGTAGTGAAGTAGTGAAGGATGCTAGCTGACAAGGTGATTGATGCTGCTGCTGTCATCCTTTGCCTTTTTCTATCCATTTTTCTCTCTCTGTTACAGCTTCTAAAACAGAATCCTCAGCAATAATGAACACTGGTCCAGATGCCCAGTAAATTTCACAGCAGTTGGCCTGTCAATCTACAAGCACACACATACACATACAAATGCAAAGGAAGTGCAGGTGGCTACCTAAAGACTAGAAGCATCATATGGGGGATAACACATTTACTTGTGAATAACTTACATTGTGCCACCATGGGAAAGAACCCAGATGGTAAGAGGGTAACTGGACTATTTTTTAGGTTATGACAAAAAAGAAAGATAAAGAAAAATAAAACTCACATAAGGTTATATGAAGTTTACATTTCTATGATGTTGTATTTCATGTTGAAAGAAAATGCTAATCACAGCAGTTAAATGTACTCTGATGAAAACCACAGTTTAGGTAGTGCAATGGGTCAGGAGTGCCATCTTGTGAGAAACGCTCTCATGTTCTTTACATGTTACACCGCTGTTACCTGGTCAGCCCTGATATAGCTCGGTTAAAAAGTTTGAAAAAATGGTCAGATTTGGTAGTGAGGTGGAGAGACTGAGATGAGAAATGAGACGGGAAATGGACCTTACCCAGAGAAACTGAATCATGCTGCCAAAGGAAAAGATAAACAGCATAGATCAATAAACTGGACTGGATTATTGACCCTGATGCATTTCCTCCGTTAAAGATTCCTGCACATTGCAGGCTGGTGTATGCCTCTGTACTGACTGGATGTACTTTGTGTGAGTTTAAAGGTTACAAATCCAAGGCACCTCACAAAGACTTTGTACCATCTACTAATTAACAAACAGATGTGCTTAAATTTGATTCCCTGCAAAAACCTGATCCTCTTTTTGGCCCATTTAATTAAGTAAACCAAGTTTAGAACTTTCAAATACAGTCTGTTATATTCATTTCATGGGTGTTTCAAATCTTTATATTGTTCATAAAAATTATTTTTCTTTACTACGTTACATATGTCCTATGATAGACTGGCAAGCTTTTCAGGGTGTAACACTCTTAACTGGATAGGTGGCTGGGAAGGCCCTAGCCCTACTGCAACCCTGTATTGGAAAAAGAGGGTATAGAAAATAGATGGATGAGGACGAAATACTTTTTTAAGCAGAAACATTGCAAAGCAAGGTTGAAACTGATAACTTTATCCTCTAAAAATAAATTCTGAAAACAAAATTAATAAAGGCTAAAACGTGATCTCCTAAACTTTTTTTGAACTTATTACAAGTCCTATGACTATTCTCCACAATCTTTCATACTTCTCTATTCAAACTTTGTTGCATGGTCAGTCACATGATCAATCGATCGATCGATCAATCAACCGATCAATCAATCAAACTTTATTTATAAAGCACTTTTCATGCTGGGGCGACACAAAGTGCTTTACATGAAAAATCAATTTATGCATAATAAAACAGAAAGAAACTACATAACAGAAAAATAGGATGCAGGAACAAGCATATATACACACAAGGCAGATAAAATTTATTTCCTGTTGCTATAACGCTGATGCCAGAAAAGGCTACCACTTTAAAAATGATTTAATCAAAAAAAAAAAAAAAACACTTAAAAAATGACATTATACCCATTATAGCCACACAAGGGCTAAGAACCTGCAAAAGAAGTAAATGAAAAAGATTTGATTATAACTGGATGATTATTGAATAACGATAATGATCATAATAAGTAACAGTACCATTTTATTTGAACCTACAGCTTTCAGCAGCATTGGAAAAGAAAAACTAAAAAAAACATTTTTTACTCTCTTTTTCTTTCCTGTTGAATTTCAGTGTTTGAAATTCAACATTTTCTTTCTGAATGATTAGTTTAGTTATACACTGAAACATATAGATAATTCCTAGGAAAGCCAGAACCTAACTTAACAGGAGATGCTAATCATGAAGCTGCCATTTTTACAGGTTTTACTCACAGACCGCAGCCACTTACTTCTGTTAATTTATTTGACAAATCCATCATTTTATTTTCTTCAAAAACTCCAGTAATTGTAATCTTGTCTCCTTCTGGGGTTTAATAGCACTATAAAACCAGGAGGAATTTAATCAGTTTCTTTTTTTTGTCATAAAGCTCAACATTTAGAGATATTTTTGCTTCAGGTTTGTATATATGTGCAGAAACAGGAAATTGGAGGCAAAAAAATAAATAAATAAATAAATAAATAAAAGAAGAAAGAAAAGAGAGGGTCAGTGGAAGAGAACAGCAAATCTTTCACCAAATGCCGTCGGAATGTTTGATATCTTTTATCTTCAGCAGTCACACAAACATTGCTGTGGGACGATGGGCTAATAGGGTGGGAAGCTCAATGACCGCCTGGATGGATGGCTGACTCGCTGACTGACTGGCTGACTTGCATAGGGCTATTTCATCTATCTGCTCGCCTTTGCTCCTGTCCCCTACACCGTGTGTGTCTGTCTGGTTGTCAGGCCCATTAGCTCATTAGGCAGAGTATGTGATTGGAATAAGAACCAAGCTAGCAGTAATCTTTAGCCTGTGACACACACAGAGTAGCACGACAATCTTGTCTTTGTCTCTTTGTCTGTGCTTGCCCTTTTCCAGTCGTCTTGCACCCCATTCTTATTTTTGTTCCATCTTGTCCTCTTTATATCTTCTTTTGTATTACTTGTTTTCCTCTGTTTCTCCACTGTTTCCTCACACCTTGCAAGTCACTGACTTGTCCTTTTTTCAGTGTCACTCTGTTCCTTGGAGATCACCATATAAATGCCACCATTATGGCTAATAAAATACCGATAATACAGACCATAAAAAGTAGAAAAAAAGTCCATATTGATGTGTTAAATATAGTTCCACGCTTTTATCCAGAGTACCACACAGTTGTAGTAGAGCACTAGCTAAGGATTACATTGAATGATCACTTCTATGAATTGACTTTAATTTTCTCTCACACAAAATTCTCACACAAATTAGCATGGTGTTCCTACAAGTGGATGCAGCTGGCAAAATTTAAAGGCATGGCTTAATTCTAAACAGGCATAAGTATCCATCAACGTATTATGAACATCAGGCTAAAATACCCTATAAATTTTTAAAAAGGCTGCAAATGACTATGAGCAGCTGCCAGTAAACATAATGCCCAAAGATGCAAAGAAGAACATCTCCTTTCCTTACTTTCAACCATTAAAAAGTTGCTTTCATTCATGCTTGAAAGATGCTTAGAAAGTCATTTTATTGATAGAGTAATTACCATAAATATTTCACTGTAAGTGAACAACAACGCTGTATAGAATCTGCAACAGGACCTTCAAATGCAGAAATGTCAGGGTTAATCTCACTACCTAAATCAACAGCAAAAGCTGGAGTTGCTAAATCATATTTCACCATAGCGTTAGACAAGCACCTCGTTGTGATTCAGAGGTGGCTGTTCTGCAATCAATGACCAAGCAGGAATTCTCAGTAAGCAAGGCTGCCGTTGTGCTGCCCTTGACAGAGTGAAACATATACAGCATAATCTTACAGGATAACATGACCACAATAGAGCAAAGGTGCCGTATGAAAAGTTTAACTATTACAAACCAGAGTATGTTGCACTTTCAACGTTGTATCTATCCTACACATGATTCAGTCATAGCTCTCTGTGCTTTCTCAACTCGCTCCTCCTCCTCCTCAGTTTTCATGACTGTGTCAATTTTTCTCACTTGCTTTTTCTTTCTCTCTGTAAAGTATCTCTCTGTCTCTGACTTCTGTTTACATCTCTCTTTCTCCTGCTGTGTCTGTCTTTTCGTTTCTTTTTCTCCTCTCTGGCTATTGGTTCCTATGGTGACAGATCTCCGGTGCGTTCCATTCCGTTACCATGGTAACTGACCTAAAGTTAAAAATTGTGCTCTCTGATCCTTGTGTCCTGTCATAAATGCATACGTGTATGTGTGTGTGTGTAAATATATTTCTTTAGCTTCCGGCTGACAATGTCTAAACATACAATGATACACATCCTTCATATAATCTGATTCTTTCTTAGATTGAAATTGATGTAAAAAAAAGAAATGTTTGCATGATAAACAAAAAAAAAAAAATGGGCCGATGGACAAAAGGTCTGATAAATAAACTTCATTGAGTCAGCCTGGCAGGACTGATGAAGATTTCTTTAATTTCACCTTTCATACAAAAATTTTGTTCCGCTTGGGTACCTGTAGATAAAAAAAAAGAGCAAAGCTAACTGGTATATTAACTTTCATAAAGTGCATATTAACTTGCAAATAAATTGTACAACAAGCAAACATCCTTTATTACCCTATTAATGGGGTATATTTAATTTTGTTATATGTGAAGTTCTATGTACTGTTTATGAATAATCATTATAATCAATAATCATTATACTGTGTCATAATCAATTTTATATAGCTGACAGTCAGACTGGAGAATCAAGAGAAAAGACAAGCTAAGCAAAATGCACTCAGTAGAGGCTATGATAAGAGCAAAGTTTTTCCCATCTACATAACTCACACCTCTAAATTTTCCCAGCAGTTCACGTGATCAGAGTGGATTTTTACCTTGCTTCAGTCTTTGTAAAACAGTTAAACAGACTGAATCAACAGGCAGAACACACCACGGCATGGTGCTGAAACCTGGACCATTCCGTAGATGACTAAAAACTACAAGTGTAGTGAAACAACTTGCTGATGCAAAGGATGTGTGGTGTAAAAATTCAAAGTATACCTCTTTTCTCTATAAATTTATAAAGTTTGAGTTGTTTTGGATGTTAAAAAACTCATGACCCCATTTTCAGTTACTTTTCACTTTAGCTATTCTATCAGAATTTGTTCATAACTCTCCAAAAGTATTGCAAGTCATTAGCAACCCTATTAAAAAAATCTAAAAATGAGAGAGTAAAAAACAAGAAAATTTCCTCTAATGTTAATATGGCTAAGGTGTTAGCATCATTAGCATCTATATAGAACTGTAGCTTCTTCATTTCTCCTGATGTATATATATCCCAGGTTTCCCCAGGACTTAATATTAATGTATGAATTAGGTTTCCCCTCTCTGCTGTAAATATCTGGAATGCCATAATCTGCATACTCCTCCTATATTCATGCTCATGTGTGTATCTTCACAGAGAATCAGTCTGGCAGGAATGTAACACCCCTGGAGGAATTTGGAATTCAGTGCCTTGTTCAAGGGCACTTTAGAACTGTTTCGTGCGCAGCCGCTTTTCATTGAAGAATACATCATCCTTTCAAAAAAATTTCTTCACAAGAGATAGAAAAGAGGGTTGGCAGTAAGTGTAGTGTCATTACAATCGACTGTGATTCAGTGCCTTGTTCAAGGGCACTTCTACAGGGAGCCACCGACTGATCCTATCACACATCAGCAGCAAGAGACTTGTCAAGGCTGAGAATTAAACCAGCATCTTTCCATATCACACTCAATTACTGTATCTTGAGATATATCTTTTCTTTGTCCCATTGAAATGAGTAATTCTATATTAAAGCACAAGGCCACAGCATGGTGCAAATATTCAGGTCACAGAGGAGTCAGTGTCTGGAGGAGGCTGAGTCAAGATAAGGTTAAAATATCATGGAAGGTTTCATTTTCAGAGCAGGATTAAAAGATACAAAACACAGGAAAACATTTATTATATACATTTTAAAAAAGTGTTCTTACAGTCTTTTAACTAAATCCACTGTGATTTCAAACCACTTTAACCCATAGCACAGTAACATTGGCATGCAGATAAAAAATGTTTATACAGTATAATAATGGTAACTTGAACATCTACAAAACCCATACTGATGAGTATACCCTGATATGCTCCAAATCTCTAGAACTGCACGAAGATGGGGTCCTGTCCACCCTGCTAAGTAGATCTTTGGTACTTTTACACAAAACAACAGCTTCTCAGTTGTAAAACAACTGATCTAATCAGGGCAGTAGGAGAACTAAGGATTAACCAGTCAGCAGCATAGGTAGGATGGACAAAGTCACTTAAACTGTCACTGCACCTCAACAGGAGTCTTTTAAACAACTAGCACTTGCTTATTTCTGGCAATTTTTTAGGCCTGGGTAATGGTATGAAGGAGCACTCTGGTCAGTTGGCACCACTCCAGTCCAGGTATTTGGAACAACCACACATCAGTGAAGGCTTTAAATGATGGTAAAAAAAAAGAAGAACTGGTTTCTGGTAAGTGGTTAGGAGCAGTAAAAGTCCTTCCTCCAAATCCTTAGAGTGGAGGAAAGATCACACTTTAGCTGTAATAGAGTTGACAGTTTTATCTGATGTCAGGTAAAATATGTGAACCATGAGATGACATTTTTTTTTTTTTTTTTTTTTGTAAACTGGTGTTTGTCTACACACAATGTGAATTCATCCCTAAAAGATACACAGAAAACTTGCTAAGTGATTTGGTATTTACAATTATCTCAGCTTGACTGCATTTTAGGTAGAAAAGTTAAGTTTGTTTCTATAATCTTTATCTGCAGAGGTAGGTGATGAACCTGATTTTGTTTCTGCTAATGGCAGATTGTTATATCCAGTTTCAACTCTCCCCTGGTTTATTCCTCGCTGACTCAGAAGTTAATTGGTTAACAAGGCAGGGAAAGCTGTGGAGGCAGGGTTAATGTATGATATGCTAATTATCACCATAGAAACACAATCACAGCAGGAAGCAAGAAGGCAGTGACTAATGGATTACTCATCTGATATCCCATTCAATTTCTACCTCTCTCTCTTTCACACTCTTAATTTTTCCACACACTCACTCATCCTGCTGTCACTCATTTATGCCCTGTGTGTTCTGTGTGCATATCCCCTATCCTTTGTTCTTATTTTTTTAGATTTATGCTATTAAAATCTGTGCTTCAATGCTAAATAATGAAATCGGTCTAACCCTGAAATCTGGAGTCTCAGTGAGGCAAGAATAGTGCTAAAAAAGTCAGGGACAGAATGTTACAATAACACTCCGAGAGGGACAGAACACAACAGTTAATAATGCATAACTAATCTCCCTCTTTCTCTCCATTGCTTAACCATTTGATTCATGCGTTAAGACACATTTTCATGACTCTGTCAGCATGAAGTGACAACAGACCTAAACACACAGTTTCTACATGTGCCTCTGTAAGTAACAATTTCCTGCATGTTTTTCCAAACTTTTCCTTGATGTCTGTTTTTCACATTTGTCAAAACAAAAAGATGAGGGACCTCTACCTAATTATAAGCTTGTTAAACACTGAGACAGCAAACACGCCCTCTTCAACATCCTCAAGATATGAGGGGAAAAAATGATTAGACAGCATGCATTTAATGTTGATGGCACACAATGCCGAAATTTTTAATGAACAGTGTAGAAAACTTAGTTACAATCAACAGATGTCACATAGCACATGATACTTATTAGGAAAATCATATCAGTAAGGAACACACATTTTCTGCCTTTGCTCTGTTTTAAACACCCTGAATAAAATGTTTACATTTTTTGTTTTTACAAACCTCAGATACTAATGATCGGAACATTTCTAAGTTAAAGGGATCCACTACCATCTCATCACATGGGGTGTTTTATTGTCAGGAGCATGCAAGGTTTTATAATATATTTTATACTAAATTGTGATCTTTCTCAATTCTGAAACAATCACTTTGGAGTTTTGGTTGGTTTCTAAACTTATCTAAACACTGAGTTACAACAAAAATAAAACAAATGAAGAAGCCTTTCATTGTACAAAATACTGGAACTGTTACTTAAAAACTGATCTTCACAGTGAAAATCTGATCTCCTTGAATAAGGTGTGATGGTTTATTACCCCAAAACCACTTCAACTGAAAATGTAGATTATTTCATTCGGTTTAGCATATAGCAACATGTAATTTTGCTCAGATTTCTCTTTTAAAGGCTTCACTATAAACCTTTATATATAATGTTTTGTATTTGAAACTAAAATGCTGATGAGACTGAATTAACTGCTGTATTCACAAACAAATCCAAAGGTATGCTGTTTGGACAGTATATACTCTGGTACTCTGTTAGGTTCTACATTTATATATATATATATATAATTTAGAGCCTAATAGAGTACCAGAGTGAATGATGGAACAACTGAAGAGCATAACTGAAACATTGAGAAGTGAGTGGTCAAACCCAATAGCACTTGACTCTCAGAAAAACTTAACTCAACCTCAGTTTTGCTCAGATATGAGGAAATTAAACAGCATCTCCTGTACTGATTCAATTCATTTGCCATGTATTGATGAGCTGCTGGATGAGCTTGGAAATGTCAGGTACATCACAACCTTAGATTTATGCAAAGGGTACAGGCAGCTGTCTCTTCATCCTTCTTGTAAAGAATATAAAGCATTTTACATTCCAGGAGTGGGCCTGTTTCATTATACTCTTCTACCTTTTAGTCTTCATGGAGCACCTGCAACTTCCCACAGATTGATGGACATTGTTCTTAGTGATTGCTCCTTAGTGACTAATTTACAGTGAATCCTAGGAAGAACATCTACAGCATCTAAAAGATGTCCTGGTTAAGATTCAGAAAGCTGGCCTTACTCTCAATGTGAACAGATGTGCATAGGACTAAGAAGAGGTTGAATACGTGAGGTATTTAGTTGCTTATGAACAAAAGAAAAAACACAAGTTGAAAAGAGGCAATTAATTTCTTAAAATCTTACCTTTAGGGAAGATAGTTTGCACACTAAACTTATCACAGACCTTTGAAGAAGATGAACTCCAAGCAGCATCAAAATGCAAGAATACCATGTTGGTGCCTCACCTTCCACCCATACTAGTTCTCTATACAGCAATGTCCTGGTAAGAATCACCTTATTGCTAAGGATATGAGAAGTGTTAGGAAACTGAACTCCCTTCCAAGTGTAATGTTAACTATTTTGTGTAGGAAGGTGAATTATGGACACACACCTGCTAGTTTTTATTATAATCATAATGCCAATGTCAGTCATTCCCTTTCAAAATGTGTCCTCTGAGGAGGAATTTTTAACATTGGAGGCCCGCCCACAATGTAGATGTGCAGGCGTGTTCTCTGCCTTGATTGGATAATTAAGTGAATGTGATTAAAGGTGTTGTCAAAATGTTCTCTCTATTAAGTTCTGTCACAGACCCACAATATACCTGTTTGCTTTGTTTTTTGTTCCCCTATATAGGACTATACTAACTCGTTGTTATATATCTACAAAAAAATGAAGTAATAATCTTTGTGTCTTTTCAGTTTAACAGAGTGCCTTGAGTAGTCAGATGCTGGGTTCATCTACGCATTTCCTTTCAGGCAGTCTAAAAAACCTTGATCAGTGTAATAAGACCAATATTCATGGCCTAAATGCCAGTCTGTCAAATATTCTTGACTACTATAATGCACCTACCTTTCTAAACACCAGTGATCAAGTTTTATTTCAGCTCTCAAGATCATAATATGGGAAACAACAAGAAAACAATAAAGGAGATAAAATCTTCACAAACAAGCTCTATCTGAATCAGAAAATCTGCAACAGGCTTTGACATTTTGGAGAATGACGTGGTCATCATCTTGCAGCACAAGGTACTTAATATGGCCCTCCATCTCTCAGTAAGTTTTTTGGGCTTAAAACTGGGCTTTGATGCAGCTGACCATCAGCATTTTCACTGCTTCACCAGCTGTCAGTGCATGACAGGCTGAAATCTAAAGTCTATGCCTGCTGAAAAAGCTTTGCCATTGCCCCAATTTTGTTATAAAGCAGTTATATGCTATGCCATAAAAACAACTCAAAGAATTGCAGGACACAGAGAACTGCAGAGAATTGCACAGAGCAGATCAATTTGAAAAGCTTATTTCCTTTATAAAGAAAACAACAGAAATATATTGAGATATGCAGTGTTCTTACACCATCACAAGCTAATAAATGCATAAGCTTCCCCCAAAGAGCGTCCCTTTTAAAAAAGAAAGGAAAAAGATTATTTTGTAGTTAACTCTCTTTTGTCGCTTTTGTTCACTGGTTATCTGTGTCTTCTTTCCATCCATCTTTGTGTCCCCTTCACTCACCCTCTCTCTGCCCTTGGCAATATCATGGTAATAAAAGCTAAAGAATACCTCTGAGTTTGGACTCTCCCTATTTCTCTCAGCCCCCTCTGGCCTACCATTATTTCACATACACTCACGCACACACACACACACACACACACAAATGCACTCACCCGGATATGTACAGTATACACACAAACACAAGCACGCACACTAGTATATCAAGTTGTGACTGAATTACATTTTGACTGATAGTGCTCTTGAGGGCATAGCAATGATAACTCACCTGAATGTGTGTGTGTGTTTGTGTGTGTGTGTGTGTGTGTCTTGGGTGGGGGGTTAGGAGTGTCCGTTTCGTTAGGTATGTACAAGGTTGCAGAATTTGCTTTTGTGTGTGTGTGTGTGTGTGTGTGTGTGTGTGTGTGTGTGTGTGTGTGTGTGTGTGTGTGTGTGTGTGTGTGTGTGTGTGTGTGTGTGTGTGTGTGCAATTGCTCAGGGCTACAGTAATAAAGGGAAAAGCAGGCCTGAAAGATTTGGTCTTTACCTCTCTGCTAAGGCTGCCAAAGCGCTAGTAATACAGCCAGTAGAAGCTAAAACCTGACATTGCAGAGGCACAATATCCTTTGTTTTAGTGCATATTTGTTGCTTTTTTTTTCGGTGCTTAATTTCCTTTTCTCTGAATGAAACAGCGCCAGAAAGCAAATAATGTGTCTCCATCTTTAAAACTTTAAAGTAATGAGAACAAAACCTTAACAAGTTGACTTTACATAACAATAAAACATAAAACAATGCATTCTCTAGTTTTGCCAGCTAAATTAATATAACGAATTGTGCATGAAAGAAAAGACCAGTGCAGTTCCTGTTTTCGATGTGCCTTTTGAAAGTGAACACACAAAGATATAGAACAACATTGATTTGAAAAGAGGACAACTATAAGCATGATTAGAGGGGAAGCCCTTACACAATAAGGTTGCAGTCACAGACTAAATGAAAATAGGGTCTCTCTCTTTTATTTATTTATTTTTTTAGGCTAATTAGAAAGAGCAATACTATGGCCTAGCATGTTGCTAATTAATATATCACCACATATGTTTTGCAACCACTATACTCAGCCTATAGAGAAAAAAATTCTTTGAAAACTAATCACTGAATGCATACTATGGAGGCTATCCCTAAAAAGAATATTATCAAACACACAGACACACAAATGCACATTGTGTGGGCAGAAAGTGAAGCCCTGTATATAATCTGCGAGCAAAGCAGCTTCCCATGGGATGGTGTGAAGGCGTGTTCATGTTAATGTATGTTTGAAAATGTCACTCCAGCAAAACAATCAATAACACATTTTTATTTGATTGATTCATTGTTGTGTTTTGTGAGGAGCTACAGTCTTCACAAGAAGTTGGTCCCAAGAGACTGAGTGAGAGCAACTGAACTTTTATTAGTTCTTGAAAATGTTTCACCGCTCATCTGAAAGGCCTCTTCAGTCCTTCAGAACTGAGGTAAAATGATTTCATTAACTGAGAAAAAGAAGTCTTCTTATTCATAAAAAAGATGTTTGTTGTTTTATTGTTCATTCATGTAAGTGACTGGATGAGTTCATATTTGTGATACCATCTATCCACCTGTTTTCTTAAGCCACCTTGTCCATCCAGGAAGTCTGCGGAGCTGGAGCCTATAAGCCAGCTGTCACTGAGCAAGAGGCAAGCTACATCCTGGACTGGTCTCCAATGCAGTAAAATTGCTGCTGCAAACATTTTAGCATTTAAACAGCAAAAACAGAAATGTGCTAAAACTGCATGAGATCAGTCACATGCGACAAGATGGTAAATAATTCAAATGTCACTCGCTGTGGAGACAGTTTGCTACAGCTGTTAAAAAAATGCAAAAACAAAGTCAACAGATGACACAGAATCTCTAAACACAGTTTAAGATTTGCGTGATGTTGCGATGTTGTGATGCTCTGATAGTGAATGGGAAAGCAGGAGATATGGACATGAGAAAGCAAAGCTCGGCTCCTGTGGGCTCTGGCCCAGTTCAAACGTAAAAGTTTCCACCCTTGAATGAACTGAATTCCCATGAGCAACACATGCACCAGCTGACTGCTGCAAGCACCTGCTATAATAATAATAAAAAAAAATAGAGTTAACACATGCAACCTTTATATATTAGGATTAGTCGTGAAGAAGAGAGATTAATCAGAATCATTATGACCTAATAAAGCTTTATTTTCTGTTTTCTTTATGTTACATGGTCTTCCCCTCTGACACGTTCCTTTAAGTGACAAGTAGGTCCTGACTCGATCAGATTCAATAAAAGAAGTGAGCATGAACACAGTTTCTGATCGATTCGATCGCTCCTGTGTTTCTGAGGGGCATATTGGACCCATTTTATAGGAGCCATATATCTTCTGAATACTCAATGCAGGAGAAAATGTACTTTTTTAGGGCCATTCTGTGCCTCTGCAACTCATTATCACAAGCTCTGGCAATATAAAACAATATGACAATTAAAAAGTTCTGATTACATACAGTGAATCAGAAACATTAAGACATTACATGGTCTGCATTGTTGAACTGAAAATAATATTTAATTTTCATTAATATCATAATTTTAGTTGATTTTTCTTGTTTGGGCCAAATAGACTTTTGGACTGTGCAACTATGTAAAAGTCCTTTTAAAGAGGATGATCAATACATAGCTTTAATAGATTGTATAAACATTTCATATAAAATGTCATTTCAAATAGATTTTCACAGACTTTACACATAATGATTAAAGAGCTGTTGATTCCTGCTCCAAGACGACACTTTTCATGTCAGCAACAGCAATCCTCTACTTGAGGTGAGCATACGATGCTTCCAGACAGTACCAGAATTATATCTAGCAGCCAGCACAGCATGTACATGCAGTTTTAATGAAGAGCTTTGCTTCATTTGGTTTTACACAACAAATAAATCCCTGTCTTACGTTTACACCAGCAAGCCGTTTACAGTAAGCTTTAACATAAAAAATTTAAACATAAAAAAATGCTTGAGGCTGTGTTTACACATATTGTCGTCCTTTTAAAACAGTTTGCATCCAAGTAGAACTTATTTTTTAAAACGAACATCTTTTATTTAATTAATTATTCATTTATCTGGTTATACTTCTTTTCTTTTGGAAGTAATAAGAGGCAAAGGGATAAAGAAAACAATGAGAATATGCAGTCTCTACAAATACAAACTGTGCTTTAAATCAGAAACTTTGTGCTGAGGTGACATCCTAAACTGCAGCAATGTACCTCATAGAATAGAAACAGATGGTTATTAAATTATAAAAACTGATCTGAACAAGAAAGGAACTACTGGGTCCCAGAGGGAGCATTTTCTTTTTACTTTTACTCTGAAATTTGCATTCGCTATAACAGCTTTCAAATGGGATTTTTTTTTCTTCTCTTTTTTTGACCCTTTGAAAATGTCTAAGATGATGCAGCATGTTTTGAAATGTGGTAATCAAAGAAGTGATTTGAGCTGAGTGATGAGTTTTTCTCTCTCAGTATCAACATATTATTGGAGCCTTTTCCTTTATTCTATAAGGACAATTTTGTTGATGAAATCTCAAAATCTTTTTTGTAATAATTTTTAAAATGACATGTTGTCAACCTTTAAGAAAACAATCAAGAAGCCAAGCCCCCAGAAATCAAAACCCTAACAGACCATGAATTTAAGTCACAAAGATTTATGGGCAAGCTTTACACACTTTAAACTCCATCCCACAATGAAAGGAGCTCGTCCATGAAAACTGCTTAAAGTGAACAGGCTGGCACACATTCTCTCTGACTGGCTCTGTCAACTATGTGCACATCATGGCAGAACGTTTACCACCGTAAGACTTTGGAGGTGAGAGCAGAAGCCTTATCTAGCAGCTGCCTGACAGAATTAAACCACATCTTGGACTTCTACCTGCAAGAAAGGAAGCTTATTTCTACTTCCTCTCAGGACTGGGTGGGTACAAAAACGGTCAATCCAAAGTAAAACAAGCAGTATCATTATTCTAAAGCATAGACAGTTTGTGTGAAACATTCGTGGTGTTTTGCCACTGTTCTAACTTCCTTGTCTGAATACCTGCCTCTAACTCACCAACACTGTGAAACCAAAAAGAGAAGCCGACATGATGATTAAGCGCAATGCATTAATGCAAACACCAACAAATAAGAAGGTTTAAGAGACAGCCATGGCAGAAAACAAAGGAACTGCTTCATTTTTGTAGATGCAAATACTTAATGGGAGGGTTTTTGTTTAAGCTGTTTATGATTCCCATTTGAGCACATATGGCACACACATTGCTTTCTGTAACAGAAAATGGAGACATAAATGCAACTGAGCCAGTGCTGGTGCACTTGAGTCCCTAAATGTGATAAAAACTATTAAAAAGCTAAGACTGTTTCAGATTTAAATGCTATTTTGATTAATGTTTTACTATTTTTCATCCACATGAATCCATTACAACAAACTCAAATGGAGCCTTAGGTCAGTTTAATCATCATCAATGACCTAGTAGGCATACTGTAGAGCAGGCATGTCAAACTGGTCCAGCAAAGGGCCGTGTGGCTGCAGGTTTTTGTTCCAGCCAGCCAAGAGCACACAGTTTGACCAATCAGCTGTCTGAAGACTGAGATCAGTTGATTGAATCAGTCAAATCTGGTGTGCTGCTGCTTGGTTGGAACAAAAACCTGCAGCCACACGGCCCTTTGCTGGACCAGTTTGACATATGTGCTGTAGAGCATGAAGTTACCAACCAGACTTCTTTTAACTTCTCTGTACACACACACAATCACACACACACACACACATATAGATATACACATGCCCACACACAAACACGGACCTACAAACCAATGTGCGCTAGTATGAGTGTCATTATGTCATAGTAACTCACTCTGCCACTAAGCCTCATATCTCTATTACTTCAGATATACCGAGAAAGAGATTTAATTACCACACATACACACAGCCACAGGTAGAAACATGAAGCCAGATTTAATTATCTACTTCTTACACATATACACACACACTGGCAAACACAGTATGGAGGTGGTAGACCTTAATTGCAGCAACAAGATGCTGAACTGAAAATAAAACAGCGAACCAAACTTTAGGAGGTAGATGTTCAATCTTCAGGATGAACACAATGGCATATAAACATTAAAACACACACACGTGCAAATTTCCTTGCAATGCAATGTAAGTCTTCTTTAGTCAGGAAGACTGTACTTCTAATTTACATTTTTCTTGCATTTCTTTCTGCTCCTAACTCATCATGTTATCTGACTGAAGTTATTCTATTCTCAGCTAAATCTGTCACATTTTACCACAAACTTTGACTGTGATGCAGTCTCTTTTTTTGCAGTCATTTCCTATAACTGCTTCTTTTCCTGCTGTTTTCAGCTGTCATTTCAGTGTCTGATCAATGCCGTCCTTCTCCAAACCATTCACTTCCAGTTTTCATCAGGGCTGATATCTGTGGGTACTTCCACTGAGCTCATCAGTCCCTCGGCTTCGCATCACATTGATCCACATGTCTAAAATTGTCCTTCACCTCTGGTCCACCTCCACAATCAGTTGCTCAGTCAGATCTCATATATTTCTTTAACTGTTCCTGCACACCATGCATACCATGTAAATCAATCGTTTACCTTTTCTCTTGTATGAATGTTTCTAAATTAATGTAATGATGTTAATGTTTTCTGACGTTTAAATGGTAAAACATTTTCTTGAACTTGGTAAAAGAAAAGAATATGCATAAACATGCAAATGAACTTATTGAAAAATGTAATTAAATGTCTTTATTAAACATAGAAGTGACTCAGTGCATGCTGGAAAACCTATGAATTTGGTAATTGGTAGAAGCTCTTTTAGCAGCAACCTTCTTTCCTGTTGCTGCTTATGAGACTTGCATCAGGATGAGGAAGAATTTTAGGCCATGCTTTCTAAAATAATACTTTCAGGTAATTAATCTATAAGTCAAGACTGAATGGCTTATCCGAGGTTATGTCAAAGCATCACAGTTGAACTAAAGTCTGGACTCAGTCATTTCAAATCTTTCATATTCTGTAACGGTTCACTCCAGAAGACCCGGGAAATTAGCCACACACACTAGAATAAAGGCAAGACCAAAAACAGGGTTTATTGAACAACAGGGATGCAGATGCAGTATTGTAGTGGTTACGCAAGGAGGGGGCAGTAGAGTCCTGTCAGTATTGGAGGGCAAGGAATCCAGAATCAGGGGGATCTCAGGAGGAAATAGTGGTGGTCCACAATCCACAGAAAGGCGAGGGTCAGGTACTTATTGGGGCAGGGATCAGTAGTCAGTCCGAAACAGAGGTTGTATCCAAATAAGCAGCAGGCAAGAAGATCCAACAGGGGATAAGGCAGCAGGGGGTCCAAGGTACGTATCAGGGTCGGCAACAGGAATCTAGGCCAAGACAAGAGGAAGGCTGGATATGAACAGGAGAAGAGTGGTTGACTATCTGGCAAGGAAGCCTGAACAAGAGAGGGTTTAAAAGGAGTGGGGAACAGGTGACAATGGTTTGGCAATCAGGGCGCCTCCAGGTGGAGCAGATGAGCCTGACTAGGGAAGTGCAGGCAGCAACCATGACACTATTCTATATTTTCCACCATTTGATTGTTTATTATTATGGACAGGCGACATCACTCCTTCTCTATTGATTTCCTATGGAACTTACGCGATGAGGCGAAAGTCGCTGTCCGCCTCCAGCCAAGCGATAGGCGAGATTTGTGCATGTGACATTTTACACTTGTTTACGTAGATGTGCACACGGGGACTTGTGACCCGACACAAGAAAATAAAAAATGTTCAATTATTGTCGCCGTGGCATGGTACTACAACCAACCAGCAAGGGGCTTCATTGACAGGCCAATGAGCTCAGAGCAGGCTAGACAGTGCAGTCTGCAAACACTTTCAACTTGGAGTAACAGATCATTTTAGCAGTGTTTGACTTTCCCATAACTTACAATACTATACACAAAGATTGTAGAAATGTAAATAAAAAAGGAGCTGCATGGCACCAGGATGAATTCTGGATTTATCTGGACCAGTCTTGAGGTCTGCCATCAAATGATGATAGTCACCATGCTGTTTCCTTGTTTGTAATATAAGATGAACACAGGGTTGTCTTTTTCTTTTGTACAGTAGAGTCAACAGCAAGATTTCTGTCAGTTCTAGCAAAATCTTCTGATGACTCTTCATCCGACATACCGTGTCTGTCACGGACTGCTTTGAAAATGTCAAAATTCCCTCCAATATCGTAACCAATCAAATTTCTTGGAGAGAAGTGACCCGAGAGTGCGATGTGCGACACTACCACCGTCGCTGTTGTTTGTCGCGTCCCGTGTATCAAGCTCATTAGGTACACTTTGTGACATTGTGTTGTTGCATTTTTAAAGCTCCTTCCAAGAAAAAAGAAAACCACAACCTTGTAAATAAGGGTAAAGTGTCACCCTTGTAAACAGTAGTACTCAATGCTGGCATTTGAAAGTCAAACAAATCATAGAGGATGCCCAGTAAATACCAAGGTTTAATCAGCCTCTGTGGTGTACTACCAACTGCCTGCTGATTTTTACATCTGTTCATCTTTTGTATCTGTGGTTTAAATGCAACCAGGTAAAAGGTGTTGAGAATATGCAGTCCTTCAGGGAGCTCCCTAGCACCCAGGAAGCCTCTAGAAATGTTTGGCCCTGAAGCACCTCATGATATTTTCTTCTGCAGTGTTCACCAGTACTTGGTGGTCTGATCACATGAGTCATCAAATAATTTGACAAAACTAACGTCATGCTTGTCTTCATAAAACATCCAAATAACGGCTTTGTAGTATTTCGATTATAAAAAGAACATATTGCTCTCAAAATCATCTCTGGCTGAAATAACTGGGTTGATAACTTTGTCCAGGAATCATTTTACACTCTGGCAGTCATGAATACAAATTGTTCAAAGTAAAAGACATGTTGCTGATCTCCAGTTAATGTTCCATACTCTGAGAAATCTGTATTCCACATCTACACATCTCTGTTATAGACAAGCAATTTCTGTTGCAATTTTTTGCTGAAATGAGATGAAAGGCCAAATTCAACACGAGAATTCAAAACTGCAAACAGGTGACAGATAGATAGTCTTCGTGGGCATGGAAAGACAAGCTTTGTTTTCACAAATCTATGCATGTTTCAAATAAACATCCAGATCATGTCACTGTATATAAAAACAATGTATTATTGGAGGAAAGTATGGAAATTAAAAAGCCCTAATTTGTAATATCCCTAAATTTCTTGAGAAAATGTAAAGACCATTACTATTTCACACTTTAAATTAATGTAAGGTGAACATGATTAAAAAAACTCTTAAAAACTCTGCTTGGAAATGAATTATTTTGATGCAATAGGATGCCAATTTCCCCCATATTTACATCCTGTCGGTTCAACTACTGATCTTGATACAAGCATTCATAGCAAACACAATAAGTATTCATTTATGTTTACTGTATTCAAAAAGAGATGTGGCATGTGTTGTACTGTATGCATACAAATAATAAATACACGTAGTGCAGTAAGTAAAGAGCTCCACCCTGAAACACTTACACTTTTGTCCTTTTTAATTTTTTCCTTTAAAACTAAGGCATCCCATTAACATCCAGTACACACACACAGGTGCATGCTGGCTGTAGGACACAGTGTCCTGCAGTCTTTCAAATTAAATAATTTGTCTTCTTGTTCTGTGCATAATTTCCCACTCACAGAAACAAACAAACAAATACAACAAGAGCTTAAATCCCTAAGGAGCTTGATTGATTGGTAAAATGATTATTTGGAATAGATCTGTGAGTTGATAAAGTAGTTTTGCCTGTGATGATTATTAGAGACAGTGACCTTCTTTTCTCGTGCAGTAGATTTTTTTTTCAAAATGTGACCTTAAAGAATGGTAACAAAAGAACCGACTCAAAAACTTTCACTGTGAATTTGTTTGATGCAAGGCAACAAACAGCAAAACTGATAATTATACGTTTGCTGGTGCAAAATACAAAAAAAGAAAAAAGAAAAAAACACAACAGCCACTTACATTTTAAAGTCTATCCTTTATAAATTATCTGGAAATCAAGTCCAGTGATGTCTGAACCATACAGTACAAATATTATTTTAATGCTTGACTTTGTAGGTCTGTATAGAGAATTTCTAGGTAATATCTTGCACAAAATTCAGCTGAGGGTGCATGTGCACATCCCCCTGAAATGATTTATTCCTTGCAAGGTGTAAAAAAAAAAGAAAATCATTGTTTTGTTTTGTTTTGTTTTGTTTTTTTGTTTTGTTTTTTCTAAACACATGCAAAGTTTTAGATTATACATGAAGGTCATAATGTCATTATAATGCCTGAAATATAATGAAGTGCAGTGCAGATAGTGATTCAGTGTTCAGAGAAAATCATATGGTCACATGTGTCATCTTTCACATGCTGCCCAACAAGCAGAGCTGTCTCTGCTGCAGCAGCTCTCCCATGTGGGATGCGTTTTGCTGGCATGGTTAAGCTACAGTGGACATCTTTGACGGCACATTAAATGTGTTGAGTGAGAGAATATGTTCAATCTTCCAGGAAGATAATAGCTGCATCTACAGGGAACAAAAGGAAATTGGTTTGATAAGCCTTGGAAAGATGTTAACCGAATCCCAAAGCAGTCCCCGACACTAAATCTCAATCTAGCAGGAGATTCAGCTCTGCCAAAGACATGATTTCTCCACAGTCAAAACACTAAATAATGGAACTTCTTGTAAAAGAGGTGCGCTGTATCCATGGCCCCCATAAACTTCAGACACATTAAGAATTTATACCAAAGCTAGCTGAAGGTGCTCTGGTAGCATCCTGTAAATACATTTAATACTGGCTTTTCTCTTTATTTTAGTACTTACGTTTATTAAACGCAAAAGCTCCATAGACAGATGGTAATTATGTTTCAACATGATTAATAACGTCAACCAATTTGATCAAACTCGATCAAAATGATTAAAACTGATTAAAATTCATGCAACAGGGTTGTGATATATTATTGTTGGTCCATTTATTTACTTCCTAAAATGTAAACTTAAAGACAAGATGTGAGAGTTAACAATGGCACTAACAAGAAGACTAAAAGACAGGCAGCTGTTTCTCTTTTAGATTAGGTCTGAAAAAAGATTGTTGACAAGGCAGCAGGGAAGTGTGAGGCAAATGAGCAAGACAGTGGGAAGGTAACAAACTAAATTTACTTTAGAAAGGCATCTGCTAGCTAGACGAGGCAGGCATGCGAGGTTCTGGGCTAACAAGAAAAAAAAAGGAGGACAGGTAAGATGATGCATGAACTGAACTTAGGCGTGTTATCGGCATAGGCATCCTCCCCTTCTGTAAGCTTTCAAAATCACCCTGAGTGCTGAAACAGAGAGAAAGAAAAAAGCTGCAGTCCAGTGTGTTTCAGTAATTAGTCGGTAGAAAGTGAGCCGGACTATAATTCGGTCACTCAGATGGATGTCTGCCCTCCAGACATTAGGCTTAGCCATTATCTACATTCATTCTTCCACTGTCCATCTATCCATCTCTCCCTCTCAGTTTCCCCTCTTCTCCACATTCATCGTTGTACTCTGTCCCAACATCCATCCATTCTCCCACTTCTCCACCCACATGTCCTCTGCTACTCCTCCACACATTAGACCTATCTCATCATTTATGCTCAACTCCTCTTTTTTTCTATCCATCCCTGTCTCTCTCCAGCACTCCTTTTCTTTCAGATGCCAGACATCACATCTAACCCTGCCATCCTCTCTGTCAATACATCCATCTCTTCATGTCTCCACCCTTTACCTTTCGTCTTCTATTCTCCTGGTTTTCTCTGTTCCAGATATTAGATGAAGGCCATTATCTTCACTATATACAGCAAAATCACCAGAATCAGATGATTTGTCATGAGCAGGCTATGTGCTGCCTTCATGTGTAGGAATCTTTCCATCACAGTAAACGCTGATATAAATCTCACAGTCTGAGATTCACATTCAATACATCACCACAATACACAAAGCAACATCACTTAACAAAAACATTCACAATAAGTAAAGAAGTAAAGTCTAAGTAAAGTAATAAAGTGTCATCATACTCCATAGAGCTTAGATATATAGGCATTGCTGTCCCTCTAAAACTTTTTATTTATCTCTCCATCCTTCTTTCTTATCTTTTTAACCACTTCTCCCTCCAGACATTAGATGGACAACAAAAAAAAAAACCCTATCTTCACTCATGGCCTCACTCATGCTGCCATACCATTTCATACCTCCCCATCTCCGTCTCCACTCCTTCCGTACATTAGATTTCAGCCCATTATCTACGCTCTTCCCTCGATGCCCATCTTTCCACCCAGTGCATCCACTGAGGCTTCCCTCCACATTTTGCCTCACCTTACCTGTTGTCTTTTCCCTCTTTTTCCCGTTTCCCTCTCTGTCACTCTTTCCTCCTCTGTCTGCCGGATATTATGTCTAGCCATTATCTACACTCATCCTGCTGCTCCAGTCCATCCATCCTCTTTCACATCCCTCTGCACCTCCTCGTCTCTCACCTCCAGACAGAGCCACCTATTATCCGCACCGCTCCCTCAATCCATCCTTTCTCTCACACTTGCTCACGTACTCACTCAGCAAGTTCAAACGCACATTCACACTCTCGACTAATCCTCTATCTGGACAGACCATCTTAGCAGTCAGCAATGCAATAAGGATGTAGGGCTGTTTTTTTTTAAATGGGCACACTAGAGTCTAAAACAAGACACCAGTTAGAGAAAGAAGGAGAAAAAATGGTAAATTTACTACACATTTTATTTTTAAGTACAGCAGCACCACATGTTGAAGCCTCTTGTGTGCAAACACAGCCCTATCGTCCTGCTAGGTGTTTGATTATTAAAGAATCTTCTGGTTCTCTGTGTGCCTTTTGATGCTTTCCTATTTTCCATGGTGTACCATAAATTTTAAGGCAGTTTTCAGACAGATATTTGCATGATTTCCAGACAGTTATGAAAATCAACTTCCACAGAGTTCAAACTTGCTTGAGGTGAATGATCTATCACAGTGCAACGTACTGTAGTTGTTTTGTTTATCGGTTAAAGTAAAATCAAGGACAGTCTTAAAAATAATTGTTTCAAAATGTTAAAGGGTCTTTTCTTTTGTTCTGAACACGATTCTATTCTATTAAATGAAATGCTAGACCACACTGGCACTGCTTTTACAAACCCTGGTTCGCTTCCACAGATTGGTCTGAAAAGAAGGAAGGAAAGGAAGGATTGCCTTTTTTTGGTCCTGGCTTGGTCTTTGGTCGTTTTAGGGAATTTTGCCCTTAATAAGCAGTTGTAACTGCTGTAACTGTTGAGACCTTGTCCAGAAAGTTTGGTCCACTTAAGTTACGTTCAGTGTAAAAGTAAACCACATAAAAGTACAAAATATTTCAGAAATCTCCACACAAACTAATCGAGCCCCCAGACATTCCTCGAGTAATTGCACTGTAAGAGGCACATTAACTTGGGATAAAGATGGACCAGAACTAATCAGGGATTTGGAAAACACACCATCCATCTTGCATTCTACCTGCACTCTGAGCCCTCTCCAACCAGTGAAAGTCCATCCTATGTTGAATCGTATCTTATCTCTTACTCTTTCCAATGTTTCCCTTATCTTTATATTAGGGTTCCCCTCCAAGAAGACCAAATCAATTTCATCCTCTCCTCTCTATATCACACAGGATGCAAAATGCTAAATGAATATGCTGAATCTAATTTCTTATTTTAGTAAGCTTGAAGTCATATACATGTATGTAGGAGCTAAAACTCTCACTGGTTTCTTGCTTTGTGTTGTTTCTTTTCCCCCAGCTGAGAATGACAGTTGAGTTTCTTAGTACAGGAGGACATCATCAGTCTTTTTAACTGTCACTATTACTATTATGTACATACTGTAGACCTTTGTTGTTTCATTCGATGATAAGTGAGCAGAGCCAGACATGATTTTTTTGCTTTATTTTTCGCTTTTCTTTCTACTTGTCACCATTTTTGGAGGTAAGATAAATTCCAGAAAACAGCCTGATGTTCCTGGCTTGTGTCCTATCTGGCATATTGCCGGTTCCACTAGTCCCATAAACACTTTTGTCCTGTTCCCTATGGGCCTACACAGCCTGTCCTGTACTACTGGTTCATCCTCAGCAGCTCTCCAGTCTTTATCCATCATTATGCCATAATTCTCATAATACTTTGCAAGAAATTCTCCTTCACCAAACTAGTTCTACTTCTCAAACTTTATTCAAGATTCTTGGAAACTTGTTTCTGCTGATAAATCAGCCTGCATGTCATCAGTGAAGGGCTTTGCACAACACACTGTATCTTTCCAAAATGTAGCACCTGTCATGCTCTCTGACATGCCCAGCTCACATTTGAAAATATGATATGTTTTAGCTCCTGCACTGAATTAACTCTTTGAATTTTGAACCAATTGGTGGAATTGACAAACTCAGGGAAAAAAGAAAGAAAAAAAACAATACACAAACAAGCTGGAGCTGATTTCGTGTAGTACAAAGGGAGTTCCAAAGGGTTTGTGGGGCCATTAAATTGTATAATATTAAATTTTTTTCTGGATTCTTTAACAGACTGTTCTGGGTATAATCTGAGTAGAGCTTCTGAAAAGGCTTCAGTTTTTGTACTGTTTTTTTTTTGTACAAAAATCCCTCTTCTATAGGAAAATGACTTACACAGTCCTTCTAAGAGTGTACTGAAGTAACAGGACTAGGTCCTATTAATGTTTTTTCTAACCCTACCTGCTGATGCAGGTCACAAGGACACCATGAACTCTAAAAACTAATAGGGTTTTCTCAAAACTACATCTTAAGCTGTTATAGTCATTCTAAACAGCCCAGCTGATAATCTTTATGATACGGGTGCCATATGGGATTTGGGAGGTGGGTTGGTGATGGGTGTGGGGCGGCAGTAATGAGAATAAAAATGCTTAGTCAACATTTGAAAAATGTGGAACCAAAGGTTTTCCAAACCAGCCTATCTATGTTTGGTTCAAATTCAGACAGCTAATAATTTTACATTGTCCTTTTTATACCACAACTTGTTGTTTACTGTTGTTTGGACAGTAAAGACAATAATTTTCAAGTGATAAAGATAAAAAATAACAAGAAAAGAAAAAAATAGGAATGAAAGAAAAACTGATGACTCTTAGTTTATTGAATCATTAAATGCCCCTTGAAGTGGAATTTAAAACTTTCCCAGCTTGCAATTGTATACCTTTTCTATAAAAAAAAAAGAATGAATGAATTATCAATCACCTAACATATGATCGCTTTATTGTAATAAAGCATTATGTGTTCATTATAATGAAGTCTTCATGTCTTTGTAAGCAGGTTCACAGAAATGGACATCTCTAATGTGACTTCTAATATCAGTAATCAAAGGCTTAAACGTGTGCATCAGTGATGTTGATGAACCAGTTGGTCTACTTATATTTTTTGTCTGAACATTTAACCTTTGGACGTACAAGATACATTGTCCTGTTGTACATCTATAAGCTATCTACCACATGCTCTATCTCTTCTCTCTACCCCCATCCACCAATCTTACTGCTCTCATATGTTTCTTTTCGTTTCCTCCCTCTCTCTTTCCTCTTTTTTTGACCCCACTGTGTCCACCGATCTTATTCTTTCATTCCCTATATTCA
Organism: Melanotaenia boesemani; assembly: GCF_017639745.1. Classification (NCBI taxonomy): domain Eukaryota; kingdom Metazoa; phylum Chordata; class Actinopteri; order Atheriniformes; family Melanotaeniidae; genus Melanotaenia; species Melanotaenia boesemani. Next base: position 25,049,703 of record NC_055682.1, read on the forward strand.
TCAATCTCATTGGCAGCTTTTTTTCTCCCTTCTTGTCTCAAAGCTTTAATCTCTCTCACCCCTGTCCCACATTCATATGCTCCATTCACTCAGCATTCATTATGCCCTCATCCTCAAAGTATGTATCTCAAAGCATATTCAGCCACTTCCCAACTTCCAAATCTCCTTCTCTTTTGACTTCTCCTCTCCCTCTATTTCTCCTCCAGGTCTCCTCTGAGTTTGACAAGCCACTTCTCTGCTTGCAGTGCTGCTCCCCTCCGTATCTCTTGTTCCCCTCATCCTCCACCAATTCATCTCTTTTCCACACTGCCAGTTTCATTCTCTCCCTCCAATCTTTCTCCTTGTGTTACTGTTAATAGTTTTGCTGCAGAAGCAAACAGGATTTTGGCCAGGTGCAGGTTCTGATCTGCAAGCAATCTCAAGACGAGAATCCGCAAGTATGAACAGGATTGAACCATTAATGTCTACTGTTCACCTTCTCTTCACCTTAAGTAAAATTACTATTGGGAAAACAATGTTTTGCTAGGCCTCACCTATTTACACACAAAATTAATAATACATTTTTATATCTTTTGAACACAGAGATAAATCATTCATGATAATCTTTATGTTTAATAAATGCTCTTTAGCAGCACTGACCGCCATGAGACATGAAATCTACACAATATTGAAACATACTGAGCTACTTCTCATATAAAGCTATTTATATGACTAATTTTGTTAACAGGATTTTAGGGGGAGTGGTAGCCTAGTCGTTACAAAGGTGGGGTTGGGTCTGGAGAACCCAGGTTCGACTTTTTGTAATGCCAACAGAGGTCAACCACTGTGGGCCCTTGAGGAAGGTCCTTATATATATATATATATATATATATATATATATATATATATATATATATATACATATATACATATATATATATACATATATATATATATATATATATATAATTCTTTACTACCTTCAGATTTTAATCCAGCACCTACATCATGGAACATGCTGATCCAATTCAATCAAAACACCAAATGAAAAAATTTCTTGTAATAATAGTATTTATTTGCTCCTGAAAAATTCCACATACCTAAAGAATCAAAATAAGACCGATTTGAAATTTTCCTCTGGGATTGAAATTTCCCTCTGGCATAAATAAAGCATTTTTTTTATTTTCATTTCATTTATATTTCATTTCATTAAATGACAGAGATACTTGATGTTGGTTTGTCCTTGAATTTGTCACTTAACCATCTCTTTCAATTACTCAAACTGGAAACCAACATGAAGCTGAATTTAATTCAGGTACTTTTATAGACATAAATAATGTCTTACTTTAAGTGAACTGCTGACTGAACAGACAATGTTGTTTACTGGTATTCAACTGCTCTGATGTGATTTACATGGATGCACCAGCTCCATATGCACAAGCCCCTTGACGCTGTTTATCATGACACACTTAGATTCATTACAGGTGACAGTTTTAGAGCACATCATTGTATCCTCTGCAAGAACAGAAAACATTGCCTCTTGTTAACCTGACAAAGCAATACTTCACAAACTGTATGCATTTCATCACTTTTAAATTTCTAGATGGAAGGATACTGTTATTAATGAAACTAGAAACTCAGCCTGTGAACACTGAAGCAAGGCAACAGCCTTTTTAAATGCACCTGACTGTGTCCTAAATGGGACATATCAGGAAATATACCTGTTACCCATAATGTTTCATATGGTCGCACACAATAGGTGGGTCACATCGCAAAGGTTTAGCGATATTTTGTAACATAAGCAAACACAATCATTAGTATATGCTCTGTGGATTATAAAGGAAAAGACTGCATGCTGGGAAGAAGTGTTGGAGGTGCTACTCTGTCTGAGAGGTCCAAATATCATTCATGTTGTAGCCAACTAAATTAATTATTTTACATCAGTGTGTCCTCCTTATAGGGGAAAAAATTTAAAGCAAATTAAAAAAAATATGTTTAAAGATATTACTTTCACACAATATATGAATGAAGAAGCTTCTTTTTGAAATATGTATTTTTTGTGTTGGTTTAAAATGAAATATCTAAATGAAATACTTGCAATGGTTGAACAATATGAAATCATTTAAATGTGTACTATGATATAGGACTGTAAAGTTCAGATGGAAAATTAACAGGAAGTGGAAAATATTATTTAACTTTGGAGAAGGGGTGGGATTTAATAAGTTTTAATAACTTTAATAACTTTTCGAGCATGATCTTTGTTTAAATTTTCTTTTTTTGTATTTGGAATTTTCATGGCTGTACATTTGGTTTTGTATGTGCTCGAAATAAACTTACTTACTAAAATCAAGTCACTATAGTGTTAATGAATAAACCTTATAAGGGGATGACATTTTAAAGTCCCTCACTGATAGAAAATTGAATGTTTTGTGTGCTGTGAAGTATATCTCCTACAAAATAATCTGTTCATGCAACAACTGGAGACTTCTGTTTTGAAAAGTACCACCTTTAGTCTCAAAAAGGCAAAATATTAGAAGAACCAATCTCAGCGGCTTGCTGTGTGGTGTTTGAGAACAAATCGTGCTCTGTGAGGAATCGATGAATGGTGTAGTTAGCAAACAACAAAGAGAAGTTAGTTCAAGTTAGGAAAAGAAGTTGGAAGTAGAAACTACTTGGTGTGTTTTGCCTTTCATTGCAAAATTGACACATTCCAGTTATGGCTGTGATAGCACCAATAGTAGTGTATGTATTATGAGACTTCATGTGTTCATGATGTTCACTTCAAAGATCTTAAGCTACAATAAAAGTGGTTTTAGTTTATTTGGAGACATCATATTATCATCAAAACTAAGAGAAAACAGAGCTCTGTTCTCTACATTTTTGGGCAGCTTCTCGGCTACTTTGACCCAATAACAGCTGAGTTTCACCACTAAAGAAAGCAAACATTTCTGCCTACTGGTGAGTTACTGGTGTTTACTTTCCATCCCACCCTAGTTCCCTGCACTCAAGCAGGAAGCAGGGAGTGCAACCTGGCTTCTGCCCAGCTGCTGTCCTGGCTGACACTGCAGCCAGCAGCCTCGTCCCCAACTCCCAGCTCCATGGAGTGGCCAGGCAACAGCCTAGACCCCTGGGGAAGCCACCCAGGAGCCACCAAAGAGCCACGAAAGCACATATAAGGAATGAGAAGTATCTAATTAACCAAGAAGTCAATGTCCCCAGTAAATATACATTAGTGTAATGTCCATTTAATACACTGATACATGGTTGGTGTCACATGGTGTCCACAGGTCTTCATAATCCTGCAAATAAAATCAAATAAAATATCTGGAAAAATCAGATATACAGATTATTTTAGAATTTGCTGCATTCGTTGCTAATGTTGCAAAACACTTTCTATAAATTTTTTGGTACTCAATTGATCACTTTTTTTCCCACAAGTTTCAATCTTTGCTCATCAGAGACTACAAAATGGTGAGAGGTAAACTTTACACTAAGAGACAAAGAACGAATGGTGGTTAACACCAAGCAGACAGCTGTGCCCTTCACATATCTGGTGGGGCCTTGCGCACCTACAATCTCATTTTGCCTTATATTGCAATGCTCACAAGATTTTTATTTATTACATTTTGAATGCAGGAGGCCTTGACCATACTGCAAGGTAGAACATCTTGTCTCCTCTTCTTAAATTTTCACTATAACCTTCTTCTTTTTCAATCTGCCTCATCTGTTCACTCAAATCTGCTTTTTCATTTTCATCTCTTCTCCTATCCTCTCCCATCTCCAGGATACAATGAACACTAACTTTAAGTGTTAAATGGTTTTTTTACACAGAGACAGACCTAAGTAATTTGACAATGTGATGTGAGTGATGCTGGTGAAGTATCCATGCCTCCACGTGCATGAATTTGTGTGTGTGTGTGTGTGTGTGTGTGTGTGTGTGTGTGTGTGTGTGTGTGTGTGTGTGTGTGTGTGTGTGTGTATGTGTGTGTGTGTGTGCAAGTGTGCGTGTGTGTGTATGTGTGTGCTGAATTCCATCAAACTGATTCCTGATGGCAGAGAGCAGCTGGCAGAACTGAATGTGATGAAGGCCCACACACACACACTCACAAACATTGATATCACAATGAGAAAAACTGGGTTACAACATGCAAATACCACTTAACACAATTAGTACAGTACAGATCCGTCTGGTGCCAGTGTTATGGATAATATACAATAAATAACAGATGCTATGTAAGCTATGGGCCATGACTGCAATAACTGCTTTTCACCCATTTCAACTAAGAAAACCCAAATGTAACCATAGGGGGGAAATGGAATCATGTTTATATAGTTTAAGAACAAGTGAGTCCAGTAGCTTGAGTCCTGTACAGAGAGCTGTGACAGATTATACAATGATCCTCTGGGTATGGACACCAGCCTCTCAGATAGAGTAAGTCAAGATATATTTCATTAAAATGTTATCAGAGAACATTAATCTGGGGCTGAAATATATGTGAAGTGTGACTTTTTAATTACTTTCCTGCGAGAAGTAATTTTAACTGATTTCTTTTTGACTGACTTGCAATTTTATCACTGTGCAGAAAATGTTGCATAGAGCACAAAAATACTGAAGATTATATATACATATATATATATATATATATATATATATATATATATATATATATATATATCAGAATTTAAACTTAAATGGTGACCATCCAGAGCTACTAGGTTTAACAGAACAGTTCCTAACTATAAAATGAAAAGAATATTTCCTCTGCAAATGCTAAATATATCAAGTACAGTAACAAAAGTTATGTAGAGCCTAAAGTTTAATTCATATTTGCCAGTATATATTTTGCACTATTGCCTTTGTCACATCTATTTCTGAATAAACTGTCCCTCTAATGTGATTGTTGCTTGTAATGTGTTATAAAATTGCATGTTTGAGGTGTTAGCAATGTGGTATTGCAATTTAACTATTTAATTGTTTTCTGAAGTAAATAATTCATTATTGTTGACATCTTTTTGTTGTCACAAAACAAAGAGTATAGACATATAGAACACCCCTCCTGTTTTGTGTCTCCTTTGCTCTTTTGCAGGCAGCTGCTTTAGCCTGTGAGACAGCAGAGAGCATTTTGAATGTTCTAATATTATTTTAAATTTGTGGATGAAAAGAACACAAGCAATCAGGATGAAATCCACCCTGGTGCATGAGTCATAATAAATGTCAGGCAGCAACCAAGAACCCTGCCTCAGATTTGGAGAACACCTGAGGGTTAAGCACAGATCCACAGCAATGCCAGTGCTACAGCCCCATAGCAATAATGGTTAGCTTAACTCAGCTGAAACTACCACCCTGAGGCAAATTAATGAACACGTTGCGGGTAATGGAATGAAGGGGCTACTGCCAGCCAACAACAGAGTCACGAAATTTCTGTAAGATCATCAACAAAATCTTTATTTCTTGCTTTATACTGAGCACCAAAATGTGTTCATTTATTTAGTTTTTTTTTTTGTTTGTTTGTTTGTTTGTTTTGTTTTAGCTTTTTTTTTAGTTATAAGTAATAATTTATATAGCATTGTAATGGCATTATTATGTCACGACTCATTTCCCTAAGGGAGCTTTAGATTACTGACCATAGCATAGGACTTTTCTTAGTCAAGGTTACACAAAGGTGCTCTGAGGATTTTATTTCACAGAAAGTAATGTAATAAAATAAGTAAATGGCAGAAATACTCTAATCTAACTAGTTATTTTTTTAGGTAAGGTTATCTAGCAGTCATACATTTAGTTTTGTTATTATTAAATTTTGCTTTATCTGGTATCTAAATTACAACTTTGTTAAAATTCAAATTAGAAACAAAATTACATAGAAACTTAGAACCATTTTCTCCATATTTTTGCACGAGCTTGGGTATTTCCTATGGAGTTTTTGAACTGGTATACGTTAAAGTAATTATCCTGGGTCCCCTTTGTGTTTGTCTAATGCATGTGTTAATGCCAAGATGCACAGCAATGCACCCAAAAAGGGTAATGAACCTAACAAATCAGCTAATTTAAAATAGAAAAAATTAACTTTGCAAATATTTCATGGGTAAGAAAATGCATTCCACATGTTTGTCAAACCTCTAAGATTTACACGGTATGCTTTTAATAACACAGCTTTAGTTTGTTTACCAGAAAACTCCAACAGGAGCCTTTGATAGTCCGTGGTTTGTATTCAGTGCTGAAAAATTCATGTAAATGGTTTGGTGATGTGAAAACAGCTATACCCATAAATCACGGAGACACGAAACATTATTTTTTAATTTTAATCTTTTTTGACAAGTTATTAAGCTATAACTGAGCAGGATATTATTTACTGTCAAAAAACTGTTAATGACATTTTTGCTTCATTAAGTACAACACAGAATGACAAAGTGCAGCTGAGAGGTACTGAGAAGAAAAAAAGGCTTTGGTAAGATTGTTTCAGACTGTGGTCACAATACCCACACACTGCTACACGCACAAATGCAATTTTCTCGTGCATTCACAAAAACACTCACACATAAAGTAAATGCAGACATTTTCATGGTGCACTATTTCTGTTTGTATATGACAACCTGAATTCATAAGCTAAATGTAAAGGTCTGGAACAGAGGCATGAGTACAGTATCAAAGTATCTAAAAAGTATTTTATGTTATATATATATACATATATATATATATATATATACATATATTTCATTACACTTAACTTATTCGTCTCAACAAAGCTTACAGTGTATTCTCATGTGTGTGAGTTTTCAGTAAGTGTTAAAGTCCTTTTTTCCTCCTTGGCATGAACATTTTGAAATGAGTCTCTGATTTCTCTTTAGTCTGTTTGTCTTTTACTTTATCTGTGTATTTTGTCCATCTCGTCCACTAAGACTCTTTGTCTTAAAAGCCATATCATTTGACATTTAGTCTGTTTCTACCTCTGTTAGGCAACATGGTGGAGGTATTGCAAAATGAATTAAATTAATTCATACTGATATTTACACTATCCACACAAGACTACACTATAGATTACAATAATGTACACGTACAAGCTACAGATCACATCATATAAAAAGTATGATGAAAACATTTTTAAAGTGAGTGAAATATTTTCAGGAAAATATGTGTTTGCTCTATTTGAAGAACAAAAGCAAGACATTAGCTTAACTTAGCATTATAACAGAAGATGGATCTGGCTTGAAATGACATAGTCTGGAGCACAATTCTTCACCTAGAACTCTCAAGTTCTTGGTTTGTTTTATTTTGTTTTTTCTCAGACAGACACAAGTTTTTTCTGTAAACAGTAATTAATCTGCACTTACTCAGTGATGCGTCTTTTAACCTTAGCAAGATGTAAAATTAAGAAAAAGTCTTACTGTGTCTCACACAGTGAAACAACAATAAAATGGAGCTGCCATGCAATGTGCTCGCCTATCTTAGGGATTAATATCTTGCCCAAGGACATGTTGCATGAGGTACTGGGGTGCAAACTTCTAAACTTGTTATTATGAGTAAAATCACAGTCAATCTCACAAATGTTGCACAGCCACTTTTAACAAGCAACGATCACTCAATCTCAAGCAATATGCTTGAATTGTTTGACTAAATACGCTGATCATCATGGTTTTCATATCAGCTTTAAACTTTAATCACTGATCATCGAAATTAGTCAAAATAATTGGAATATTCAGAACTACCATTCAGAATACTATGCTTGAGACAGAATGAAATCAAAGGGGCACACATGCTTCCTGCTCGGAAAATATGGCATTATCTGTCAATGTTTGCAGTGCACTGCACATTTAACAAGTCTTTTCTTGTCTTTGCATTTACAGATTCCACTAAGCATGTTTTGGAACTGCTGACTGAATAAGGTTTGCAGAATCCCAGTTGGGTTTAATTCTATTTTTTGGGGTTTGTTTTGTTGTTTTTGCTGCATTCTACTTATTGCAATTGCAAACAAATTTGCTGTAATGCTTTGTTATATTTTAAACTTGTAATAACTAAGCACACAGTTTGAAATTAATCTGATGCATCAAGTGTATTTTAAGCCATTAACATGAAATAATGTATCTTTGTTTTGAAGGGGAGTAGATAAAAGAAATAGAAGAATGGATGTAAGGATGACAGAAGAGGTAAAATATGCAGCAATAAAAAGAGGAGTAATTCCCTTTTTTTTCTTAGAAAGACATGGAGACAAACTGCTGGCAGATAGCCAGACCATTTCTGCCAGCTCTGTATCTCTAGAGCTTCTCTGAGTGCTATAGTCAAGGTCAGAGAAAATGGGTGAACTCCCCCTTTAATACCAGGTACATTAGGGGGAATTAGAGCTGATACAAGGACAAGAACATCGGTTATCTCTTCTTTACTCTCCGTACCTCGTGTTCTACATTCTCTCTTCTATTTTGTGTCTTTTGCTTTATTCCCACTCTTTTTTCTGTTCCTTCCTTTATCTTGCCTTCCATCACATCCACACATATACATCATTTGCAGGTCTATAAGGATGACAAATGCGTGGCATGTTCATTCCTCATTGTGTGGATGCTTCTGAGGATTTGTGTGTACGCATGTATGTGCAAATGTGTGAGGATGCCAAGGCAGTTAACAGCAGCAGGCTAAGAATAGTTTTTGACTTGTCTACACATCTCTCCCTCTTTCTCCAGTCTGATCTACAGCTCAGTGTTCTCCCACAGATTTAAATCTTCTACCCATTTTCACTGTGAAAGCCCCAAGAGCTCATGAGGGAGCTTTGTTCTTTAAAAAAAGCAACATACATGCAGTACTACACAGTATGTAATGGTCTTCAAACTGTTCTTACATGGAGACTTATAGTCCTATGTCTAGCATTGAATTTAACCTATTAATTGCTTTGGGCTTTTATTTTAGGGAGCATTAGAAATTCTACTACAGCTATACAGTCCTGTGACTCAGGCAGGGACTTGTACACTGATTGTAGGTGTGTGTGTGCATGTGTGTACGTGTGTGTGTGTATGTGTGGTGTACTTTACACATTATATGGGTTTTACTCTAAATGACTGTTGAAAAACTATCAAGAGCTCTAAAGGAAAAGTGATTCTTTCACCACCACTAACCTCTTCCCTTCTCTAATTCACTAGCACTTTCAATTCTTCTTCCTTCAATGATTCCCTCTGGCTTGCAGGCTGTCCATCTTTCTCCTGTCTCATTTCTGTATCCCTATATGTTCTTTATATATTTTAACACACACACACACACACACACACACACACACACACACACACATATATATATATATGTGTGTGTGTGTCCTTGTGGAGAGAGAGAGAATGACAGAGAAAGAGAGAGAGACAGTGAGAATGTATATAAAAGTCAGCTTGTGAAATATCATTTAACAGAAGCACGCATGCAGAGCAAGCACAACATATAATATTCACTGGGCTCTCTGTATGTGTGTGTGTGTGTGTGTGTGTGTGTGTGTGTGTATTAATAAGTGCATGCTTATGGTTCTTTCAATATTCTCTTTTATTCTCTCCACTCTTCTTTCATGTGGAGAGGCTGTCAGTTTGTGCATCTGTAAGTCTCTGTTTTTATTTGCCTTCCCTGCTCTTCACCATTCACCCTCCTCTTCCTCATACTGTATAGCATCCTCTCTTTCCAGTGTCTTTCTTTTTTTTTCTTTTCCGCCTTTTTCCTCTTTTCTATTGCCATGAGTGTAATCGCTCTCTCTGTCAACACTCCCACCACATTGTTCAGCTGTCCGTGAAATCCCACCTGTGGGGATAATGAATTGCAGGTTATAAGGAACAAACATAAATGTTTCACAGAATCTTATACAGCTAAGACAATAGACAAGACTCGTATATGTTCACTCTTCCCACGGGCCATTCTAAAGCTGCAGGTCTCATATCTTCCTGGATCGTGGAGATTTTCAGAAGCAGTGATGTAAAGCACTAGAATGAAATAAACCATAAATCTTTAGAGCAAACATACCCACTCAAATCCAAACAGAGGTTTCAGAAGATAACCAATCGACTGTAAGAGCCCTAAATGAATCCTAACAAGTTTATCTACTGCTGTAAACTAGATGAATCTCAAAAATTGCTTGGATTGTGGATCTGTCTATCTTTCAATGGACACACTCAGCTATATTAGTAACATTAACTAACCCAACATGTTTGTTCTTAGACTATGGAAAGAAACCAGCACCTGCAGCCCCTTCTTGCTGTAAAGTGAAGGTACCGCCTACTATACCACAGTACTTCAATATTTAAAACCATTTACCAATTGTCAAGACAGGCATAGGTGCAGTCACTGTATCCCTACCTACAGGAACAGATAAGGAAGTTTCCCTGTCTCAGTTTCATCAACTACAAAGGAAAACTGGAATACTAACAAATAAAGTAGTTCATGAGGAACCATGAACAGGCTTGGCTGTAAAGGAGTCCACTCACCTGCCCAAAACAGTCTTTTCTGATTGATGTTTTAAAGAAGGAAGAGTATTGACATTATTGATGCTGTCTACATGTGAACTGCACTCTCATCTCTCTTCTTCCTCTCATTGTGACTAATCACTCACCTCGTTGGACCATTGGCAAACGAAGAAAGAGTCAGCTGTAAGTTTATGTAAGGTTTTACAATAAAGAGAAAATAATCATTATGTGAGGATCTGTTAGTTTTTGCACCCAATCAGACTGAAAGAAAAGGACAATTAGCTGCCATGAGATTTGAACATAGAAGGAATACAGAAAATGGAGCTCATGTCATGCTAGAGAAAAAGAACAGAGTGAAAGAGAGCAATCCTGAGCTCATAATTGCATTATTCATCAATTGGTTATGTGCTCCATCCTGCCCTGTTGGACAAGTATACCGAGGAGATGAACAGTGATGAGAACGATTAACTTTCTTAGGGCATCCTCTTCCCATCATTCCCTGAGCGTCACATGCTCAGGCGGTTCCCCAGAGAAACTGATGTAAATTCTGATGACCTTCCTGTGCACAACAATGTTAGGTAGCTCAGCAGAGGCAGGGTTTCTGGGCATTTATAGGTGCAGTTTTCCATGCAAAGCAGAAATCTTGATACACAACACTATTCCTTCCTATTTAGGTAAAACTTCTGGATTTATCCATCAGACTCCACAATGAGACATATGTTTAGATACATTTAAGCCTTTTTTTTTCCTTTTTTTTTTTTTTTTTTTTTTGGTGCCATGAAGGAATCCCATCAGTGATTTAGATTAACAATATCTGGTTAAATAATAATAATTAAATTGAATCTCAAATTTTGAAAATAAATATGAGGATTGTGTGAGTTAATATCACTTCACAGGTGGTGGGTGGGTGAGCTTGGAAGCGACAGGGTCAGGGAAATTCAGTTTGTGATTTGATGACTGTCAACTCATTTCACAGGAAACTCAAGGACTTCAGAAAAGACCTGCAGGGCTAGTGAGGCCAATTACACTAAGGAACATCTAGACAGGTCTTTGATAATGGCCCTGACACCTTTCCAGTTCAGTTTTAAAATCCAGTTCCAGTTTATGTTCCAGCGGAACATTAAGCTGTGAGTGAGCGAGATACTTTAGGACAGAAAGAGAGTGATAAGGACTTGTGTTAAAGCTATTAAGTTGTTAAGATATGTTAAAATAGTTTATCATATAGGTCTTTTGAAATATGAAAACTTTCTGTCACAATCTTGTGATTCTGTGTAGGGTTTGGCAGCACAGTTTGGCAGCTACATAGAAAGTGATTAGATTATCTAAAAACAGTCATTTAGTTTCTGGAAAGGCTCAGGTTCTACAGTCACTGTCAGCCAAACATATTATTGATATTTAGTTGGTCAGAAGTGGAATTAAAGATTAGTTTGAGGCTGAATCAGGACATTGGTCAGGTTTTGATTTGCATTTAGAGAATGTAAAAATTTTGTATTCACAGAAGCAAAAGTAATTCCTGAGAAACAACTCCCTTAATATTCCTCTTGCAGATATGCACTGAAGGTTTGGTTTATTTTTTGTCTCCCAGATTTGTTTTTAATTTGAAAAGTGACTTAAAACACCTGCACTCACTAATTTCATTTTACAAAGATTTTGTCTTTAATCAGAACGTGGAACACGTTTTCTTCTCTCGCACAACGTAACTCCGTGAGGAAACAGACTTTCACTTTTTGTACTAGAAACCTCCAAATGACAGGAAAAACTCTGAAAAACTATCTAAAAGTTGCTCTGTTAAAAACATGTCCGTATGTTCACATTTCCACACCAGAAACACAAATTATATGCCAGTATGTCTGCAAAAGCTTTCTGGTGCTAATGGTGGCAAATCAATGCCATTAATAGCATTTTTTTCTTCTTCAAAAGCAGGTTTTTAGATAAATAGTTTAAATGAATTTTCAGTCTGTACAAAATAGGATGTTGCACTTAACTTCACCATGGCAACCTCAATTCTCATTCAGAACACAAGGATGATTGACATTTGATAAGAAACAGCTTTTCACATTCCTGTTCTATTAACACACACTATAAAAACAGCAACCCCACTGTTTCCGTGATATTTTTCCAGAAATAGCATCGAGTTCATATTTAAAAGTGAGCTGAGGCAGTCTTAGAAACAAGCATTTTCACCAAAATCTACTTTTACACATGAAAGGTTTAAGTGAAAAAAGTCTTTTCCTGTTAGCATATAATTATATGCCATATAGCAACAGTCTGTTCTTATTTACTGAAGATTTCATATATATGCTGTTGTCTCCCCATACAACACACAAAAGGCAATTTTGTGTGTCACCCTAAAAACATAGCAAAATTACAAGCTCTATCTATTTATTTATTTATTTATTTTTCCTTTAAAAGGAAACCAGCAGGGACAGACTGAGACAAAAAAATCAGCCCTGGCAATTTGGCCCAGACCGGCCTATATACTATAGTGCACACCACAAATCTTTGCACTCCTTTAAATGTGGATATCAACAATGCAACACCTTAAAATAGCTAAAGCCATGCAATGAATTAGCAGGAGCACACTGAACACTTCCAAAAAGTGAAATTCATTAATCAAATAAACATCTATACTCCAGCACAGTCATAAATATAAAAGCAGCATTTCCTACTCTGAGAAAAGAACAGAAAACAGAACAGAAAAAAACAGACATGAAAAAATGATGGATCAGATAAACACTGTTCCCGAATTGTTTTTTTTTTTTAAATCACACAGCTTCGTTGTGCCTTCTCTCTGTTTTCTCTCCTTGGTTCTAAAAGGCAGCTGCATCCACTGGCACAGAACCAAAAGAGGTTTAAAGGATCTGATTGGCTCAGCTTGGTATCAGTTAAGAAACAAACCAGTGGGCCGCAGATCAACGTGTTTCATGGGCTGACGGTCAGGAAAGAAAGTTCAGTTCTGACTATTTGGAGGAATGAATTACTCAGGCACAGGAACCAACGCAAAAGAGGGTGGTGTTAAGAGATTTGAGCAGCCCAGCTTCAACTCGGCTGTCGATGTGACGAGTTTTATCAACCAGACAAATAAACTGTGTCGGACTCAGCCCCCAAAAATATGTGGACACACCAGGAAAATGCTTGTTGTACCTGATGGCCAGTCCATCCCTGGCCACTGAAACGTTAGACCGCAGACTGGCTGAACCATTACCATTCAAAGTATCTGAAACCAAGCTTGAATTTTAGTCACTCTTATAAGCCTGAGCATGAAGTGGGCATCTATGAAATAATTAGCTTTAGTGAGAATCTGGCACATGGGACAATTGCATGGTAAACTGATGCAGTGCAGTCAGTAGTTTGTGTATTTGGACATGACAGGATTGAAGCAACACCTATGTCTTTAATCTTCTACACACACTAATACAAGGATTTGTGCAAAGTTATTAGCAGCTTGGTAATGGCCAAAGCATTGACATGTTTTGTAGTTCTTGTAGCATTTGTACATAGATTTTTTTTTTCTTTAAAATTCAGTCAGAGAAGTGTAATACTGTATTTCAGGTTTAGCATTTACAGTCACTAGCTGATTAGATTCATATCAAAGGAGTTGCTAAATTCAAATGAGGAGTATTTAAATGCAATCACAATCATTTCATATTCAAATGCAACACCACAGAGATTTCCTAAAGCATTCTTTAGAATTTACAGCTGGCACGCAGGGTTTGGTATGTTTTTGCACATTAGAGATGCAATATTCAAAAGGAAGGTAAGTCACAGCTGATAGAAATAATATTTATGAATCATTGATCATACTAGTTGAACTGGGATTTTTCTGGTGGAGACTCATTATGGAGCCACAGCAAGTTAACTAAAAAGTTTACACACAAATGCAGGAACACATGTGCTACCTTTACTGAAACACCTGCTGAAAATTAACATGAATGCATACAGGCACACAGCAGTGTTCAGTGAAACGCCGGGATGCAGCACTGCACAATTAATGACTTCTCATACAGCAGTGAACGCGCACACACCTCCAGATAAGCTCTTCAACACTTATTCCTTTGAGACTCACATGGATGGTCTCAATCTCAAACACAGATTCTGTGAAACACACGACCCATGGAGAGTTGCAGAGTTTAAATAGAAAGCATTAAAAGTGCTTGGAGCATTACAATGCTAAGCACATGGTTCTTCACAAGCACACCACACTGAATCCTTGGAGAGTTACAAAGGCTGCAGGATTCCCGCTGGAAACCAAACTGTAACTCTGACTCCAGCTTACACTGAATTATTCTCCAAGGTTGCATCATTTCTTCTTCTTTCTTCTTTACTCTCAGTATCTCACTTAGCTGAGTGCTCAGTAATAAACACAAGAAGAAGAGGAGAAGAAGATTCACATGTAGCAGACAACATTATTGATGATAAGCCTCTTCCTTTTCTAAAAAGTCAATCTGACAACTGCAGCTGATTCACAGCATCCTTATACCTAACTCACAGAATTTACTTAAAAATGTCACCATTGGCTTGCAAAGCACCTGATGGTTTATAATCAAATTCATTTCTGCCCAGCTGCTCTGTTATTAAGCATCCAACTCTCAGGTCATCAGGGGAAAATCAGCTTACTGAGCCAGAGTTAAAGCCAAACATAGAGATCTAATGTTTAGTTTAAAACCCTCACATTTCTCCAGAAAACTACCACAAAAGAGTCAGCTCACTTCCTTCAGGGCAAGTCTTTTCCCCATTAGAGCTCAGCAGGACAGTTTATTGATAACCTACACTGTACTTTATTATTTTCTTCAGTTTAACTCAGTTTTAGCTTTATTTTATCCATTTTATGTTACCCTTGGGCATGCTATTAAGTGTTTACCTTATTATATATTCTTGTATGTTTTATACATCCATATATATATATAAAGGTTTACGTTTTTAACCCTTTGTAACAATCCACTTCTGACCTTTGTTTATTTTTTATATTTTTATCTAGCTATTTTATTTTTTAATTTATTCAATTTTATTTTGTATTTATATATTTTTATATAATTAATTTATTTAATTTATTATTTATCCTTTATTATTTGTCCTTGTTTGATATATTTCTTATTTCTTTTTTGTACATTATTATTTTTGCAGGGATCTGTGCAAAACAGAAATAATCTTTTAATTCTATATAATATTATGAAAGCCAAGAGCGGCCTGCTCAACTTTTTATTTATTTATTTATTTATTGTTATCTCGAAAACCCCTTTTTTAAAGATAAGCTAAATTATCCCATTATCATGTGAAAATGGTGTTAAAAGAAACATAGAAGCATGACCGCTC
Source organism: Melanotaenia boesemani (assembly GCF_017639745.1). Lineage (NCBI taxonomy): Eukaryota > Metazoa > Chordata > Actinopteri > Atheriniformes > Melanotaeniidae > Melanotaenia > Melanotaenia boesemani. The sequence continues at coordinate 25,065,411 of NC_055682.1, forward strand.
TCAGCTTCCGTACAATATCATGTGAAGATCAGGTAAACACTTCAGCATGCCATATTATGACTTTAATTAAATTTCAATCAATTATGTAGCCTAAGTCATAAATCTACTAAAGCTGGCCTGCTCCAGTTTCTCGTCCTGTGTTTGAACTGCCTGGCAGCTTTGATTCTATCACCTGATAAGGTAACAAATTGATGAATGCTAGGGAAACAAGTTTTATTTTACTTAGTGAGAATTATCATGATTATAATCATTATTATCACCATAATTAGGCAAAGCAAGTCAAGTTTAGTTGTATAGCACAATTTAACAACAGGGTGATTCAAAATGTTTTACAGAATATAAGAAGCATAGTTAAACATTAAAAATAAAAGAAAAAGAAATAAGAAGGAACATTGGTTAAAAACGGTGTTAACGATGACCAAGTTTAAAAATTAAAGCTTAAAAGATTTGGACTTTTTAAAATAAAAACTATTGAAATGCAGCAGAGAACAGGTGGGTCTTTAACCCGGATTTAAATAAACTAAGTGTTTCAGCTGATCTGAGGCTTTCTGGGAGTTTGTTCCAGACATGTGGAGCATAGAAGCTGAATGCAGCTTCTCCATGTCTGGTTCTGACTCTGGGAACTAAAAAGAAAGTGGAACCAGATGACCTGAGGGTTCTGGCAGGTTCACTGATGTGTTTTGATCCTAAACCCTTCAGAGCTTTATAGAGCCGCAGCAGAACTTTAAAGTCTATTCTCTGACAAACAGGCAGCCAGTGTAAAGACCTCAGAGCTGGACTGATGTGGTCCATTTTCTTGGTTTTAGTGAGGACTCAAGCAGCAGAGTTCTGAATAAGTTGCAAATGTCTACTTGATTTTTTAGGTAGACCTGTAAAACACTGTTACAATAACCAAGCCAACTAAAGATCAAAGCATGAACTAGTTTATCCAGGTCTTGCTGAGACATCAGATCTTTTACCCGTGATATATTCTTAAGGTGACAGTGGGCTGATTTTGTGATTCTCTTAATGTGTTTTTCAAAGTTTAGGTCTGAGTCCATCAACACACCAAGATTTCTGGCCTAGCTGATGGTTTTTAGGTGTATAGACTGAAGCTCTGTGGTGACTTTTAATTGTTTCTCTTTAGCTCCAAAGACAATCATCTGAGTTTTGTTTTTGCTTAACTGAAGAAAGTTCAGACACATCCAGTCATTAATCTGCTCAATGCATTTACCATGAGTCTGGTCTCCTGGTGACATTGAAACATATATCTGTGTGTCATCTGCGTAGCTATGATAAGGATGGAGGAACCTTGGGGAGCTCCGCATATAATTCTTGTCAGCGCAGATGTAAAGTTGCCTATTGACACATAGTACTTTCTATTCTCTAAATAAGATTTAAACCAGTAGTATGTCTCTTGAACCTGCTGTTGATGAACCAACTGCTTGTCTGATATTCTGGATTTTGTCTGTGAAAAGTTTGGCAAACTCATTGCAGGCCATGGAGGACACAGGAGGGTTTGTTAACCTGTCGACAGTAGTGAATAAGGCTCGAGCGTTATGCCAGTTTTGGGTAATAATGTATAATGTATAATAATGTAAAAAGTTTCTTTTTATACCTGTCATATTTGTTTTTCTTCATTTTTGCTCGGCTTTCCAGCTCTCTTTTTTTCAATTTTCACTAGTGTGGAGTTTCTCCACAGAGACTTTTTCCTTCCAGAGACAATCTTTGCCTGTAAATATTTAGAAACATGACTCTATCATTATTGGACTGTTTTTTTCCCGATTTTCTCCCTTCCTGACCAAGGACTAATGGCCGATTATCTTAAGTCTTAGAAGATTACCGTTAAGACTATCCTGAGGTGTCTGAGGTGTGTTAAGTGTCTGAGTGAGTGAATTTGCCCCAACAATCAGCTCTGAAACGGGTTGTGGCCGACAATCGCAAGTATTAAACATGTTCAATATTTACAACCAAAAGTCACATGTGTGGGGAAAGCCAACTGAGCACTCCTGAGTTATGACTGTGTGGATGTGATGTGGAAAAAAATCCAGAATCAGAGAGTGAGCTGACTGGGGATCAAGGAGGGATATAAAGTCCGTGTTCACGCCGTCTCCAGTCTGTAATTTTTTTCAGTTCTGGATTTGTCTGTTAATAATAGTCACAAGACCACCATCATTACTTCATCGTGTATGTCCTCTGCCATGCTGGATATTGTGTTTTCTGATTGGTGCCATGGTTTTTCTTCATTTGTTCCGCTTCTTCGTTTTTGTTAGATCACGTTTGATCACCCAACTAGATTCTAGATCGGCTGCGGGGCAGAATCGTTATGTGTGTTGTTCTGTGCTGAGATTATCGGAGCACAGATCTCTAACAGATAAAAAATCTCTTAGATTTAGAAAATCTTTACATGTATACCCACCTTAACCATTTTCAATATGGGGTAAGCAGTCCCGTTTCCATTTCAAAATGTATTTTGAAATTCAGCCAGAGTTATGGGCTCAACACACGGGAGGCAACGTCGCTCCTTCATTCATTTCCTATGGAACCTGTGTATTGAGGCGAAAATCGCTGTCCTCCTCGAGCCAAGCAACAGGCGACATTCGTGCATGTGAAATGTTGCGCTCGTTCTTGCAAGTGTCGCCTGTCGCTGTCGTTGGTCGCCCCCCGTGTGTCGAGCCCATTATCCTGGGTTTTTAAGGTCTGAGCTGGCAAAGTTAGATATTTTTGTTTTTAACATGTGGCAAGGCAAGGCAGCTAGACAGGAACAAAGCAGGGATTTCGGATTGTATGATATCCACATTAATAAAAGAAACCTACAAAGCTTTTGGTTAAACTTTGAATTTATTTTTAAGAAGTAAACGGACCATACATTTTGCCCACCATGACTTCAATGAAATCTCAGTGGAAAAAAAAAAAAAACAAAAACAAAACTGTATTTCAAAATAAAATTACAGCACATGGGCATAGGCTAATAAAAAAAATTTTAAAAAAATCACTAGAACTTTGTTTTTGCATCACATTTATTACAAATCTATATAATCACATTTTCGTATTACTATTACTATGTCAGATTTATACAACAACAGATATTTGTAAAAGAAAATAATAAAGTGATATCCCTTACTTGTATATGAAACATCATCTCAGTTAGTTGTTCAATTACATCTGAGCCTCTGAAATGGAGGGTTCTACATTTTTAAAGAGCTGTAATTCCTAAAGCCCTCATCCACTTAGGATGTGAGTACTCTCCAATTAAAGCCGAGTCTTTTCGAGCACATATTCATCACATAAATGTAACTTTAATATAACTGGTAGGCAGCTATAATAACCCCAAAAAACTGATTTGTTTCAAATGTTTTGTTCTTTTCCCACTCTTCTTTTTCTGCATCAAAGTCGACACTGTCAGGTCACAGCAGCCTCCTTCTCTGCCCATCCCACACATAGAAATAAAAAGTATGGTCTTTTAAGCTGCAGTCTTTATAATCACATAAAAGATTTATATTTTGCATGTGCCCTCATAATTTTCTATTAATGACAGAAAATAACCTGAATAAAAAGAAAATATATTAAAATATGCATAGTGTCACACTTCTCTGCCTCCTTCGGTCTCTGTAATTGCATCTCTATTGTCTGTTCTTCTTTCCTTCTCACTGCCTAGCTATCTGAATTTACCTCATTCACTGTCATTCTCATCCATCTGTCCCTGCCTCCCTCATGCTCCTCATCCTGCCCCAGAGTGTTGAGTCACTCCTTGGGGCTGAGACAGAGTACGCAGAACAATCCCTCTGTCTCCAGCCTATCAGCCATCCTTTGATAGAGCTGCAGTTATTGATTAAAATGTCTGAGAGCTCGTCCCTTTGGGGTCCGGAAGCTTAATTCAACCCTCTCCCTTCGCTCCTCGCACTCACTCTTCCTCTTCATATCTCCATCTTTGCCCCCCACCCCCCCTCTCTCTCACACACACACACTCACACACCCCTCTCTATTTTTTTTTTTTTTTTGCTTGCTGCCAATCTAAGACACTGATTCATTGATTGACACATTGCTAATGCTGGCATTTGCTCTCTCTGCTCACGTGCATGTCCAGATGGATGTGATACTCAACTAATCAATAGGTCATATCACTGTTTATTTCTTATACTGATTACATATTTCATTGGCATCAAGGAGATTATAACATCTTACCTTTGTAAATACTACTGGATCATGCGGCTGATCCTATTAAGAATTTTCTTGGATATAAATTATTTCTTCTCATCAATAAATATTTACACTTTTAAGGTCATTGCTGATTATGACTGATGAAAAGACAATAAAAATAAATTTCCATAACACTGCGTAATATAAGTGATTGAATTATGCTTATTGCCGTTGTTATTGCATCTACTGTTTAAAGAAGCCAAAATGTCTCTTCAAACAAATTATTTTGATAAATTCAGTAAGTGTCCAGTTTATTAGATACACCATGCTAAAGTAATTCTAATTCATGCTACCTTTAACTCTAATCCATGCGGATTAGCGGAATCCACATGGAATGCGGAACTGTTAAATAAAAACATAATAATTAATTAATTAGTCAAATTAATTAATTAGAACAATATGGTTGTTCCAGTATGCATTTTTAACAATTGCATAAAATAGTCCAACATCTTATTTTCTCTGGTGGAGCAGCTGACAAACTGTTTGAGTGTCAGTAATGTTGCAGAGAGGGAGACACTGTTGATGTCTCAAGAATCACAATAAATGTGTTAGGATACTGTATTTGTAGCCTAGCACAACACAGCTATTGACATCACATGCTGCATCTGCAGCAGTACCAGGTGTGATATAAACCACAACCTGAATAACACAGGTAAACTCTGGGTAAACAATATGGACGAAAACACATAGCTAACAGTTTTGCAGATCTTTTCCTTTACAGTGACATGTCCAGGATGGCGCCAATGGTGGTTAAAAAGCAATACAATTCCACCTCTTTTTAGCTTTCCACTGATTTTCCTATTGCAGTCTGCTTGCACATTCTTGAAGCAGTGCACAGACACATTAGAGTCCGGGATGTGTTTGTGCAGCCACGTCAAGTTAAAGCACGTGTACTGCATTCCCTGTATTCTTTTTGAGACTTTGTTAGCACCTCAAGCTCATCCATGTTGTTAGCTAACAATCTCACGTTACCCATTAGAAAAGTTGGAAGAAATTGTTTGAATTTTCATTTTTCTCTCTGCCTCGTTCCTGCCCGGCGTCCTTTTCACTTCATCCTTGATTCTTTTGCGATTTGGTGAATTATTTTGCTGATTATGTTGATTTTGGAGAGCTTTATCAGTTGATCCTGCTGGTAAACATCTCTTCCATTTCAATCATCATAATAAGTCTTAAATGAGTCCAAAGTACACGGAGAAATCACTAGAGCAGCGCAGCCTCTAAACCAGCATGAAAAAAATCTTAAAAATGAACTTGATAGTAATTGTCTTATAGAAAGTTGACTGTATTTTAAAATTTACAATAATATGGTCGGATCTACTACAGTTTGCTGCCACCTCGAGGCACATTCTAGAGTGGAAATCATCACAGCAGGTTCATAAAAACGTGTTTAAACTAGGGCTGTCAAAAACAACACGTTAATGGCGTTAAGTAATTTATGTAATTGACTGAGTTAAAATTTTTAACGGAATTAACGCACGCATAGCATGACAATCCCCATACATCCACAATTTCTGTGTTATGAAGGAGGGACATGGAGAGGTGCGACGTAAAAGATCGGCCGGCTGGCTCTTTGGGTGGATTTCAGAATAAACTGCATTAATGGAGCAACCCATGGACATCGCCTCCATGGAGAATGTGGGTGTATTAACACACACTCTTTTCCTGGTGAGAGGGTTCCAAACCCGCACTTTTCTTCATCCTGCATTTTGCACCAACATGTCTGCTCTAGAGGATCTCTGGTCGTCTCCACCTTTGTGCAACAGCTGCTTCCTCCCTCTCCTCTCATGTTGCTCCATGAATTACTACGGCTGTCGGTGATCAGCTGATCGACTTTTCTCTTTTGTTGTGTTTGTTTATGGTTTGGCTGAGAAGGAGGAAACTAGCGGTTCATGGTTCCCACCGTCATATATTTACCCCAAAGCACTGTCGTTGGTAGGCCCTTCTTTAACAAAGACTAAAGCTGACTAAAGTATGCAGCTGATGACAGAAAGTAGCTGTTGAAAAGAGTACAGCTATGCAGGGGCGGCTCTAGAAAAGTTTTGACAGGGGCCCAGGCAGGAGCACAAATTAGACCATTTTTAGGTCAAGATTTTATGAAATATTGAACTGATTATTACAGCTAAAGTGACCATCTAATGTAAAAAAGTGAAGAAAGACTTGCCAGTTATATAATTTATCAGCAGGTGTTTACTTTGGGTGATGCTGCTGTAGGACTTTTATCACTGCTGCACAAACACACTTCAATGATAAAAGGAAAGAACCTGTCTTTATCCAGATCATCAGTTTTATCAGAGTTTCTTCATCAGTGTTTGCTGTTTAACTTCAGTCGCTACATCTGCTGTTTTTTTTGTTGTTGTTTGTTTGTTTGTTTGTTTGTTTTTATATAATTAATAAAAAACTGTGGTATTTTAGAAGAGCATGTAGAAGTACATTATAAGCTGCATTTACTGGCCATTGGACATCTGATGTTTAGTCAAGAGAAGGTCAGTTAACAGTAAATATTTGTAAGCATTGGCTCTTTCTGCTGATACAATACAGTAAAAATGGGCAAATTTCAGGCATAGTCACGGATGGTGAATAATCATGATTAATTCATTTGAAAGCTGTGATTAATCTGATTAAAATGTTTAATTAAAGTTTGACAGCCCTAGTTTAAGCACATTTGATCATTTAGAGCTCACCTGCTGTGACAATCCAAACAATGGCAAAATAGACTAAATGTGTCACATAGACACAGGAAAGTAACACAGGCAGATTGTGTTGCTCTACTTATGATATAAGCAGTTGTATTTATGTTGTCAAATCAATAATAAACTTTTGACAAACAAAAGTGATAAGATGAAAACACAACTATACGTTTCTCTTTAATATGATATTGTGCCGTCTTGCTGTTCCTGTAATTACTGAATCCTAATGCCTAGGTGACTAAACAGAAAGATACAAAATGATCCTCCATACAGAAAGATATTGATTTATAACCTCTGATACATTAGAGTAGCTAAGCTGTCTCATATGTTATGTTGCTAGGTGATGGGTTGATGCACCTTGTAATTGAGGTGTGCTGTTTTAAATCTGAGCTGCTGGTTGATGGATTGAGAGGCACATTAAGTGCTAGCTAAATGCCCATTATTCCCTCTTAATAAAGTAAATGACTACCATTCTATTGTAGGTAGATGCAACACAGCAGTTACCTGAAGAACACATTCATCTAGTTGCAAAAGTGTGGTTTCTTTACAACGCCACAGACATATTGCAGCTGTTAGAGAACACTGAAGCAATATTGAACAAAGGAACAATCTCACAGGCTTTCCTTCTACACACTTGATTTTGCTTCCATAAGAGCTGTTTTAATCATCTTTCACAAAACACAAAAGTAATTTCTGTTTTGACTGGTTTGTTTTACAGTAAGTGTAGTTTTTATATGTGACCATTGGTTTCTATCTTTTTTTTTTTTTTTTTTTTTTGTATTCATCAAAAATCTAATTAATTTTTGGGTTAAATACAAAATGCTATAAACCTTTAATACAACCAACAGTTGGTTGGCTGTTGGTTGTATTTTTGACTAAGTCCAACTCTCTGTGCCTCTCGCTCTCTGTCTCTTTTCTCTGCTTTCAAAGGTTTTTTTTCTTTAAGGCCATTGACTTATAAGTTGATATAATTCTGACCAAGTCACTAAAGCAGACTTACAGTCATATTTAGTTTACTGTGTCTTTGTTTTATCCTTTCACACACATTGCTCACACACACAAGAACATGTGTACATGCATTTGCATACTCATACAATGACTAAACTCCTCTTTCATAGTTCAGCTGTTCTCTATCTATCTATCTATCTATCTATCTATCTATCTATCTATCTATCTATCTATCTATCTATCCATCTATCTATCAAGAAAGCACATATCATTTTTATTCTTCTCAATGAGCGACAGTGATGTCGTAGGCCCCTCCCAGGTCCCAAAGCTTTCACAGGAGGCCTGGTATAGTGTTGAAATAAGTATCCTTGCTGTGAAACCATGACATGCTTATTTTAACACTGTACCGGGCCTCACACAGCAGTCCCTCAACATTTTTCCCCCCACCTTAATAAGAGAAAAAGAGAAAATCCAGCTTCATAGTACAGGCTTCTGAGCTTTTGGCAAAATTATAATGATTTGTGATTGAAGATGAAAGTCCACAAAGGACTTAGACTGCTTTTGCAAAAATACTACCTTTAGCATATGGGATCATAATGCGAGATGGCTGCATGTACATTTCTTTGCAAAGTTCATAGATGTAATCACTTTTTGATTTTCCAAGCACATTTTTTGTATTGTTTTTTGTTTTGCACATAAAACAGTTTTGCATTTAATCTGTTTAAAAGTTTGTTGGATGAAATACAGCATGTGACATGTGAATACCTGGAGCCTTAGTAACCAATGGTTAAATCGCCTGCCTTAACTGTAATGTCCATAGTTTGATTCTAGCTTGAGAACATTTCTTTCCATGTTGTTTTCTTGTCTATCTCTTCCATGCTGACTGTCCAATAAGAGCTAAATAAGTGCAAAGCTGAAATGATTAATTAATGACCCCAACAATTTCTGCTAATCAATAACTAAGATGACTAAAATCTTTTCAACTTCTTGAATGTGAAGAATAATGTTGAACAAAATAAGCAATTGAAAAACATCAAATATCATTACGAAAAGTGTAATACATTTTTCTGATGTTTAATAAAAAAAAATAAAAAAAAATTAAAGAAAAAACACTACATTTTCTTCCAAAAGAGAAAAATTCTGCATCAGTGGTATAGCAATACAGTGCACTGTATTGCTAAAAGCAGAATGGGGGATTTATGTTCTCTTCCAAATTGTAAAAACTCTACCAACATCCCTCATTTATGCATCATTACGCTGGATTTTTCCTGATAGTTTTGAGTGAGTCATGATGATGTGAGTTTATAAAAAGATCTCACCTTGTTCAAACCCTGAGGAAACAGCAACTCATCACACACAATATTAAGGACAAATTTCACAACACATCAGTGAATGTATGACTATTTCTGTTGCTGCTGTGCTCTTCCCAAAATGGTAGACAAAACTCCTGTTACACACTAAACATGGAAGCTAAATGTTCTGATATGCAAGGAAAAGATTAGTATCTTTGCCAAATGAAACTGATCTTTATTTTGAGGTGTAATAAACTATGATTTCACTGACTGACATAAGCAACAATCTGTGTTTATAAAATGTGACTACCTGAATTATTGAGAGGAGTATCTGTGGTGACAACAGTCATTGACACAGTCAAGAGATGAGACACTCTCCACAAAACATCAGGTGTCAAATACATGAATGAGCATCCTGCTTTTCAAATAACTATATTTGGAGGACTGTAGAAAGCAGTAAGTGCTTCCTATCTGAACATTTTAGCAGCATCAGCATAAACTGAAAAGAACCACTATAATCAACCTAAACTTGAACTATTATTTATTTTCTAAAGAACTACGTTTCTGATCAAACTTAGGTAATAAACAGTATATTCAAAGAAATATACAAAAATTCATTTTTATGTATTAAAAAAATAAATAAATAAACAAACACAAAAACACTTTCAGAGAGAAGTAAAACTTCAAGTTAAAAATGAGGGTTTAAGAAGCAGAAAACTGTACAAATCATCAACTTTAGCATTGAAATGGTTCTTTATTTAAAAAGAAAAAAATTACACAAATGAATCAATCTCAATATATTAACCTTTCCTAGACTTTTCTGTAGGTTGTTTATTAAACAATATTTATCAGTAATGCACTCAAGATGCAAATTAATTATGAGTTTATTCCATTAAAGATTGATGGACTTGGACTCGTTTTTGTGACCAACTTGTGGAAAAAAATGCAACACATTACTGTAATCTACTGAACAGTTGAGCTTCATTTACACTTTAGTAGCATGCATTAAATTATAGTAATTTCAGTGCATTCTGCAGACATGTTAGAACATTCCTTATTTGCAAATGGTCATTACATATTCCTCTTGATTAGTTGCGTAATGCTGTTGTAATACTTCATTTCTCATATTCAAGTGGGTTACTACTTCTCCCTTTAAATATTAGACCACGCAGAAAGTTCAACATCTTGGAGAAAACTATTTGTATACCTCAAAGGATGACATAACTTTGTTTGCAAATCCTTGATTTTAATAATAGTCCATTTCATTTTGGGAGGAAAACATTCTGACCACTATATGTATGTATACATGTATACATGTCATATACATGTATATGAAATGCCTCATCTTATTTCTACAAGAAATTTCAGGCTGCAGCCTCACAGGAGATTCTCAGTGATCTTGTGTTTGTGAAAAATGAATTACAGCAGAAGGTGAGCTCAGGCAATCGCGCTCCAACCCCACGTCATTGTAATGACAAAAGCCTCTCATCAGTCATCACTCTCTGTCAGTCACACATGACATGCACTCATGCAAATGGTTGTCTTTTTCCATCCTAGCATTTAAGTGGATATGTGGTAATGTATGAAAAAGAAAAGAAAAATTGAGGGATGTGTTTTTAAGTCACAATGGTTGCTTACAATTATCATTGTATTAAACAAATAACTGAAATGTATTAGCATTAAAGAAATGTGTCCCATTGTCTGCCCAAGCCCTAGCTGTGCCCTAACAATAAATAGCACAATATGCTGTATAATGTAGCATTAACAGGACAGGAGAGCATAAAATCAGATCACTAATCTCAGGATGTGAGAATCCCACAAATTAGGCCAGCAACATGATATTATTGCCAAATGTGCAAGCACCATTTTACATCTTACTGAGCTGTTTATCATGGTGATGCACAGGCATTGTGGAAAAACATCCTGGCTACTGTCACAGTCAGGACAAATGACCTGTTGTACAACTCGAGACATGATAAAAAGAAATATATCACTCAAAACAAAATGAAACAAATTTATTATGGTATGTTAGAATTAAACATTTTAATTTATTTTTGCTCCTAGTCCTCAATCTGAAATATCCCTCTTTACACTCCCACAGAAAAGAAGATATGCTGACACTTTTCTACTCAAAGCTGTACTGATTTCCCAAAGAGTTGCTTTGAGGACATCATATGTTAATAAGCATATTAATCAAGACAGCTCAGATCCAGGGAGATTTTCTTTGATACACCAGAAAAGTAGTTTGATTTGTTGCTTGTCACTATTCAGAATTAATGTCACTGAGCGAATGTTTGAGAGCCAGTAAATCACTGACGGGGACGACAAGTTGGCGATGAGAGAAGAGAAGAGAAGAGAAGAGAAGAGAAGGGAAGAGAAGAGAAGAGAAGAGAAGAGAAGAGAAGAGAAGAGAAGGGAAGAGAAGAGAAGAGAAGAGAAGAGAAGAGAAGAGAAGAGAAGAGAAGAGAAGAGAAGAGATTGAAAGCAACACAAGATAGGTGATAATACTCTGTTGAATGTCAAATATTTACATCCCAGCAATGCTATCGGTTACAAAGCAGGGGATGTACACTTAATCCTCAAGATATCAAGCACTGCAATTGTGTAGCCATTACTGATGTTTTCATGCGTGGGCCCAGGAGGTGTAGGCTGGAAAGATAACCATGACAGAACATGTCACATGCATAACCATCACACCACATCCACATATAGCTCCATGGATGAATATTATGATGTAGCTGCCTCCTAAAACAGAGTGACTAGATTAACTATCATTTCACTCACAGGACCACGCTTAAAATTAGTTTAAATGAATTCTTAGTCACACAAATTGAAAAGAAAGATAGAGGTCAGAGTGTTGTGCTATCGGTACTATGGTACTTTTAAAGAGACTCCTGTTCAACTTAAGTCTTGTATTTCCACTCTATGAAAAATTCATAACTGATCAAGAACTGATTTCTTGAGCTCCAAGTAGAGCCACAGCAAAAGAGTGAAGGTCTTTCAGCATGTTTAAAGTAAATATAGAACATGAAAATGCATCATGTTGTATTTTCCACAACACGCCACAAAAGGCCTCTGGTCCTCGGGAACATTTAAACCCCATGATAACATTTTAACTTCAACTTGTACTACAAAAATAGTTGTAATTGTTGTAAACACAAATTCAATCTAAGCCATTCATGCCATGTTCAATCAGCTGGGGACACACTGCGCACAGTGTGAACTGCTGTGGTGAACTGAGCTGAGGATAAAGCTGAGAGAAAAGCACAAAATCTGAAAAATTAAACTTTTTGCAAGTGTAAATAAAACCAGCGTCATTTTAGAACAGCCCTGTAGGCATTTGTAACTAGGGCTGCAACGATTAGTCAACGTTGTCGACAATAGTCGACAATAAAAATACACGACAACGAATTTAGCCGTCGACTATTGTCGGCAAAAAAAAAAAAACTACAGAGTGAGACATCGTCTTCTAATCCTATCTCTGCTGAGAGTTGCACAATGCACATGCGCAAAGAGGGGAAAAAAAATAAAGAGTGAGACATCGTCTTCTTTTTTTTTATCTCTGCTGAGAGTTGCACATGCGCCATAAAGTCTGCCAGGGGAAAAATATGGTGGCGGACCAGGGAGGAAAACCGCGGCGGAGAACGTTAAAAGTCTGGGATAACTTCACCTTAAACTTACAAAATAAATTAAATACATGTGAGATTTGTAAAGCGGACCTTGTGTACCACGGAAGTACGTCTGCAATGCTCGAACATTTAAAGAGGAGGCACGTCGGACTTACTTAACAACCTGCCAGTTTTGGTCAGTATGGACACACTTTGCCATTAAACATAACTATATATACACTACCATTCAAAAGTTTGGGGTCACTTTGCCATGGGATTCAATAGGGAAGTGACCCCAAACTTTTGAACGGTAGTGTAGTATATTTCAACATATATATTATAACTACACAAATATACATATGTACCAACTATAACTCATGTTTGTGCATACCTGCATACATTGCTGCATACATTACAGGCACTTTTTTTCTTCTTCTTCTTTTAAATAAATTTACATGTCCTCAAAATTACTAAAAAATATAACTTACAGAGAGTGGGCTTACTGAAGCCAAGCATCTCTGCTATTATTACTGAAAAACAGGCATATGTTGAAAATTTACTACTGTATCTCTCAAAGGTAAAACTGTTTAGATCAGTGAGGGTCAAAGTATCAGCTGCTGCATGGGTGTGTAATTGTTTAGATTATTGCATTTTTTTAAATAATCCCTCATATTTTATGATAACAGTATTTTTATTGTTTGAATTTGTGCAAGATAAGAGATAACGAGTAATATCATATCTACAGTATCAGTGCCTGTGTCACTGGTGAGAAACCAAACATGAATCATGATGGAAAAGAGCAACTATTTTGGCAGTGACAGATGTCACTCTCAGTTATATCACTGCTGCTCAAAAGAGATAAAAGAGAAAGAAAGAGAAGAACGAATAGAGATAAAATACTGGATATGAACACTGACTATATTTTGAGTAATAGAGCAGCTGGTCTAAAGTCTTTAACTCCTGTCAAGTCGAAACATCTTAGTGGAGTTTAAGAAAAAACAAGAATATGATGTGGATGAAAAGACCAGCGTCTACAGACTCAGTTAGCACTGTTTCTGGTTTGGGCCCCTGCTGCTATGTCTTTCTCTGCATGCATTATTAAGTATGTTCATATAAATCACTTTACAGTTGTGTCATGTCATGTCTTTTGGTACTGCAGCGTCACTTTGACCCAGATGTGACAAGATTCAAATCATGACGTAGCTGATTTAAGACATCATGGATAATAAATGCATAAAAACATGTTTGTGTATGATTAAACTGTAAGTAAAGATGAGAAATGCTTAACAAAATAATAATTAAATTAATCATATTCAGCATGCCACTCAGTTAAAAGGTCATATATTCAGTGGTGTTGGTTTGTCTGTCTGTCTGTTAGCATCATAATTCAAGCATTTTTTTTTTTTTAATGATGCTTTACTATGAGTAGACAGGGATAATTTTGCCATTAGGGCTTCTAACTCCAAAATAATGCCCGTAAAGAAAAGGGGTGCAGAGGGCTGCATTCTCTGAGTGCTTTTAGTTGGTTTATTGTTTCAGCAGAACTTTTACAGCAGTGTTTGTGTGAAAAAAAATGCCTCCTGTCATTTTCATTGATTAGGTAGGCAATGCAAAAATATTCATAGGAAGGTTAACAAGACATGACATAAGGTTGTTTAGAGTATCTATGTATAAAAGTAAACTTGGTTCCAATGAGAAGAGGAAATACAAACATGGTCTCCACGCGTGTGACATTTAAGAAGAGCAGTGTTAATAACTATTCAATTTCTATTTTATATTAAAGTTAATCACCACATCTATGAAATGCCAAAGTCAGTGTCATAACTGAAGAGAGAAAAAGCCATACAGTGCTCAGTGTTGCTTTCTTTCAGATCAGTTTATATTGTGAGGAGGAGACAGTAACTACATGTATATAAGCTGCAGGCTGCTTACAGTATAATTAAAAAAAATTAACTGAATCTAAACTGTGTGGTGTCCTGTTATTAAAGTGTTATTTTAATTTGGAGTTTTCCATTAAATGTCATAGATTTCAGATCATTGAAACATATAAAAGAAAATGAACGGCAGGCATAAATGTTCCATTTCTGATTTTTAAACTTTCTAACCTTGAAAGGAATTTGGATTTTTCCCAACAAATCCAATTTTAACTCTCTTGAAGCAAATTACAGATATATGTGATAAAGCAAATGTTTTATTGTAACATGTAATCCACAGCCAATTGAAAATGTATAATTTCTAATGGCAAGCTCACACTAATCATAAACACGGAAGCAATAAAACTTTTTATTTAATGTCATATTAAAAATGGATCTCATGTTTAAAATGGTATTCTAGATATGATGTACTGATAAATTATCTCCACATTTAACCATAAATAATACTCTGATTAACACATCAGTCATGTTGACAGAGCAGTGTGAAGTTGGAAACCCTTGCTGAGCCATGGTTTACAGATTGATTTGCTTGTGAGGCAATCAACATGTAAGATCTATGAAATCTTCCAGATTTCAATTTATTTCATAGAATTATTACTGTGCTTCTTTTTTCCAATATGGAAAAGCAGAAGGGTGCTGACAGTAAAATCAGTAAGCGTCCATCATCAGAATAGAGTCACTTTTTCACAAGGACAATAAATGCATTTAAATTTTTATTATTGTATGTAATGTAAGGTAGCCATGTTGGTTTGTATGCTGCAATGTGAGCACAAAACACATGGTTTTATATTATATTATATTATATTATATTATATTATATTATATTATATTATATTATATTATATTATATTATATCTTTCCATAAAATAAAGACTATCTAGAGAGTATATTAGAGAGGGCAATTACTATTTATAAACCTGTTTCAATATATAAATCATATAAACTAATCAGATTACATGTATTATAAAATATAAATTGCAGCCTCAACATTATATTATGATACAATTATATGGTAATCTAATACACGTGGTAATCTCATGAGTTGTATACTTTATACATATAAATTAAGTAATTAGGTGATATTGCAGTGAGATAGTTAATGGAAGAAAATACTACCACAAAGGCTGGTTGGTTGGCAACAGGATTCGCAATTGACATCTGATCTACAAGCAATTATCCTTTAACCAATTTTCTCGCCATAACTTCTGGGTCAAAGATCAATCATCTAATTAGTCAGCGGTTTCAGTCAAAGTCATATTATTGCAGAAAGCTGACAGAAACAGGGACAAAGTAAATTCATCAGACTGACTGATGGCTGCAAGCACACTTATCTAACAAAATTAAGGAAAATACTTCTTGAGTCACCTCATTAAGGCTTAATCAAGAAAAGTTTAACCCTTTATGCAAGTGAAAAGTAGACTAAAAACAATAGCAGAGAAGTGTGAGAGGGGAAAGGACGGGTTGGAACAGGAGAGGGAATGTGATGGCATAAAGTAGATAGCAATATGACGCAGGGAAGGTGGTGCTGGGAAGAGATTGCAAAAAAGAAATTACACTTCATGTTGGAGTAAGTGTGAGAGGAAGAGGGAGGAAGGAAAAGGAAAACAGGAAAATAGGATGAAGCAGTGAGAGAAAGATCCAGAGAGGAGAATGGAAGAACATTATATCAAATATGAGTGGAGGAAGTCATTTAGTTAAATTTAGCCATCATTTGGAAAGCTCTGCATGTCCCTCAAACAACTCCACACCAGCAGGCTACTGGATGTCACAAAATGACTTGAGCAAACAAAATTAGGAAAAGAGGGGGAAATGGAGAAGAGAGGAGAGAAGAGGAGAGGAGAGGAGCAGGATGGCTATGTGACACCTCTCTCAATTCTCTATCTTAGTCAGTGCAGTGACGTCAGCTTTTTAACAGCACTGGTGTCAAATCTGGCATCCCTCCTGTTTCTAGCACCAGGAAGACAGTATGAAAGAGACTATTCAACAGTAAGTATGGGTTTTCCATGTATATTTGTGAGGCATTTATCCTTTCCGATCACTGTGAAATATGCACAGTTGAGGATGGGCACAACACGAGGAACAATTTCAAGCCACCTTTGCAAAGCTTTGAATGTTTTGTTCTGCACTCTAACCTCCTCACTCAATGCGCTCCCACTCACAGGGTAATGACTATGAGAACTGAATACTGGGAATGATGGCATTGAGTTTTGCAATGACATTTACACTGTGGCATTTTCTCAGTGTTTGTCACTCATTTGACACTGTGGCATTTTCTCAGTGTTCATCACTCATTTTTGCATGGAGCATTGTGTATATGAAGGTAAGAAACAGTCATATATGAACTATATCATTAAGGCAATGGCTACATTATGAAAAAAGGCATTTCCATAAATTACCAATAAACCATTGACAAGACATGAACATTTAGTTTCAACTGCATATTGATGTGCACCAACTTCAAGGTTAAATATTTATCAACAGAAACCTGTTTCTTCCATTGATCTCTGTATTACTGACAAGGTTTTGAATGTACTTGTATGCACAGCAGCTTCAACATATTTAACCTAGTCACTTTAACACATGCATGATATGTTCTAGGGATGCTCCAGAGCAGTGGAACGTGAGAATGCAAATGTTCCCAACATTCACTCTAGACTAGAGAGTTTCACTCAGGATCTAAAATCTCTGTCAGTAGATGAGGCAATGTATAACATGCCTGTAACATGCCAGCAAATATTCCCAAGCATTTCCTGTTGATGTGCATGTGAGCTTGTGTGTGTGTGTGTGTGTGTGTGTGTGTGTGTGTGTGTGTGTGTGAGCTGGGGAAAGTTTGTCCTTTCTGCTGACCTGTATGCTGCTTTCCACTAGCTACCTATTATTGTGGATATGTACTGATTCATGTTGTATTCATATCAACACAATAAAAAGCCTCATCTGTTATTCTAAACATGTTGCAAAGAAAACACAGAATCATGTCCTTTCTCCTGCACACTCTTGACAGGGGGATCGGAACTCCAGCAGAAAGCCTCTGTGTTGTTCATGTGTAAACAGCGACTCCAGACCAAATTGTCCAGACTGTCTGCTGAAGATTTATCATTATAATGAGTAGCATCAATAAAACTGTTCTCTTCTTTTACTCTTAATAAACTCAAAATTCCTTTTAGTCCAAAATTATCTAACATTTTAACTAAACTCTGAGAAAATCTTCTAAATAACGTGCAAATTCCTGAATGTAAAGCTTTAGAAATTTATAAGTAAGTATTAGGAGGGGGTAATTCAGAAAGACGGGGTGCACCAAACTAGCCTGACACACCAGTTTTTGTTTCACAGAACCATCTGGAAATCCCCCATAGGAACCATTTGAAGAATGGCAGGCACATTCAAAGCATACAAGCATGTGATTCAATAATGCATCCATCCATCAAGGTCATAAGCAAACTTCAACCAATCAGATGAACCAAATGGAACCACATGAAGCCAGTCAGTAAAAAGCCAGTCAGTAAACAGGAACCAACATCACTGATTGCTGTCACACCTAAAACCTGCCCATAGCTCCCATGTCAGTGATGCTGTGGTGTTACCTTGCTTGCCAAAGCACATGATCACTGCATTTTGTTTTTAACCAAAATAAAAAACAACAACTTAACTTGGAAGATGGGATTTACTGGATTTGAATCAGGAAGGAGGCCATCAGATGGTCTAATCCCATTAATCTAAAGGCACATTCACACTGGCACTGTTTGGTCTACTGTAAATTAACCCTGATCTGCTTCCACAGGTATGGCTCAACTGGAGAGTGAGAACACCTATTTGCATCCTGGTGCCGACCAAAGAAGCAAACCCAGATCTGCTTGAAAACTGGGGGTGTCAGTTCACTTGCATGTGCATCCTGGGGCCAGTTCCAGAAAGGAGGCTGAACTAACTAAAAGAATTTAAAAATAAAGTCTGGGTTAACTTACTGTGAGCTGAGCAACTTTGAGTTTTCAGTTCCAGATTAGCTGCTGTGAGTTGGTTCAATCAGCTTTAAGTATCTTTACTCAGAGTTCGGGATCATAATCAAAAACCATCACCAGCTGAGATCCAATACCTGGATTCATCATGACAACTGCTGACAAAAAGCTGGGGAACACTACTGCTGCTGTTAAGGAGAGACAACAACAGAGGAAACAGGTATATATATATATGTGTGTATATATATATATATATATATATATATACACTACCGTTCAAAAGTTTGGGGTCACTTCCCTATTGAATCCCATTGCAAAGTGACCCCAAACTTTTGAACAGTAGTGTGTATATATAAATATATATATATATATATATATATATATACACATACATATGGCTGTCAAAAATAACGCGTTGACGCAGTAACTAAATTATGTAATTAACTCATTTTTAACAGAATTAACTAATGCACAACATGACAAGCCCCATACATCTGTCATTTCTCTGTTATGACGGCAGGACGTGGAGAAATACAAAGGGAAAGGCTCCATGGATGGACTTGAGAATAAACACAGGAGCAATCCATGGTTGTCACCTCCGTGGAGAATGAGGGTGTTTTAACACATATATTTTTCCCGACGAGAGGCTTCCATATCCGTACTTTTCACGCATGATTTTTTAAAATTTGTGACAGCCCAGCTTTGTTTTGCACCACCGTGTCAGCTCTAGGGGATCTCTGGTCATCTCTGTTTGTGCAGCGACAGCTGCCAGTGATCAGCTGATCGGCTTTTGTTGTTTTTGTTTATTGTTAGCTAAAAAGGAGGAGGCTAGCGGTTCATGGTTCACATTGTCACAATTTCACCCCAAAGTATTGTTTCTTGGCAGGACCTTCTCTAACACAGTAGTTGGCTGGTAGTAGACAGGGTTTATACTTCAGATATGCAGGGGTGGTTCTAGGAAAGTTCTAAAGGGGGCCAGGCAGGAGCACTGACCAGGAAAAGGGGGGCACAAATGAGACACATAAGAAGATAGCTGAGGCACTCAGGGAGATGATTTTTCTTATTATTATTATTATTATTATTTTATTTATTTTTTTAAGGTTTACAACTAAAGTGATCGTCAAATGTAAAAAATTAAAGAAAAGCAGCCAACTCTCTATTTTATCAACAGGTGTTTACTTTGGGTGATGCTGCTGTAGGACTTTTATCACTGCTGCACAAACACTCACACTTCAATGATAAAAGGAAGGAAAAGGAGTTTTATCAGAATTTTTTCATCAAAATTGGCTGTTTGCCTTCAGTTCTCACATCTGGTTGTTTTATGCATTGGCTCTTTCTGTTGATACAATACAGTAAAAACTTATATATATATATATATATATGTGTGTGTGTGTGTGTGTGTGTGTGTGTGTGTGTGTGTGTGTGTGTGTGTGTGTGTACTTGATTCTTTTTTCAGTACAGTAAGTCAACAATTGCTAACTTCAGTGTAAACAGCATCATGTTTAATGTAAGTTAAAATGAAACAAGAAATTAAATTTAAAAGGAAAACTGCATGCAGTAAATTCTCCAATGAAATACCCTTAAATAAATAAAAATATGTCATAAATAAAGATATGCACCCTCTGTTTTAATGGACAGTATTTCCACATACATAAAATAAGGGAGGGAGGAATATTTCAAGGCAAAAATAAAAATAATTCACTCAAACTTGTACAAGTATTAATTTAATCGAAGACAAAAGTTGTCAAAAATATAAATATAAAAAAAGTATTTTTCTTTTTTATAGCTCTTTAAATAGAAAGTATTTAAACACTGTAGGAAAATAGGCCTTCATGCTTTCCGTAATGATTTTTATGGTTTGAGGACAATTCATGCAGAACGAGGCAGACGAAGGCCACAGCCAGAGCCCCCACTGCCACCCCACTGCCATGGAGTGTGGGCCCCAGGGGACCAGGGTCAGCGGCTTTGGTCCGCTTGAATATAGTATGCAGTGTGAATTGAAACAAATACCCAGGTTATCCTGGTTTGAATGTCCCTTATAGCAAATAGAAAATAACAGAAAGGAGCAATTTTCTGTTCACAGTTATGTGTGTGAAAATAAATAGTTTAAAAGGTCATGATAGTGAACTTAATGTTCTTTGAACATTAACTTTTTTGTTTGGATTTTTTTCATCAGATTGTATTACTCCTATTAAGCTGTGTGTGGTGATCTCCTATCATCTACCTCATTTAAATTATGTCTTGATATGCCAACCTGTTCCTGTATGGTAGTCAGAGCATCACGGGAACATAACAGTGCTGTAATCTGCTTTGGCAGCAGCAGTACGCAGTGCCACACTGCTGCAGCTAAGTCTTAGAGAGATAATGGCTTATTGTCTGCTTCTCCTCTACCATCAACAGATTAGAGGCATGTAGACAAGCAGGCTCTCCCTCTCCCTTTCTCTTTCTTTCCTTACTTCTCCTCCCATTTTTTATCTTTTCGCCTCTCATTCAAGTTCTCTCCTTTCATCTCCTCCTACCTCATTTTTCTTCTCTACAAGTCATCTCATTCTCTATGTCCTCTTACACCCATCCTACACCACTTATAATTTTCAAACATTTCTTTCTATTCTCAGACATCTTTTTTTTACTTTCCACTGCCAGAAACACAAGAAAACTGCAGCGTCAGCCTAGCCCCTAACACCACTCCACACTCACCCCACCTCATTCTTTCGCTCCTTGTGTCTCACTTTCTGTTACAAACCAGAAAGTGGTTTATAATACCAACAGTGGCTGATGTGGCCATCTGACATTTAGATGAATGATCTGTGGATGTGGCCAAAGAAATAGAGTGAGGAAATGAAAGAAGAAAGGCAAAGAGAATGAAAGAGTAGGCAAAAGGCTGAAAGAGGTTTTGAGAGATAGACGAAAGTGAGAGGAGATTGAGAGGCAAGACAGTAGTACAGAAAGAGGATAAAATGGACAACGAATATATAAGCCTGGTGAGAAGATGAGGAGGACATGCTGATGAGTAGAAGTAGAAAATAAGGAGACAGAAAGAGAGAAAGTAGATAAGAGCAGATGAGACTGTGACAGGATAGTTATTTCAGTAGTCATATAGACATTTCAATGAAAATGCCAACAACCTAATCAAAGGACCTGAAAGGGCAGAGAGAGAGCAGGAGAAAGAGACACACCAAGAAAGTGTAGAGGAGAATGAGTGAGAAGGAGGGAGAAAGGACAGAAAGGGGAAAAAGGGAGAGAGAGAGAGATGTGCAGGAAAAGCAGGAGGTCAGGCATTAAGGGAATAGATGGGGAGAAAGAGCAAAGCCATAAAGTAAGGAGGACACAGATTACAATAAATGAAAGGCAGTGAGAGAGAGAAAAAGCAGCAGGAGGATGGGAGCCTATCCTCTTTTTCATAGGGTAAGAGGAAGGGTACATCATAGTGCTAACATGGAGCCAAGCAGCCGTGCATGCTCACACTTACCATTTAGAATCACCTGTCAGTCTAAAATTCACGTCTTTAAATGGTGCAAGAGGAAGGTGGAGCCTGTGAAAAACATGTATTCAGGTCCAAAACATAAACTCCACATAGAACATCCCAGACCAAGATTTGAACCAGTAAACTCTTCTTATAATTTGATAGTGCTGACCACAACGCCATTATAAGGAGCAGCATGAAACAAAAGAAAGAAATCAAAAACGAAAAATCTGATTCAGGGATAAAAAAGAGGGGAAAGACATGAGCAAGGATAAAAAGAGCAAAGGGATGAAAGGAGTAATAAGATGACCAGAATGAAGAGTGAAAAAGAGAGAGAATGGACTCCTTCTTTACATTCACGAAGCATCACTAAGACATACTAAAAAAAAAAAAAAATTCTGGTCCAAACTCCTTACCAGTGAACTGTAATGGGATTATTAGTAGTCATACCGGTACTCAGTATCTACAAGTACTCAAATGTTTGTACTTGTACTCAGGAACCTTATGGAATAGTTAAATGTAACCTGAAAATTGACTTTTTTAGGGCTCACTCTTAGAATGTCAGCTGAATTTCTTTAGGGGAGCTCCTCTGCTTTTTAGGGGAGCTGAGCTCCCCTGTAATTTGAACCTGCCTGTCTTGATGTTTTTAAAAATAATACTACCGCCAGTTTTCGGGTGTATTTAGCGCAGCATATTGATTTAGAAGGTTTGTGGCAAGTGGTGCTGATGGAAACCTGGTATAATATTGCGCGAGAGTCAGTCTTCTTTGAACAGAGGACAAAGGAAAAACAAGATGAGGTCCACTGTCAAAGATTTAGAAATGGATTTCACCACAACATAAATCATCTTAAAGCCAAGTATTTTTTTTTTTTTTTTTGGAAAATAGAGGCTAATATTTATTCAGGATTTAGCAGGATTCACAAAGGAAGTATCAGGAAGATGGTCAATACCATCTCTGCTTTTTCTGTAAAAGGTAACACTAAGGACCTAGAAATTCAGCCATACACAGGGGTACGCATTTATGAGTAGAGTAGATGAGTAGATTTATTGAAAGGAGTGAGTGAGAAGAGTGGTTGGCAAAGAAGCTCTGGGAAAACAACCTGATCATGTGGGGAGATGCGTATCAACATGTTTCGTGACATAACTTTCACTTTCCCGGTCAGAAATTAGCCACAAAGCCGCCCGTTTAGACCATGAAGAATTCCGTCAAAAGTGACGTTGAGCCGCCGCAGAGAGAAA
This sequence comes from Melanotaenia boesemani, assembly GCF_017639745.1. Classification (NCBI taxonomy): domain Eukaryota; kingdom Metazoa; phylum Chordata; class Actinopteri; order Atheriniformes; family Melanotaeniidae; genus Melanotaenia; species Melanotaenia boesemani. The sequence continues at coordinate 25,088,711 of NC_055682.1, forward strand.
GCAGCTAGGCCGTCTGTCCTGATCCTGACCTGCGTTCCTATCAGCTGGTGGCTGGTTGCTAGACAAACGCGAATTAAAGAGTGGCGGATGAGAGGAAGAAGAAGATGCAGCAGCAGCAGAAAAAGAAGAGGAAGAAGATTTTTTGGACGGTACGAGTATTTAATGGAGAGGGAATGCAGAGAAAAAACATGAAAAGAAAACAAAGTCAAATCACACTGTTTCAGTGTGTCAGTGAGTGTGTTGCTGCTGGTGCTGTTTCCACTGTCGAGTCGGGGGACACCACAGTTACACACTTACGGGCGGGGAGGAGAGCCTGACGCTGTCGTCCAACCTGGGCCCCGTTTCAGAAAGCAGGTTTAGTGAAAACTCTGAATTGGTGAACCCAGAGTTGCACTTTAAACTCAGTTTGTTTAACCTGCTTTTTGAAATGGGGCCCCGGTGAGTGGAATTCATGAGTTAAACAGCAGGTGATTGGCATATTAAATTATATAAAACTAGCTAACTAAAGTGGTGGTTTCATACTGCTGTCCTCTCTCTCTCTCTATGTGTGTGTGCGCATGCTCGTAGAAGAGAGGGGGGCGTCAGAGTATACCCACTAGAATAAACTAGACTACTCCACTGCTTACACTCCTCTCTTAAGAACAAATAAAGTGGAAGGAAGTTATGGCGATATAATCATGCATACATTTAATCCCCCACAGTAGGTCCAGATCAAGAAAACAAGAAAACACATTGAAAACATCAATACAGAAATTAAATGCAGATAAGAACACACCAGTCAACTTAACCTATCGCAAAGCATTTTGACACTGCCTTTCCACATTTCCACCCTAAGAAAAAAGTAAGGCTCTATGTTAACTTCATTGACTTAATTTAACTTTTTCGAAAGACATTTATGGTGAGAGTCTCACTTTTGAAAGCATAAGACCCAGTATGGTTTCAGTGCGGGTTGGGGCAGGGGGTCCATGGCTTTTTAGTATATACATGAAGGAGGTCCCCGAGGAAAATAGGTTAGGAACAGCCAAATAATGATAGAAGTGCTGGGGAAAGGAATTCAACTCTTCCAATCTTTAATCTGTCTTACTGTTCTCTGCATGTGAGGAAATGAAGTACTTAGGTCATGTCATATCTAACAACTGCAGGGATGACAAAGACAGCATTTATGCTCAAGCTAACATGCTAATAAGAAAATGTTTTATGTGGTCTGATTCTGTGAAGTGCTTCCTTTTTAGAACCTATGTCACACCGTTTTATACTGGTTAACTATGGTCAAACTACAGGAAAATGAACATGCAAAGGCTCAAAGTAGCCCACAATGATGCAATGAGGTTGCTACTTTGTGTCCCTAGGTGGCATAGCGCCAGCCAGTTGTTTGTGGCCACAAGGTTGCCAACTATTGAGAAACTCTTAAGGCAGCTAATGTTTAGTTTGATGTGTCGATTGGATAAGTCAGACAACCACATAATAGAAGCCCTAGTTAGCTCTCTGAAAAGCTGCTGTCGATTCACTTCTAAACTGAGACAGCATCGGTGTAACAGTTTATATGTCTTCTAATGTGCACTAATCTTTTTTGGTGTTTCGCTTTCTATACTATTTATTCTCTATGTTGTTTGAATGCTGTAGGCTTGTGTTTTATGGCCCTGTGGCTGCGAATAAAGTTTTAATATTAACTACTTTTCCTTTATCACTCCAATCTATCTGTAACCACTGTAATAATAATAATAATAATAATAATAATAATATTAACAATAATAAAAATGGATTCGATTTTATATAGTGCTTTTAAAGGCACCCAAATTATGTATTCATTATTCATTCTCTCTTCACTCATATGGTGATGGTAAGCTACATGTGTAGCCACAGTTGCCCTGGGGCAGACTGATGGAAATGTGGCAGCCAGTCCCGCCTACGGCTTCTCCGACCATGACCAAACATTCATCCACATTCATTCACCAGCGATGCCAACACTGGAGACAAGGAGGGTTAAGTGTCTTGCCCAAGGACACAAACACAGATGACTGGGGGAGTGGGAATCGAACCACCAACCTTCTGGTCATTGGATGACCCGCTCTACTGTCTGAGCCACTGCCGTCCCAAACCTTTTTGTTCATGTTCTTTTTCTGATCCTAAATAACTTACTTCATTAAAAACTCTTTTTGACTTGTCATTTAGACTCATCATGGTAATTTGTCATGACTTCTCATTACTCCACAACAGTCCATATAACCCTCATCTTAAGGTCAAAGGCTATGTCTGAACATGTTCAGGCATGTCAAAAACCTGTAAACGGTCCCATAAGGGTCCGATCAGCCCCTACCCCTCACTCCTTCACACTTCATCAAACATCGTGACTTAATTATTGATGACATAAGATGGTTGGTAATCGCGTGTCACAGCAGTGTGCGAGTGAGCCGCCTCTGTTTGGCTAGTGTGAATTACAGAGAAGGAACAGCAGCGGGTTAACAAGGACATCTCTTTTTTCCCCCAATAATGCACAACCAACGTATAAAACACCTTTTTGACTGTTCAGCCTCTCTGAATGCCAGCATCAGGTGTTGCTGGCTCCTGCTCTCACCATGTTGGAGGGTTTGTTTGCATGATTTCATATCAGCAAACAGCCAGACAAGAAGACAGACAGAAAAGCTGTGTTATTTAGCCACCATTTGACAGAGGAAAGAAATGGCGATTGTTCAGATTTAAAGATCTGTAAAGGACACTAAAAAAAGTGTGTTTGGAGAAAGGTTTTACTATATTTGTAGCATGCAAACCTTGGTCCTGAAAAACTGGTCTAGTTATGTGTAAGGTTAATACTTTTTAAGGGATACAGTTAGATGTATGTGTGTTTAATGTGCTGGTTTATTTATCTCTTTCAAAGTTCTTGGTAAAAGCATATATGTTCTTGAGAGCAGTAGCTCTAGTGGGGACCAAAGTCCTGTCCCAATGAAGAAATACATCATTTTTGAGTGCTGTTTGTGTTATGCTTTGGGTAAGGTTGTCCACAACAACCTAACTCAAATGTAAATCAACCAAATGTCCTAATAAGTGCTGTGAATGTGTGTTTGTTTGTGCATGCGTGTGTTTGTGTGTGCATAGCTGATATTGCTACAGCTGGAGTCTTACAACCTATCATGTATTATTTCTTATCACACTGCTTAAGGCTGTTTCTCCTTTCTCCTCTCTTTATTGCACTGTATCCTCCTTCTCCTTAAAACCTCTCAGCTGACCTCACTCGCTTATGTTTGCCCCTCCTTCTCCACTCTTTCTTTCTTACCATCCATCTCGCTGCCTCCACTCCTCATTTGACAGGGCAATATTGCTCACTTTATACCTTTAGATGTCAGCATAACAGGAAAACTTCAGCTCCAAGTGATTGTTTTTCTTTCTGCTACTGATGAATTGTTTCAAATGTTTCACTGCCTTTTATTTACTAATTTACTTTGGTACAAATCTGATTTGATTCCAGTGGAATTCAGTATATAAAATCCTGGTATTTCCCTCTAGGATGGCATAAAAAACACCGGCAATAAAGCACATTGTGATCTTAAAAGGAAACAAATAAAGCCTAAATTTAACAAGAAACAATTTAACAGTCATTATATTTGAAGAATGTCTCTAGACCTTTAGACTCTGGAAACTCATTAAAGCACCTTCTTCTTTTCTATTTTGTCTCTTTTACTGTAGTGTTTAAATACTTCTAAGAGGCTCCACTGTCCTCCATCTCTCCATAAGTTCTCTGCTCTGCCGCTGCAAAGTCACCATGTAAAAAGTCTTCAACAAATCAGCAATTGCCTCAGTCCGTCACGTAGCCAGCCTGTAACACAACCAATCAGCCAGCAAGTCAGTCAATCAATTTAACAACCGGCCCATCATTTAGTTAGTAAATCAGTCGGTCAGCAAGCTTGCTGGCCAGTTTCTCACCTCCTCCCTCCCGCCCTCCCTCTTCTTCACACACTGTCCTCCCTGTAGGGCTGTACAGGAGTAATAGTGTGCTATGGGACCTTTATAGCTGTACCCCTTTGTACTTGGTTTCCACAAGCTAACATCTATTAACACCCTCCCAGTTTCTTCTCTCCCTCCCTTTGAAGGTATTTTTTTTAGCCTCCCTACTTCTGTCTCTTCTGTCTTACTCACTTTGGGCACCATGGGACCATTTTGTCATGTCCTTACAATGTAAGTTCAACACTGCTAGCGACCATTACCAGTCATTAAAAATTAATAGAATAAGAATGATGCTACTGGAGCAATGATAGCCTGTGGCTAATGCATTTATACTCAAAAATACACATATAAGCATACACAGTTGGAAACACAAATTCACATACAAAAATGCATGTTCATAATGTAAGCATACATAAAATGTTAAAAAAATATCATGTGCTCAGGAACACACACAAACAGCTATAATAGTGAAAGTTATCCTTGATGTTTGTACACTGTGCTCTGCCTCTGCTCATTTGCACACACAATCTTCCCAAAATGCACAGTTTAAATGGTTTCACATGGACACACTCATAGAAGCAAATACACCCACTCATGCAAGCTTGTGTACAAAAGCAAACACTAAGGCACATACATAAACAAATAAAAAAAAACACACTTGCAATCAACTTGCAACACTACGTTATTATGACACACAGCTTGTATAGCTTTCACATGGTTGCATGCAGAAAAGCTGTGTACACTCACAACTGTTAGACCCAGTGGCACACACTTTTAGCTTACGCATGGACATTTACACTCAAAAGGCCACCCAAGCACAAAGTAATCCCCACAGTTCTCCCCCTAACAAACCCCTTTTTTAACCCCAACCTGAAGTTTTTCTCATTTTAAGACTGAGACAAACCTTAGGCAACAAGCTACATAGACTTCATTCTTTCAAACTATCCTCTTCTGTACTGTTACGCCTGTTACTGCATGAAAACACTGGACCTTTCAGCAGCTAAGAACATATAATAGAAGTAAAAACATGTGGAAAGACAGGTAGGTGGGGGGGTTGAAAGTCAGAGAGGGACACAGGGACAGAGACACTAATAAACAACCTGAGCCCTTTGCCAACCTGGAGAGTAATTATTACTGTGCAGTATTACCCTGTCTTTGTGTGTGTGTGTGTGTGTGTGTGTGTGTGTGTGTGCGCGCGTGTGTGTGTCTTACTGTCACACTCTCCCCTTAAAATCACATTAATGGATGAAAGTAGCTTCTGCCGCTGCTGACTCGTCGCTTTGAAATGGAAATGTATCCCACTGGCTCCATATGTAGAGTATGAGCACATGCACGCACATACACACACAAGGCACCCAACACACTCCTTCAAACACACTTACAGAAAGAGGGTAGGTGTGCTCTGACAGTGTCACAAACATACACACACTTTGCCTTTAAACCATGGAACTGAGCGCAAGAAAAACTGAAATAACACTAATGTAACATTAACAGACACATTAGCCTGCTTAATGTTAGCCCGCTAGCCTGCTATTAGCCTACAGCTTATAGAAAATGTCATGCTAACAAAGAGGCAGAGGAGAAATAATAAAATACCAAAAGTGCTACAATAAAAAACACATTAGCCTTTATATAGTGGGAGGTAGCATACTGAAGTTTAACACTGTATGTTATAACACAGGGATCACATACTCCAGACCTCTTGGGCCAGGCTCCTGCAGATTTTCTCTTCTGATTCTAATGAAATAGTTCTCCAACTGCTTGTTGTCAAGTTCTGCACAAGCCTCTTAATGAACCACTGATTTGAATCAGGTGTGTTGCGGCAGGGAAACAGTTAAAGCCTGCAGGAGACCAGCCCAATAGATCCGAAGCTGGTGATCCCTGTTATAGCAGATGGACACCAATATTTACAATATGATTTTTATTCAGACCATAGCTTCTCCACCTTGCTGAAGCTGCTTTCAGAGAAACACTGAAAACCCACCAGTTCCTGACCCCGTACTGTCATCAAAAAGAGTTTTTCCCTACCTGGATTAGTAATTACCATATTACTTTTATCTGGCTTATTTAAGTATGCTAGCCCTTGGATATGCCACAGTAAGGAATTAATTTACATTTAGACCAACAAAGGCAATACATGAATAAATCAAACCATCCTCATTCATTTCAGTGTGGCCGATGTGCTGATTTTGCTCTGTAAGGCCACCATGTAAGAAGGAAAGAATAAGCGGAAGGTGACAACATGTAAACTTAAGGTTTAGGATTTTATCCTTGGTAATTACTGGTAAAAAATGTAAAACTCAAAGTAAGTAAATATGTATATACAAGTGCAACAATAAAGACTGCATTTAACATCCAGCTTGCTCATGCATAGCTGTCTTTCACTGTGAAAAGGTGTCAGTTGGATTTGTATTTGTGTTTATGGATGTTAAGGGGAGGAAATGGACAGACGAAGGGAAGAAACAATGAAGAAACAAGAAAAATGGCCAAATAATATTTAATAATAGGATAAAAATAAAACAAAGAACAGAAAGAAGAAGAAGAAAATGGAAATTTAATCGTGGTGCTGTTTGGGGCATTATGGGTGATGGAAGGATTAAAATGAGGTATCACCTGAAGAACTGGGTCCTTGTGCAATTATATTCTATATAGCACACATATGAGGCTGTTGCTGCAGTCTCTTCTTTCAGGCCACTTTCAACAGTTCCAACAGGTTGCTAGCCAGTTGCAAGTGATATGTACTTTATAATAAACCCCCTTCCCTGCTGGATAGATCAGCTCATTTGGTTTTAAGAAGCAGCTTGACATTTTTTCACATTCAGTAAGTGGAGATTAGGTCTTTAGGCTAGTGATGTTACATCTGACACTGAAGCCCAAAGCTAATGTCGAGCTGATTGCTTATGTCCAAATGACAGCCTGCATTAGGGCATTTACTGTTTTTCTGAAGATCATGGGACTAAAGACAAATGAGGCCCTGTTTGTCTGGAATCATGTGATTCAAGTTGCTGAAAAGCGGCTGAAAATACCGAAAGTGTTCATCATTACGTGCAGGGGATTGGCTGACAGAACTGCCTTGAAACCAAAAACGCAAAGGACATCAGCAATTTCGGAGCACTTTCACATATCTCCCAAAATACGTAAATAAATAAATAGGCTGCAAATAAAACTATAACTTTATTTATGTCCTTGATCTAAATATGATTATTAATTTATATACCAGGATTAATATATTGCTACTTTTTTTGATATACCGTATTCACAGATTTATTTATTTTTACTTTACAATATTCAGTATGGGGATTCTGATATAACACTTGCATCATTATGTTCACAGATCAAGTGGTATGTAGCCTACATGTAACATCACATGACGGCTGTACAAACTAGATGTTAAACAGTGCTTTGAGTTATGAATCTTTTGACAACGTAATTTACCAGAAAGATTCCTGTAGCCACCATGGCCCAGCTTACGGTGGTGCCCACATTCAGTCTGACTCAGTATGTACACAAGTAATAAAATGAGTAAATAGCTCATAAAAATAATAGTACAATATCAAAACTGAATATAATGACTAAACTAATGCCATGACGGGGTAGGTAATGGTGTCAATCAATGCACTATTTGGAGTTTCATTTTCAAAATTAGAAGCACTCAGAGACTTAGAAACTGTAGAATTATCAGTATCTCCCAATAGTAAATCCTTAAATCCTTAAAAAAAATTCCTGGATCCAGACGGTAACGATATTGTGTTTTATAATGTAAAGTAAGTTCATTATTGAGCTGTCGACGGCGACACAATAAATCACAAGTGTCAAACTCAAGGCCATCGGGCCACATCCGGCCCGTGAATGAATTATTTTTGGCTCTCATGATCAAATTTAATCACTATTAAAGCTGGCCTGCTGGTAGAGTGCACACAGCACTACAATACTACAAGTCCCACAATGCACTGCCGGTGCATTGGTGCATCAATCACGACCCACAAGCGCATACCTCACTCATTCTCTAGCAGCCTGATGGAGCTACTCATCTTTGTCGACAAGCCCTCTCCCCAAAAAATAGCTAAAAGGAAAATGGACTTTAAAAACAGAATATGTTTGCGGATGTAAAGGAGAAAGCTGTGTCTGCTGTGTGGAGACAGTGAGGCTGTAATGAAAGAATACAACGTAAGAAGACACTTTGAAACAAAGAACTACAACAGATATAAACTTCTGGGCAGGAAAAAAGGCTCCAAATGTTAGAGGAGTTATTAACCCTTTAGTTTACAGTGTGTGCAGAATTATTAGGCAAATGAGTATTTTGACCACATCATCCTCTTTATGCATGTTGTTCTACTCCAACCGGTACAGGCTTGAAAGCCTACTACCAATTAAGCATATCAGGTGATGTGCATCTCTGTAATGAGAAGGGGTGTGGTCTAATGACATCAACACCCTATATCAGGTGTGCATAATTATTAGGCAACTTCCATTCCTTTGGCAAAATGGGTCAGAAGAGAGATTTGACGGACTCTGAAAAGTAAAAAATAGTGAGATGTCTTGCAGAGGGATGCAGCACTCTTAAAATTGCCAAGCTTTTGAGGCGTGATCATCAAACAATCAAGCGTTTCATTTAAAATGGTCAACAGGGTCACAAGAGGCGTGTTGAAAAAACAAGGCGCAAAATAACTGCCCATGAACTGAGGAAAATCAAGCGTGAAGCTGCCAAGATGCCATTGGCCACCAGTTTCGCCATATTTCAGAGCTGCAACATCACTGGAGTGCCAAGAAGCACAAGGTGTGCAATACTCAGGGACATGGCCAAGGTAAGGAAGGCTGAAAAATGACCACCACTGAACAAGACACACAAGATAAAACGTCAAGACTGGGCCAAGAAATATCATAAAACTGATTTTTCTAAGGTTTTATGGACTGATGAAATGAGAGTGAGTCTTGATGGGCCAGATGGATGGGCCTGTGGCTGGATCAGTACAGGGCAGAGAGCTCCACTCCGACTCAGACGCCAGCAAGGTGGAGGTGGGATGCTGGTATGGGCTGGTATCATCAAAGATGAGCTTGTGGGACCTTTTCGGGTTGAGGATGGAGTCAAGCTCAACTCCCAGTCCTACTGCCAGTTTCTGGAAGACACCTTCTTCAAGCAGTGGTACAGGAAGAAGTCAGCATTGTTCAAGAAAAACATGATTTTCATGCAAGACAATGCTCCATCATACGCATCCAAGTACTCCACTGCGTGGCTGGCCAGAATGACATGGCCTCCTTGTTCACCTGATCTTAACCCCATAGAGAACCTGTGGTCCCTCATCAAATGTGAGATCTACAGGGAGGGAAAACAGTACACCTCTCTGAACAGTGTCTGGGAGGCTGTGGTTGCTGCTGCACGCAATGTTGATCGTGAACAGATCAAGACACTGACAGAAGCTATGGATGGCAGGCTTTTGAGTGTCCTCGCAAAGAAAGGTGGTTATATTGGTCACTGATTTGTTTTTGTTTTGTTTTTGAATGCCAGAAATGTATATTTGTAAATTTTGAGTTGTTATATTGGTTTCCCTGGTGAAAATAAATAAGTGAAATGGGTATATATTTGGTTTTTGTTAAGTTGCCTAATAATTATGCACAGTAATAGTCACCTGCACACACAGATATCCTCCTAAGATACTAAAACTAAAACGAGCCCCACTCCAACTTCCAAAAAATATTCAGGTTTGATATTTATGAGTCTTTTGTGTTCATTGCGAACATAGTAGTTGTTCTATAATAAAATTAATCCTCAAAAATACAACTTGCCCAATAATTCTGCACACCCTGTAGTAACCAGTTAGTTATGTTGCTAACACAGACAAAGAGACGAAAACATAACTTCTGCCTTGGTGTAGGTGATAAAAAGAAAAGACAGATCAATGCTTCTGCAAACTATAGCTAAGTTTGCTTCCAAGACTTAGACTAAAGGGTCTGAATATACAGTAATATACTCAATTTCTATTTTACATAAATCTGGAGCAGTTGGAGCAGTGGTGCCTGAACTACAGCTACCATAATGCATTTCACACATTTCACATGCATTAACATAGCAAACGGGCTAAAAGCAGTGGAAATTATGTATGTAGGTAAAATTGGTAGAAATGTACCATATCAGTTGATGTTCTGAATAATCTGTCAAATTAAATTTGGATATTGGTTTTCATGGATGTCTTGTAGTCACACCAACCAATCTTTCATTATGAGCTCCATTTAAAAGCTTCATTTCATGCTTATTTTTAGAGCTGGCAGGCTGAGTAATGCTGTGTTATGAAATAACCCTCAGCTCCCACCATAGCGAGGCACCACAAGGTACAGAAAAACATCAACAAACTGCTTTGGAAAAAGTGTCAGTATTAAAAGAGTTTTAATGGCATATGGTAAAAATTATATTTGGATGCTGAATGCATGCAGGCACCAGATGAATGTAGTGCTTTTATACATTAGGTTTGATGATTTCTATAAAGAGGAAGACAAAGAAAATGCTAACATTAAGAAAAATAATCTAAAAACTTACTAAACATGGTACTTACTCATGCATAGTATTAGGTGGTAAAACTTCAAGTGGCGCTTCAATGCAACACTTTTATGATGTTCATAATTTCAGGTTCCATTTCATATAATATACAAATGCTCTCTTATCTCTCTTTTTTGTGTTGTCCTCTCGTGTTTATAATTGACAGATAGATGAGAGATTCTGTTGAGCGTGATGCAGTATTTACTGCATGCATGAAATATTCAAGTCCAGTTGTTAATATCAACAGATTTTAAAGCCCTGTTTGTCCCTGCTTTTGAGACGTAGGTGGATTTCCCCTCCAAATCTGAATTATAAATTTAGTGCAGACAGGGTTATGATGTCATTATTTAATGCCAGACATTACTAACTGAGCAACACAAGATGGAAAACTCATTCTTGGTTAATCATATCTGTCCGAGAATATATTTTCATTTTCCCCTTCATTTGTCTCCTACATACAAGTGCCTCTTCTTTCTCTCAGTCCTAGCCTCTCTTGTTCTGGTCTCTGCACTGTCTCAGTTGTACTTTCTGTCTTCACAGTCTCTCCCTCACTGCCCTGTCCCCATGCATTAGTGCACCGTATGTAGGCCATGGCTCTTTTAAAACTTCTGTCATCTGAGCATAAAAAGACAGATTACTAGAACACTTTGCACAAGCCAGTGTGAACAGCTAAAAGAGACGTTTTCTGTCCAGCATCAGAAGTAAAACATTGACCCATGTATACTCGAGCTGTTCTTCATTTGTTCCCTGATAGTTAACTCAAATATGTCACACCAACTGTAGTGATGCTTCCCTTTATTTTCTGCACATATATTTACATTTCAGAACTCAGCAGGAAAAACAATGGTTCATTGCTTCCAGTATTCATTAGATCTTACTATAGCTTTATATCTTTTTCTCTGGTCCAGACATTCAAACACTGACTCTTTGCTCTGTGTTGAACTGTGTACTCTGCGCTAGTTAACTGTACTGAAGTGTGTGTATGTGTGTGTGTGTGTGTGTGTGTCTACTCCGATCTTGCTGGACAACTAGAAGGACCTTCAAGTGCCTGAAAATCATCAGTACTTGTGAGAAAGTGCCCTTTGCTCTATGTCAGGCTCCGACTGAAGAGGACAAGATCTTCAGTGTAACTGAAATGCAATACAAGCACTTGAAAACAGTAGGTCAAAATTTTCTCTTTCTGGACCTGTTGGTTTTTTTGTGACTCTTTATCTTAGTGTCTTATACTTCATCATTAGAGGCAAACTCTCTATTTTATAGTTATGTTTTAATAAGACAATAGAAAAGCAAAGCACAGGCATGCACACACACAAGGAATTCCCAACACAAATATCACATGCACACAACTCAAACTATGTAACAAATTCATACAGTCAAAAACAAGTTCATCTAATAGTGTGAAAAATATATGATATACTGGCCAAATAAAGAGCCTCCTTCTGAATTTAAAGCAACAGCACATAATTTTCCAACCTTAAAACTCTGTGACTCTCTGACTCATTTTCGGATTTTGTCATGGCATACTGACATTCATTACACATATTTCTGAATCCACTGTTGCTCTGCAGCATCCTTTTACATTTTGCTTTACGGAACCATGTCACATGTCAGCAACAGTCAGATGTGTTGAAGCAGGAAACATTAAAAACCTCGAGGACCGACTTTGGACACCCCTGGTTTAGTTGTACCACTTTAAAGCTAGAGTTTGTGGGGTAAAAGCATCTTTGATGCATACCAATAAGAGCTCACCATGAAAGTATGTTGCACTGTGAAGCATGTGGGTATAAATGTCATGGTTTGGATTTGTTTTACTGCTGCAAATAATGAGAAGCTTGCATTAACTGATATAACACTGCACACTGCAGCACTAAATACTGCAGCATTTTAAAGTTCAACAGGTAGTCAACCTTTCCGCAACATGATGGCTCTCAGAACACAAGTAAAATCCATCAATTAATGGCTCAGACAAAAGAAAGGGAGCTTAATGAATTGATCAAGACAAAACAGAGCAGAAGCCCACTGAAATGTGGAATTATGTGAAAAGGGCAGAAGATTTACAAAAACTCTCAAACATATTGCATCTTAAGGTATTACCTATGTAAGAAATGTCAGGGATCACATAACTGATGTCAGCGACTGGTGGACAAGTATACAGACCACTCACCAAGTTATTTCTGCTAAATGTGCAAACCAAAAGTAAAGCCTACTTATTTTTTCCACAGACGTACCTGCTGTATTTCTTGCTTTATAAATTATAGAAAACAAGATTTAGTTTTAACAGTGCTTCTAACAGGTTCATCAAGAAATTGCAACCAGTAGTTAATACATTGCGCCACACTCTGCATGCTGTGTTCACGTGCAGAGCAGATGTCTGACAGCAGAGTAGCCTACCGCTGCTGTGCTTCTGGAGGCTGCAATGCAGGTTAAGTTAAGAAATTTTTACATGAAATGATTTAATTCTCCACATTTTAAAGGCATGGCGCTAATAATATAGCGGTCGTGGCCCACCATAGCTGAGTCAATGTAGGGGAAACACGTGAAAATCGTATACTTATGTAGGGAAAAAAATCATTTGCATTGGCACCTAGCCAGAAATAATTGCTTACTGAAACTACAGATAAGATTGTATCCTGGAGTGACATACATCACCCAGAACTCATGAATCTTAGCTTTCCAATGGTGTATAACATGTGGAGGTACTTGCAAGGGAGACTAAGTAAAATACATATTTATTTGTCACATCTTGCCCATGAGACACCAAGGGGCTACACAAAAGGCATTTAAGTAATCTGGTGAATTTATTATCGCTACAAGATATCCAGAACATCTGGATAACTCTTGGAAGGGGCTGAAAACTGACTCCGAGTAGCTGTGGTCTTGTTCATCCTCTCGGTGGATACTACATTTAAAACAACCACAATTCTGCACAAGTTCAAGAAGACTTCAGAAACGCACTTTCTGAGGTGGAGAGAAAATGCACTTTTTAACCTTATCTAGGTTCCACAGAGCACGTTGCATGTCTTTCTTATTCACCCCAACTTACAGCACATATATCCATTATGAAGCATTTGAAGCGCCACTCTACAATAACACATTGATGAAAATTTCATGTGCAATGTGAGATTCAGTGTCTTGTCCAAGGAGAGACACTTCAACACATGGACACATTGGGAATTACAAGTGTCGACATTTGTTGAAAGGCAACCAGATCTTCCATTTAAACCACGACCACAGCAGAAATTGTTCTGGTGTTACAAATCAACATGTGGAATTCTTGATGGAAATCAGGAGATGTTGCTACCTCAGGTTTTAGAGCAACTTATTTTGTTATTCAACCGTCTTTTTTTAGATGAGGGTTTGCTTTTTCTGCAGGATGATGTCACAACATTTTTCTGCACAAATAATAACAGCATGGTTCCACTGTCAGAAATCAGGTCTTTAACTGACCTGCCGACAGTCCAGACCTGAAATCCACTGAAAATATTTGTTGCCTTATGAAGAAGTAATTAAATAAATAGGTAAATAAAAACAAGAAAAGTATCAAACTGTTCAGCAGCTAACATCCCTTTTTGCATCCAGCAAAAATGGGAAAATGTCCAATACTGCAGCATTTGGCATTCTCAAGTTTAAAAAACTTCACCCTGGTGTTAAAAAAAGATGTGATATGACTCTGTCAAAAGTAAGTGTTGTTGGAGATTTTTTTTTCATTTCTTAAGGCAGTTTTGGGATAAATTCTGAAATATGCACAGAGTATAAGTTAGAAAAATACAATATTTCCACTGTTTCTCAATTTCAACATGATAAATTATCTTTGTGGTATTTTTTAATTAAATATAAATTATTTCTAAACCATTGCTTTTCGCTTTGTAAGTTCAAAATAGCGAGTGAAATTCATTAGAGACAGAGCTATTCAGACTTGTTTCCATATTTCACAGCTTATTCCATTTTTATCATTTTCACCCATTACATGTGCACTGATGGCACACCTATTCTACATGTCTGGTTCCTTCAGTTTGGTACACCTACACTGAATTTGGATTAGGCAGATAGCTCTGTTTTAATCAACTATCCTCACCTAGTGAGCGTGTATGAGTGTCTGACTTTGTGTGTTTCCCATGTGTGATATTAGTATGCCAAGCAGGAGGACAGACAGCTAGTTCCAATATCTTGTTGTTTGGCATTGATTCAATGTTAGCTAATTGTCACCTTGTGCATGTACTTTAGCTTGTGTGTATACAAGGGTGTGTGGTGTGTGAATATGTGCTTTTAGGTCTAAACGGTCTTATAAACATGAAAATGTGTTGAAAAACAGACATTTAATCAGTGTTCACCTTAAAAAGGGAATGGAAATAAGTCAATAGAGTGCCTTATGTGTCACAGTGTGCGTGAGTGATTAAACAAGTGCTTCATAGTCTCAGTGGGAGTCTAAAATGGAGTTCTCAGACATGTTATTCTCAACAGTGTGTCTAAGTCTATGTGCGGGTGTGATCGTGTGCCAAAAATGCCTTTTGTGCAATCCCCTGTAGAACGCAGTTAACAATATATTAATTATATAAGTGCTGGCTGGGTTTAATGAGAATTATCATCACAGTTGGACATGTGAATGTTTCTTGACTGTAACAACTTGTTGGTTAATAGACTGAGTTGTTTTTATTTTCCACAGTCTGGGCTTTTTACACAGCTGGACAGTTAACTGAAGGGAAAAGATTGTGAGTACTGGAGTTAAACAGGCCACAAAAATGTGCTTTTTATTATAACAGGCTTACAATTTGAATAATGCTGACGACCATTTTCCAAAAATAATAATATTTTGTTTTTTGTAATTTTTTTTATTGATTTGTGTTATTAAATAGCTGATTTCACTTTTAAAATGCGATCAAAATCAGTACATATATTATCTAACAGGCATTTGGTTGCAATAAAATTGTTTTAATGTTCTGGGGAAAAAAAGCTTAAAGTAACATTTGAAGACCATCCATGATTAGTTGTGTTCTGGACTTTGTCACATCTGAAAGTCTTGCAACCATCTGGTCTTTGAGATTTTACTAAATGAATTATTGCCATCCTCCCTTCTGTCTCTCCAGATGTCTAGCTGGCCTTTCCTTTCACATACTTTGTCTATGTAATTACCTCCTCTGTAAGAGAAAGGCTTTATTTGTGATAACTATCATGATATTATTGGTGATGTATTTAAAATATAATTTGCATTTATTGCACTTTTTGACTAGGATATATACCGTTAAACTGTTATCTCTGTGAAATATGCAGATTTTAAAGCTGTGATAAAACTGTCCAGACACACAAAGATTGGATTCGAAGATAAATCGCAGGTGATAAGAAGCTGTTGCTTCAGTCACAAACGGCTTAAAAGCACCTCCATCATATTCATCAGCACACGATTCTCACTCAATCCCACTTATACGCAAATCAAACAGACACGCAGTACGTGATCAAGAGTAGATCAAAGTTCATGAAAATGCATACAATGTCACTGACAGTACATTAACCAAGAATTTTAACAAAGGCAATAAATAAATAAATAAAAATAAAAAACATTTTCTTCATTTCAGAGCAAAGATGTGCTGGGCTTATGAGTGTATGTGAGAAGGAGACACAGAGGGGCATACAGAGAAGTGCACACAGTGAAGCTATTGATAAGCAGAGTTAACAGTGACTGTCCCACCAAACCAGGAGAATTTTAACACTTTCTGCTTCCTCTATCTGTATCCTAACGTGAAATGCCTCCTAGGTCGCAAGATCCACATCAGCACAGACCTGCTGGACTGCTGACAAACAGTATCAATCCCTTGTCCCCCATCAGCCTCCGAGACAACTGCCTCTATGACTCTACAAAATCACGTTTAACTGTGAACATGGAATTTCTTTCTAACCGACATGAAAATCTTTCTACTCATTAGCTGGTTGCCAAGTTGCGCCTCATACAGAAGGTGAATTTCAACTGTTTCAGATGCGGAATTTCATTTAATTTGTCTCTAGTTTATTTTTTATTATGTTTAATGTGTTTTGTTGATGATATCTGCTCAGTATGGAGGCCCAAAGAAAGAGCATACCTACACTGTATCCCCAGATGTTGCCAAATATTGAGCCAAACTTGGACACTGCCGCTTTCTCTCACCCGCGTACACGCACCGAGTGCATAAAGGTTCTGTGTTTTAAACACGCACGCACGTGAGGACCAATACCAGGAGCTGTGAGCGGGTGCGCGCACACTCGCATGTACATGTAACTCTTCCTCTCCCACAAACGCGTGCACACACCAAAGCTGTCTGCAGCAACGCCACGCACCACCTTTCTTTCCCTCACTCTGGTGTGTACGCGCACACGCAACTGTCCAACCTGCGAACACTGTGACATCCTCCAGCACACGCGCCCGCAAATCTTCGCTTGCATGCGGGCATGTACGTATACGCTACAGCAACATGCAAACAAATTGGAAACCTCCAAAACTCACCCGTGGCCGGGGAGAATTCCCCGATGAGAAGCCCCAGCAGGAGGAGAAGCGTGAGGTCGCGTCTCAGCCCTCCCGTTTTCTTCACATCCAGCCTCCTCATCAGCAGCATCTCCGGCGCTCCCAAATCCCTCATTTTGCTATTAAATAAATCCAAGCTGGCTTAATTTTGAAGCCCTCTCCCCACCTTGCCGCTCTGCTTGGCTGAAGGAAGCGGAGGGGGGTAAAAGAGGACGGCAGCCCCCCCTCCTCCTTTTTTTCGTTTTAATACCAAAAAGAAAACCACCCGAAGATCAATCACGAATATCCGCCACACGCATGTCCATGGCAATGTTTGGACAAGACAACCGGTGACGGGTTGACGGTCTGAGAGTGGGCAACACGCCGCTGGTGTGAGCTGTCATAGCAGAGAGTGGAGGACCGGGGGAGAGAGACAGAGAGAGGAAGAGACTTAGTGAAGGAGAAGAGAGAGATGGTCGGTAGGTCCGCACAGCACGGCGCGCGAGCAACGACTGAGGCTTGGGGGAGGCGGGGGGAAGAGAGAGAGCGCGTGAGCACGGGAGGGAGAGAGACGCAAAGAGAGAGGCAGAAGTTATTCTGTGAAGTAAAGAAAGAAAAAAGTGAGACATGGCGGAAAGAAAAGAGGAAAAGAAAAGAGGAAGGACAGAAGAAAAGAGAGGGAAAGAAGGAAAAACTGGACAGGAAGGGTTAGAAGGGCAGGTGAGAAGGGAGAGAAGGGAATGATAACATGAGAGGAAATGGGAGAGAGGGAATGCATTCACAAGAGAAGTAAGGAATTTGGAGGTAAAAAATAGAAAGAGGAGAAAGGAGTAAACCTGCAAAAGTGAGGAAAGAACAGGGAGATGGAATGAAATGCTAAATGAAAGGAAAATGGAAGGTAGGAAGTATGAAAGCGTAAGGAAGGAGGAAAGAATATTCGATGAAAAAAAGAGTGATTGGAAGGAGGGGGGTATGGCAAAAGGGTGGTAATGTCAACATTTTTTTAAAGAAAAGATTGAAGAAATGGAGTTGGTAAGAGGCCAGGGAAAAACAAACATGAAAGGTAAAAAGGGAGATAAGCTATCAAATAAAAGTGTAAAGAAGGCCAGTCATGGTAGGGTATAGACAAAGAAAAAGAGGAAAATGAGTGTTGGAGATAGAAAATATGGAGAAAAGAAATGGGAAAATGATGGAAAAATATTTCACCATGAATAGAGTGAAGGAGAGGCGTGAAAAGAGCTTAAAAAAAGGGAAAGAAACATTTAATGTCAGGAGTGATGAAGAAAAGAGGCACAGTGGGAAAGAAAAGTGTTGACAAAAGGAAAAAGAGAAAGGATGATGGTTTGAGAGTTATGGAAGAGAAAGAAAAGCAAAAGAGAATCAGACGGAGCCAAGTTGGATTCAGTATTGGAGCAAAGTCTGTGTGGAGGTGTGTACATGAAGCATGGGAATTAAAAGGAGAAAAATTAAGCAACAGGGAAAGGAAATGAACAAGGTTGGGCATAAAGACAGATAAAATGGAAAAGGAAGGGAAAAAATGACGACTTAAGGGGGACAGACAAAGATGGACAAGTGGGATAGATGAGGGAAACTTGGAAAGCAATGTGCTGATATAGAACTAAAAAGAGTTAATTAAAGAAAGTTCAAGAAGTAAAAGAAAAGAGCAAGATTGTAAAAATAGTGTAGCTTTGCTCAAGAAATGAAGCTGAATGCTTGTTATTGATCCCTGGTCCCTTGTGTCATATACAGAGGATCATGCTAACAAGATTACAACGCTACAAACACAACGTGAAGACTTAGCCTGCTGAGCCACAAAGACAACCAACAGCGGCATCATTCTGAGACAAATGCAGATTACCCAAGCCGCTCCAAATTTGTCCCATTACAGCACTTTATACAAGGTACAACACAAGACTTTCACAGTGTGTAAGGAAGAGCTACTGAGTGGATGCTTCACCTTCCATTGTGTCTTTATGGTATCATCTCCAGAGTACATTCTTCTATTGTTTTTTTTTTTTTTTTTTGTTGTTGTTGTTGTTGTTTTTGTTTGTTTTTTGCTTGTTTGGTTTGTTTGTTTGTTTGTTTGTTTTTAGCTTAGACAAGGATTTATCACTTCAACCATCTTGACAGTGACAAAGCCAAGCGTGTAATACCCCTAAATTTACCTTTAACTGTGATAGCTGTAATTTATAATTACGATTGTTTTGGATTATTTTGTGAAAAAATGTTTTTCTTGTTTTTTTTTTTTTTGTTTTTTTTTTTTGTTTTTTTTTTATATTTTATTTCTTTATATTTGCTGCCAGCTCTCAAACAAGGTAAAAGAAAATGCTGAATCTAAAGTAATCATAATTTTGCTTCAAACTCCAAACAAACTCCTTGTGTTCTTTGACCACATGCCAAGGGCTTCTCCAACTTGTTTTAGTATTTATTCTTTTATTTATTGTTTTATTTTTATAAATATTTCCCACAATAGCTTTGTCACTAATCTCCTATCTTGTTAATCCACATAAGCACATGCCTTGTTCAGATAGTTAACCATATTAACTTTTATATCACGTCTTGTACTTGTGCATGCCAGAGTGTGTGGTTGCCACATGGATTTATGTGTGCTCAACAGCTGTTATGCTCTAGTATATGTGTGTGTTTTAGTCAGTGGCTGTGTGTGTGTGGGTTGAGCCATTTCACAGTATTACTGTGAGTCATCCATCAAGCTGGTAGCGCTCTGTGCATTGGGCTAGTTTAGTCATTATATATATATATTCTAAAACATTTTTTTCATCCACTGGTGGGAGACTTCATATCACCAGACAGACAGACAGGCCGACAGACAGACAGACAGACAGACAGATAGATAGATAGATAGATAGATAGATAGATAGATAGATAGATAGATAGATAGATAGATAGATAGATAGATAGATAGATAGATAGATAGATAGATAGATAGATAGATAGATAGATAATGGGCGTAGCTGCATCACGCAGAATTCAGCACCATGGAGAGCTCCTTGATGCAGCTCAGTGTAGTAAGGCTGCCATCTGCTGGTCAAAGACAGACTGCAGGACAAAGACCACTTATAAAAGAGCAGTGAAAAAAATGAACTTTCTAGCATCCTATGTTCTTCGATTTGGATTTTTCTTTAGAAAAGATTAAAAGATTAAAGACAGATTATGAGAAAAATTCATGAGGACTTGGGATAACAAGACCACAGTAGAATCTGACCAGTGTTTAATTAATTAAGCTGTGGTGTGGATTTGTCTTTTTTAAGCTAATGCAATATTATCAGAGGATTACAGAAAGGCCGTCACACATAACTATAAATAACAGAAAGAAACAATAAAATAATATACAAAATACTATATTTGATATAAAACATGACTTCATCAGGGTTGCTGATTTAAAACAAAAAACAAAGGGCACAAAAGTAAAAGATGCTCACACATGCTGTTTCCACTTACCCTCCTGTACTCATATTTGATCACACTAATCACATTCAATATGTCTGAATAAAAATCATCAAGCATTGCAATGGAAGCTGCAACTTCAAAGAACTGCATAATGGAATTATCCCCTTTTTGTGCATGAAGTGAATCTGCTTCCTATACTAAATGAGACAATAAAGGAAGCACAGTAAAATGCATTTCCTTTATTTAGAGAATTAAAAAAAATTCTTATCAAGTCTGCAACTTAAAGAAAAAAAAAGAATAGAAAAAGCCTTTTCAACCACACCTACAACACCATGATATCAGATACCAAAGTTCACTGTAAGTGTACATGTACTCTTAATCTGACTCTGTGTAGAATGAGTCAGAATGATGTGTGATGCATCTAGAGGTTTTGTCCAAAGGCATCAATGCCTGAAAAATTATGTGTAGGTGTTCAGAGACAGCTTTAGGTTTATACTGCAGGTTGGAGCTGGGCTTGGAAGAAAACCTTTCAAAAAAAGCGTGACTGCTGAATAGCAGCCAAGAATGGCTGTACAGTCATTTCAGCCTCATTTTACACCATAACTGTTATATATATAAACTCAGTTGTCATAAATGTTTCACTACATAAGCACTTTTCCTGAGAATAAGTGAAATCATCCACGGTCTTGTGTTTTTTGCTTTATTGTGAACACAGAAAGGGGAAGAGAAAGGCTGTTATTCACTTTTAGTTGCAAGGAACTGAGTGAATGTTGAAGAAAATATATTTCAAACACATATCTGTGCTAACATTAACTGAAAATTATTAGAAAACACTGCTTAATACTGTAGGCATGTATTACTGTTACTGTTATTCTTATCATTTCATTACTCTTTTAAAAAACAAAACTCTTCTTTACTTTACTATTATAAAAGCTAAACTACATTAAATATTAAAAGTAGCACCAACTTCACTCAACTTCACACAGAGGTAAAAACCCTACTGTAGATAGGGAGGCTCATTAGATGGGGATGTTAATTCGAGCGTGCAATTTAAAAGCTGCCAATAATCAATCAAAAGCAGCAGCAATGTTTTTCTCAATAATTTCTCAATAAAGTTCTTAGAAGCACAAAAGCTGCATGTCCACTGGAGACCACTGTGTTCTTTTCTTCTGGTCCTCTGTGGGAAACAAGTACAGTTGTTTCTTCTACAGACTCAGAATTTCTTTTGTACCCGGATCACAGAGGGTGAGGAGTTCAAACATTTTAATTAGGGTACTGCCTCAAATATGTCTTCAGTATTCTGTGATCAACAGCAGGAGCAACAATTGGAATCTGCCTCTTAATCTGTTTAGAGTTGCTGGATGGACCCTTCAAGGCAGATTCAAAGGAAAACCAAAGACAGTTCAGGTTTTTTTTTTTTTTTTTTTTTTTTTTTGCTTGCCTTTGTTAGGAGAGAGTTCTTCACATGTGACCAGATCTGTCAACAATTCTGATATTTTCCATTTGAAATGTTGCACATTCAAAATCAAATCTTGCTGTTTTGCATGATTTTTCCATTGAATAATCATGTGGCTGTAGCTCAGGAGAACTGGTAGTTGTCTTTCAACTGGAAGGTTGGTGGATCAATTTTGGCCTTTCCCTGACTACATGACGAAGTGTCTTTGGGCAAGACACGTAACCCCACGGTGCCTCCCAATGTGCCTAATGGGGTATGAGTGTGTGTGAATGGGTGAATGTGACAGGTAGTGTAAAGCGCTTTGTGTGGTCAAGCTGACTGGAAAAGCACTATGTACATACAAGTCCATTTATCATGTGTAATCTTCTCAAAAAATGGAAGAAATTATCAAGTTTATTTATGTGGACGTATACTATAATTTCTTCCAAAGGAACTTTTAAAAGACATTGAAGTGTTGACCTTCTGGTTAAACAAGCACTTGATTTGATCAAATATTAAGCAAAGGAATGGAGGAAATATAGCTGACACTTTTATTATATTATTATTATTATTATTATTATTATATTATATTATATTATATTATATTATATTATATTATATTATATTATATTATATTATATTATATTATATTATATAAACCTTTTGATCAACAGATATTTTCAAAACATAATTTCACTCAGGCAGTAGAACTTTCATGTTCTAGAGGTGTCTTAAAGATAAAACAGGTGCTAACTTTTCAGTATAACTGGATGCAAATTTTGTAACTGCTACTAAGCATGTTGCAATTTTAATTTCCTGAGAGGAAACAAGCTTTTTCCTTGAACAACCACAGCTAAGCTTAATAAGCAGTATGGGTCATTGCTTCTAATTGCATGTAATTCAGTTATTTATGGGGTTTTTAGAGTTTTTAATCATGTATAGAATATGGTTCTTATTTCTTCTTAAATAACAGTTTTAATCAAAGTACAACTTCTGTGTGGAACAATGAGAACAGTAACATAAGCCAAATAAAGTTTGTCCTACTCAGCAGCCAGAGTACAATCTTGTTTATTTTTCAAAAACTTGCTTATGAGATCAGTATTTTCCAACAAAAACCTTGAGTTTACACATGTCTCTGATTGAGAAACATTCAATAAGTTCTGCAGCTACAAAGGTGCAGTGATTGAGCAGTGTTTGTTTTTAATATTTTTTACTGGTGCTTGCTTATGACTGCCTAATACTGAGGTTTTCAACATACTTAGCATTTGTCAGAGCAAAATTATTCTACCACCACGATTGTTTTAATAGTTAAAACAATCAGTGCAATTGAAAATTTTCAATAAGTCTGCTGATTACTTTCTTGATTAGCCCAAAGATGTTCCCTTTTATAACCATGTAAGAGAAGAGAATAAGAGAAAATTTACACATCAGAAAAGCTAGAACAAGTAAATGCTTGTTGATATTTTGGTTTGACTTTAAATATTTGACGTTATACCTTCACAGCACTTAATAATTGTTTTCATGGCATTTTCATTTAGTCTGAAACCTTAGAGTCTGACTGAAGATGCACCTTTTTTTTCTTAAAAAATAAAATTAAGAGGAGCAAAAGGTAAGATGCTTTTTCTACACCCAATTATATAGTACACGGTGGGAAGGTATTTTCACAGCGATTACCCAAATGACAAAAGCACTGCAGTATGTTGCCAGTGCACCAGGTCAAAAAAAAAAAAAAAAAAAGGAAAAACTTGTGTTATTGTATTGTAATCACCATGAGAGTAGGCTTACCTGAGTACCCTCAGCAGGTCTCACTGAGTCAGGGTGAACAGAGGAGGAACCAGCTGACAACTTGAATCCCCATAAGTTACAATAACCAAGACATTTTAATGAGTGCAAGTTGAAGTTGAGCCACGATATTTATTCAACTTGATGAGAAATGTTTCACAACTTCTCATTCATGTGTTGGTTGAACTACTCTGCAGTCCTGGACTAAAGCCAAGTTACATTCAGGCATCTTCCCAGTTAAACACAAAGCCTTCAGCATGGTGGTGAATTGTTTGCTCTGTGGTGTGTATTCAGGTCTGTGTGTCTTATTGTGAGTTAATAAAGAACACACCTGTTTTCCTGTGAGAACTCTAGTGCAAACATGAAGACTTTTAGAGAAAATGACAGAAGGGAGGAGAGTGTATAAATGACAGAATTTAAGACAAAGATGAAGTAGGATGTTATACTTTGACAAGAGAGGAAACTATAGAGAGAAGAGGTGGGTTATGATAGAGACTAATGACACGTGCAAGTTAGTGTTGATGGAAGAAAAAAGAAAATAAGACAGAGAAATTTGGAAAGCAATTAAAAAAGAAAGGCAAGAGGACAAGAGAGAATGAGGTGAAGAATTGTGCAAAGATGAGATGGATAGAAAGAGGCTCTTCTGGAAAGTTCTCATCAAAAAACATCTGGCTTTCTGATTAAAATTTTACCTCTCCATCTCAGTTACTTTTCTTGCTTCCTTGCAACAATAAAATGAGTCATTAGTGGCACATGAACCACGGACACACCGGCTGATGAAACATATAATGATTTAATTAGATGAAAGAAAGAACAACTAAACCAGTTAAAAGCCCTGATACATACTTGATACTCGTCAAACTACTGTAGCTTTACAGGTTGGGTTTCCATGAGGGTTATTATTTATTATTGGTTTGAGGGCTGTAGTGATTAGTGAGTTAGCTTTAACTGATGGACAGTGATGGCCAAGCATGTCGCATATTTGGCTGCTAAAGAAATTTGTAATGCTAATAAATACCTGGTTACTGCAAAGCAACATACTGACATTACAGGAAACAGCTTCATGCTTCATTGTAGGACTAGTATGAGTAGTAAACATTATCTTAAATCATGACAAGATAAGTAATAATAAGTGTGAATCAGCTATTTGTGTTAAATGTGACATGGTGTGTTAGATATTCATATGTTTTTTGTTTCTCTGAAATTTGTTTGCTTGTTTAGATGTTTATATGTTGGAACAGCTACTAGTAGTCCTGGCTTGAGTCAACAGGACAATAAATACATAAAAATAATTTTGATGTCTCCAACTAAAGACCTAGTTAATGAACTAGTTAACAAAACATTAACACTTACAGAAACACAGCTTGTCTGGTGTGTCACAATCACAACAAGAGCACAAAACTAGAAAAGACTTCTCCATCCTGTTTGTGCTAATTTCATCATATAGCCTGTTCTGTAGCCTTTAATTTCACTGATTCCAAACAGGGAATGTTGTTTAGTTGTAAAGTCCCATTTAGCAAACAGCTTTCCAATCTTCTCCGTGAAACACACAGGACAAACGCACCGTCTGGTTTTACCACCACCAAGACTGTAGATGGTGCAAATTCAATTTAGATTGACAACATGAACTTTAGCAATTGAATCATTGCTTTACAAAGATAAAAGAAAATGAAAATATTATCAATTATGAGAGTCTAAAACAGCAACAATGATTAAACGGAGTTTTGAGGGAGTTAATATTGCAGACAGGGTAGAGGAGAGGAGCTTGGAAAAGCTGAGTCACACTAAGAGGAAAAATGTTCATTTTGAAGGCATGTAAAAGATCGTCTTAGCTAAAAAGAAATAAATAAGCGGCCACCACATGCTTGATGAGATTAATTAAATCTTTAAATGACAAACTCTGAACCACTTCTTCTGATAAGAAGACCACCTTCACTGACATTTTGGCAGCACTCAGCGGGTTGAATGGGAGGATATTGGTACATTTTCTGGTTCAGAGTTATTTGCACCAACATGAAGGGGAAACAGAAAAATAGAAAGAAAAGGAGGTGAGAGAAACTTTTAAATTAGGATGCCTCTTAGTTAAGGTGGAGTAAAGTGTAAAGGGAGTGTGGGTTTGAGAGAGTAAACACACTGTAATGAGGTTGTGATGATAATGATGAAAGCTGTGTGATGAGCTTCAGGGCTGGTGGGAGGGAAAGAGATAGTACAAGGAGGATAAAGATGCAGAGGATGGGGGGGTAATGGTGCTGACATGGGACAATGAGATGGGATTAAATTCGAAATGATTTGCAAGATGACAAGGGGAGGAGGGGAGCAAGGAATTCTTTTTATAATGATCCAACTTTAAACTTGTCGAGGAATATAGAGGATACTCAGCTAGAGAGAAAACACTGGAGGACTGGAGGGAAAGAGTTAGAGGACAAAGGAAAGAGGGAAGGAAAGGTAGCGGGTGGACAAAGTGTATGAATACACAAAACATGCTATTGACTGAAGGCTTTCTCCGTTAATTGCATATTCCCTGTGACGGCACTGTGAAATGCTGTGCTGAATGAGAATAACTTTCTCTAAGCCTGGTGCAAGAGAGGTGGGATTTTCAAGAAGGCTGCTGAAAAAAGAAAGCATTGTAGAATAGAATAGAATAGAATAGAATAGAATAGAATAATTTTTTCATTGACAATGTAGCAGTGCTGGGATCCCAGTACAATAGACAACAAACACAATATACTGTAAACATACAGGTGGCACCAGTACATTTAATAGAAACTAATGAGAGAACTTGTGCAACATGTTACTTAACACCAAAAATATGGTGACAAATGAAAAGATGTTAAGAGGATAACTATTAATGAGATCCATCATGAACACACAATGTCTGTGCAAAATGTTGCTGATCCAGTGGATGGATAGTTTACAAAAAAAGAAAGTCAAGATCATTTGGAAACGTATGTGATCACAAATGTCAAAGCAAAATGTTCCACCAACAAAGATTCATTTTACTTGTTGAGAATTTAAGGTCACTATGAGCAAGAGGTGAAAAAGATGTTATGTTTTTTAAGAAATCACCATATGAATTGCTTCCTGTCTTTTGATATAAACAGATACTTTGATTCTGGACTTTCATCTATTAGATATTTTGATTTAATGTTTCATGTGTTATATTTTGATATACTGTAAGGCTGCTACTGTGACTAGGTCTCTCTTTCAAAGAGATTTGGATCTCTATTGGAGCTCGTAGTGAAATAAATGTCTATAAAAGTCTACAAAATTATCTTGACCTTTGACTACCAAATTCTAATCAGTTCATCCCAATGTCTGAATGAGAAATGCAATAATAATGCAATTCCCTACAAGCAGTGAAGAATGAAAAAGACACAACGTCACTGTGTTCTTAACCTTTGACCATGAAAATCTTATTGGTTCTTCACTGAGTTTAAGTGGCTCTTTTCTTCTGTTGGTGCCATGTATAGAATTGCTTTCATGCATTTTCACTGAAACCACCTTGCTAAAAAGCTCAGAAATTTAATAAATATTGCATAAACTAAAGGTTTAAATGGATGCACTTACAGAAGTCTGGTAAATATATTGCTTCTGGTTGTGGTCACAAGTGCAGGAAAAAAGTGAGTCAATTACAAACAATAAAGGAATTTTTTTGCTTTCCCTACAAAGATGATTGTTAAAATAAAATCTGCAAACACGAATAATAGATTTCATTAACAAGGGCTTTGTTGATTTCAGGATTTCATGAGGTTTATTCAGTTTGGAGAGCAAATTGTTGTCAAAAATGAATAAAAAGTAATGTGTTACTCACCAGGTCTTAAAATGAGGTAAATATGATCTCAGATGAATGACAACACATGCAATATTTAATGTGTAAACACTTTTTTAACACAAGCTAAGCAAAGAGTAGAAGCAGTGTGTGAAAAGCATTACATGATTTAATGTAGAACCACCTTTAGTAAG
Organism: Melanotaenia boesemani; assembly: GCF_017639745.1. Lineage (NCBI taxonomy): Eukaryota > Metazoa > Chordata > Actinopteri > Atheriniformes > Melanotaeniidae > Melanotaenia > Melanotaenia boesemani. The sequence goes on from NC_055682.1 coordinate 25,116,239, forward strand.
AAAAACCTTGACAACTGTGCATCAATTCATTGTTAAAGTTTGTAGGTATTTGCAGGTGCACAGCTCTACAGTACATGGTCTTGCCAAAGTGTTTATATTCAGGTCAGGCCTGCTTTTGACTGGGCCACTGCAACACCTTTGTTTTTATTCTACTTTTTCATCTATTCTGTTGTAAACTTGTTGCTGTGCTTGGCACCACTGTCTTGTTGTATGGTCCAGTTTCAGGAAGCTTTAGGTGTCAGACAGCTGACCTCACATTTGACTCAAGATTACTTAAGGAGTCCATGGTTGGCTCAAGGACCACAAGATGCCATGGTCCCATCTAAACAAGTCCAAATCATCACCCCTCCACAGGTGTTTGTGCTGATATGTTGTGTTTGGTTTTGACCAAATGTAATTCTGTGTAGTATTTCCCGTGCAATCTCTCCTGACCAAAGGACATTGTTTCAGAAGATTTTGTTCAGATACAACTTTGCAAACCTAAGCTGTGCTGCAATGGGTTTTGTTGTTGTTGTAGAGAGAGAAAATTTTTTTTACTTATAACACAAAGAAGCTGCCATTCCCTCCGACTCTTCTCTCTAGCAACAATGTCCTCTTTTCACCCTTCTCTTTTAGTTTGAGATACAAGCCAGGTGTGCAAGTGATGGATTCTGCCTGCAAGCCATACACAATTAGCTCTGCTGCTTAGTCTCCTGCTACCATATTCTGCCAGATTAAAGACTCAGTTTCATCTGTAGGTCTGGCAGTACAAGCCAATATTGAGTGGACTTCTGTCTTGATAAAATTCTGGACCTGGACCTGTCTCTCTGGACCTGTTGCCTCTTGCATCCTAGCCTGCCAGCTATGGATCCCTTTCCCACTGCAAACTACCAGACAATCCCTGTGAATAACATTTAACTATTCTGCAACCATTTAACTCTCTGTCTACATTTTTGGGGCTCAAGTACCTATATCTGCCTCCATGAGTATTCATTCAGAAACCACCACATTGTGAACAGCAGTGTCATTTATCAATAGCCCTTTGTGTGTGTTTCCAAATGACTCAAACAGCAATTTATTTTATGTTCAGAAATGTGCATTGCTATAGAATTAAATATTTTAAACCCTGCATACAATCAAGGCTTTGGAATTGATTTATAATGACTATTATAATTTTTATGCAGTCGACGTTCATCTTTACAGACAGCTTTAATAAAACTGCGTCTTTAACAGGACAAAGAAAAAAGTTATCAGCATATGGGTGACAACACAGATCAAGGTCTTTTTCTTCCCTTTGAAGACAGGAAATTAAGTTCAGCCAGAGTTAAAAATCTTTGACCTTGCAGTTTAAGTATATGAAACCCTATCAAATGGTACGTGACCCAGTAGTAATAGCCAATTGAAAATATTTGACCCTTATTAAGTAGTATCTGACCAAAGTCCAGATGAGCGTGTTGATCTGTGTCTGCCTGTTTTAGTCGATCACTCTACCCTGCCTCCCCTCCTTCTCTGAAATGCCTGCATGAACACACGTCACATGAACATTTGTATGGCGTGTGTTGTAGTTTATATACACAACCATGCATCCACCCTTTATGCTTGTATACACTTCCTGACATGACAGCCTCTGGCACCATCACACACACTTCCTGAGATCAATTCCAATTCCCCAGTTAGGGAACAAATCAGCAGACAGCTTTTCATCTCTTCAGTCTCTCCCACTCTTTTTTCTACACTGCCCACTTCTCACTATTGATCTCTGTCACTCCCTTCGTGTCTTGGTTTCCATCTTCCTTTCTGTCTATTCCTGTTTTATTCTTCCTTTCAATATTCCTTTTTTTTTTTTTTGCCCTTGTGTCCATCTTTTAGTTTTGCTCTTCATCACCTCCATCTGTAACTGTCTGTTGAGGTTTCTCTCCATTTCCCTTTATCTCCCATTTCTGTCTGTGTTTCTATCTCACTGGGAGAGTTTCGACTAACTCCAGTACCTGAACACTCCAAACTCCCACACCTACACCCACATTATGCATCACATTAAATGAAGTTAATTTCCACTCTACAAAGAGCTATTGACCCTCTTCAGAGGTTGCACATATTATCAATTTGTAAAGAACAGGGCATATCTCGGTGTCTGACTGTCTCTGCAATCTGCCTGTGTTGGTGACTGGTGTATGCATCACATGCAGAGTTATTCTTCATAATAACAAGTGGAATTTATTAACCTAAATGTGAGAAACCCTGGTGTTCTTCTCTTTTGGCATACTTTTTGGAGATGAACTGCCACTGCTGGAATTTTTATGCCATAGAAATGCCTTAGATAACCTATTTGTCAACACTGGTAGAATGCAGTTTTTACTTATGTTCATTAATGTGCAAGATGCCCCTTTCAAATAAAAAAATAAATAATTATTCTACACATATTTTCTGTTGATCATTTTTAGATTTGTGTTGCTCAGTTGCATTGCTCACTCTCCCTTAACTTTCTCTTTGGATCTCATAAGCAAAATATTCCAAAGAGAATCTGATTTTTACAGGAAAAAAATACACTGAGAGTCTGAGTAGCAGGGATAGGTTGCCTTAATGAATACAGACTTCATAAAGGAACAGCAAATGAAACATCTGAATGTGGAATGAAATTTTACAAATGAAAGCATGCCTGCCGTTTGAAGTCATTCTAAAAATGAATAATAACTCGCAGGCTTTGTTTTTGAATGATAAGAAAGGACAAAGTTCCATGTGCTTGTGTCAATGTGTGTCTGTCTGTGCGTGTGTGTGTGTGTGTGTAGGTGTGTGCATGTGTAAATGATTAACGCGCACACATAGAGAAATGGTAATGTGCTGCTGACCCTTTGAAAGACTTATTGATGAAATGCTGAAACCTATAAACAAAACTCTGGTATATCTGAAATGAAAGTCTTTATTTTGATACCATCATTTACAAGGACTGATGGAAGTTTGTCTCTTCTTGCATTGATAATACTTCAATTGATGTCATTAAATGTATTTTAAAATGCCCAGCGTTCCTAATAAAATGCTTGGAGGATGATATATTTATTTATTTATTTAGTCAGTTAGTCTTGCAATTCAGTAACAGGGATGGGCACTAAATCTGAGAAAGGGGTTTTATTGGTTGTTCTATAAGTGCACCTCTAAAGTGCTGAATGAGCTAGCAACATTTTTATTTAGTTTTCCATGAAATGATCAGCTTCAGGCCAGATTTGCTTTAGGCATAAAATGTAAGATCAAATTATTGGTTGTTCATTGAGCCTGACTTAATTGTAGCAATTCAGTTTTGAAAAACCAAAGAAAAGAAAATCAAATAAACTTATTCAAACACTAGTGATTTATGAGAAGTATTATGATTGCCTTGAAGGTTTTCTTCAAGGCACACTTCAGACTTCAGACACTTCAGCACAAATTATTAAGCTTGTTTATTAAGATGTTTTCCAACCTAAATCCAAAACAGAAATAGTAAGACAAGATGGAGAATCTAAGTTAGATTAGGCTGGAAATATTATATCAGCAGCTTAAAAAGTGCAATCTAACATGGGTCGATGCATCATCGTAATGATCAATAATAGACAGCTAACTAACCTTCTTAACCTCCAAACATAGCTATGTTTCTATCTGACCATTTTGTATTGCTTCAGAAAGCAATTTACAATTTATATGACCTGGTCACTGGCGCAATGGTGCACTAGTTGACACATTGTCAGTTTCTGTAGGAAAATGAGAGGTATGTTTCCATTATTTAAAAAAATAAATAAATAATTTTAAAAATGATGGCTTATTAAAGCATTTGAGATAACGTTTGTGTTGGCAATTTAAGCCCTAAAAAGTAAACATCAAGTTGACAGTTGTCCATCCATTCATCTTCTGCCATTTATCCAGAGTCGGGTGGCGGGGGCAGCTGCCTAAGCAGCGAAACCCAGACTTCCCTCTCCTCGGCCACATTCAGCATCTCATCCAGGGGGGATTGCAAGGTGTTCCCAGGCCAGCAGTGAGATGAAGTCCATCCAGCGTGTCCTGGGTCTTCCCCGGGGCCTCTTCCCAGTTGGACATGCTCGGAACACCTCACCAGGGAGGCGTCCAGGAGGCATCCTAACCAGATGCCCGAGCCACCTCATCTGGCTTCCCTCGGCGAGGAGGAGCAGCGACACTACTCTGAGCCCCTCCCGGATCACCAAGCTTCTCACCCTATCTCTAAGGGAGAGCCCGGCCACCCTGCTTAGAAAACTAATTTCGGCCACTTATATTTGCGATTTGTTAATTCCCTCACTACCCACAGCTCATGACCATAGGTGAGGGTAGGAACATAGATCGACTGGTAAAACGATAGCTTGCCTTTTGGCTCAGCTCCCTCTTCACCATGAGAAACCGATGCAGAGTCCGCATCACTGCAGATGCCGCACCGATCTGCCTGTCGATCTCCTGCTCCATCCTTCCCTCACTCGTGAACAAGACTCCGAGATACGTGAACTCCTCCACTTGGGGCAGGACATCATTGCCGACCCGGAGAAGGCACTCCACCCTTTCCGGCTGAGGACCATGGTCTCGGATTTGAAGGTGCTGATGCTCATCCCACACTCACACTCGGCTGCAAATCGCTCCAATGAGAGCTGAAGATCACGGCCCAATGAAGCTAACAGAACCATATCATCCACGAAGAGCAGAGATCCAATCCTGAGGCCACCAAACAGGATCCCCTCAACACCTCGGCTGTGCCTAGAAATTCTTTCCATAAAAGTTATGAACAGAATCTGTGACAAAGGGCAGCCTTGGCGGAGTCCAACCCTCACCGGAAACAACTCCGATTTATTGCCGCCGATGCGGACCAAGCTCTGACACCGGTCGTACAGGGACCGGACAGCTCGTACAAGGTGGTCCGGCATTCCATACGCCCAGAGTACCCCCCACAGGAGTCCCCGGGGGACACGGTCGAACACCTTCTCCAAGTCCACAAAGCACATGTAGACTGGTTCAGTAAACTCCCATGCCCCCTCCAAGAACCCTAAAGAGAGTATACAGCTGGTCCACTGTTCCACGACCGGGACAAAAACCACATTGCTCCTCCTCAATCCAAGGTTCGACTATCCTATGGACCCTCTTCTCCAGCACCCCTGAATAGACCTTACCAGGGAGGCTGAGGAGTGTGAGTCCCCCGTAGTTGAAGCACACCCTCCGGCCCCCCTTTTTGAACTGGGGACCACCACCCCATTCTGCCAGTCCAGGGGAACTGTCCCCGATGTCCACGCGATGCTGCAGAGGCGTGTCGGCCAAGACAGCCCTTCAGCATCCAGAGCCTTAAGTAACTCTGGGCAGACCTCATCCAACCCAGGGGGGGGGGGGGGGGGGGGGGGGCGCATTCTGCTTAGCCTGCCGATACCCATCAGCTGCCTCTGGAGTCCCACAGGCCATAAAGGCCCGATAGTTGTGTTTATTAATTAATTAATCAAACATCTGACATTTATATAATAACTTAAAAACAAGAAGTGGAATCCCAAAGACTGTTCATAGAATGAAATTTTGATAGTCAGTACACATCAACCCCTTGTTGGCTGAATGTATTTAAAATAGTGCTGGGTGTGTTAACGCATTAATTGTGCGTTAACTCAACACTTTATTAACAGTGTTAATTTTTTTAATCGCGCCTTAAGGTTTTTTTTGTTTGTTTTGTTTGTTTGTTTGGTTTTTTTGTGTTTTTTTTTTCTTCTTTTGTTTTTTCTTCTTTTTTTTTTTTTGCTGGCCGCTAGCTTTGATATCAGAAACATGGTGTCCCTGTCTCCCTTCCCTGCTTCAGTGGTGTGTCTGATGTAATCAGGAGAGAGCGGGTTTATTAAAATGAAGAGATGTTTTCTGTCTGGAACTTAAGGAAGAAGAAGAACCGATGTTTCTCTTTGTCTGTCAAAACCCATCCACCCCAGCACATCGTGATCTTTGGACGGGAAACTGCTCCCAAAAGACAATGAGAAACTTTTAATTCATTCTTATTTTTTTAAATAAATGCGGTTTTAATTTATGCAAGACAGCAAAGGTAAGACATGTTTTCTGACTTTTACAAATGTAAAGTATAAATCAGGCCTTTCTTTGCCTCTGGTTCGGTGAATCTTGGTCATAGCGAGATGAAACTTCCAGCTGTGGAATCTGTGAGATGTGAGCTTTCAGTAGATGAGTCGTTTATTCTTGTTCATGGGGAGACATCATCTGTGTTTACATATTTTTCAGACTTTATGTAGCTGGTCTTTGAATTGTTTGTCTTAACTGTGTGTGTTGGTCATAGAAATGGTTTTGCTGAGCTGGTAGCTGAGATTCTGGACTTTCTGTGGATACCACACATGTTCAGTTGCACATCTGACGCTACACCCGGAAACAAGATGTTAACCCCTTAACTCCCGGTAGCAGAGGCTGCAGGCCCAGTCAAGCTAAAAATTAAAGTTTAGAGAATTTATAGGCCAAAAATTTGGATAATGAAACACTAAAGGTGCATGGATGGAATTTATTGTGCATATTGTGAATATTTCTCTCTCCTCACCATCTAGAAGCTGTGAGATTCTAATCCTGCTTTCTGTCTGTTCACCTGATGCTGATATTCATCACATATTGTTCCTTTTGTGTTTAGAAGGACGCAGCTTCACAGCTTTAAATTCATCCTGCTGACTTTTTACCTTTTAGTTAGTAAATCCTGAACATTTCATCCTTCTTTCTCATAAATATTTGATTTTATAAATATATATGAAGAAATATTTTAACTGTTGCTGTTTAAAGAGAAACACCAACAGTTTCCCTCAGCCAGCTTAAATAAAACTTCTTTAGAGCTGCAAATGTTATGAGACTTTTCAAAAAGACAACTTAATATATATTTTTAATGAAGAGCCACCATAGGATATTTGTTATTTTTGAAGAACCTCATTTTTATTTCCATTTTTAGGTTTTAATATAAAGAAAAGCATAAAACCTTTATAAAAAGAGGATAAACAGATTTTCTTCTAAGGGATTTAGATATTTTTGGAAAATGATGTAAAAGAAAAAAAAAGTCCCTGGTTTCCAACCTGATGACAATAAAGATAGATTTAAAAAAATATTTTAGCCATGTATTTAGAGGCATTGTGGAAGGTCCAGAGAGCCAGTTGCGGCTCCAGAGTTGCAGGTCAGAGACCCCTAATGTAAAGTTTGTAAACAAAAATTTACTGCATTTTCTTTATATAACCGTAGGTCTTTTAAAGGAAAGAGACATTTTGTGCATAACAATGCGATTAATCGCAGTTAATCGCAGCATGTCATGCAATTAATCGCTAATAAAAATTTTAATTGTTGCCCAGCACTAATTTAAAAACATTATGTCTGTCTGTTATTTTTCTTTGGATATTACCATACATGAGGGATGAACACATCAGGGCAATGTGAGTTGGCAAATGTTACTTTCAACATGTTGAGTTGTTGGCAGAACACTACCTACTGTAAAAAAAAAAAAAAAAAAAAAAAAAAAAAAACTACTATCCCGTATGAACCACAACCACCTCACATAACCACATAATGTGTTCTATGATAGATATGACATGTTTATAACATGTCCTTCTGGTAGGCAAGTGCCACACTCTTTCCAAATCTAACAGTTTTCCCATTTTCATGAATAACTCAACTTTCCTTGCCTCTCTTTCCACTCAAATATTAACAATATTACCCGGTCTGCATATTTTGAGAAACATTTCTCGCTTCCGCCCCACTCTTAACATCATCTAGTCACACACGCACTATCTTGATGTTGTCATTTGTTCTGTTTTGTTTGTTTTGTTTTGTACTTATTGTTTTTAACCATTTTAATGTTCTTTTGTATAGTGTCCTTGCAATTAATAACATTTGTCTAACTTTGCATCATGTGCAAAACAGTCAATTCAAAGCTTCACATTCTTTGCATGTACTATTTTCACTTTAGCTAACAGTTTTTGATGTTTGTAAGTTTGTGTGTGTCATCTGCTGTGCTTGAATAAACTTTGCGTTTTGTCAAAGTGTCTGAAATAAAACACTGCAACTGAATTTAATTCAATTCAATTCAAACTGCAAGCTTCATGCTGTGTCTTCCCTGCTTGACTGCACTCAAAATATTGCTTTCTCTATGCCACTAATAGAGCCATGAGACATACTCAGTGAATATATTATACCCCTTAGTTAAGCTTAAAAGACATGTAGTGAAGGAGATCAGAGGAAACCAGAAAGAGGTTAGGTAAAAAAAATTAGTTACTTGAGCTGATTTAAGCTTTGGCTGAACTCATTGCACTGATGTAAATGCAATAAAAACTTCCCAACTGGCATTAATCCACCTCAACAAAACCCGTATTCACAACTTCAGTAATAGATTTTCCTCTTTTGCTTGCATATTTATGCAGTGTTGACTGGTGCTATGTCCTCAAGCCTGTCAGAGAATGACTGACTGGATCTAGCTGAGCTTCATGTAAATGTAGAGGAAGAGTGGGTAAGGCTGCAGGCACAAGCAAGTGGACGAATTGAGCTCATTTGCATATTCATAATTCCCATACTAAATGAGAGTCACATTTAGCCATTATACAACATTAATGGATTAGTTAAGTAAACAGGACTACATACAGTTTACCTCAGACATTTACAATATTTACAATATTTTCAAACTTACACACATGACACCTCTGTTTCATTAGTTTGCAAAATCATATCAATGTTCAAGTCTGCCTGTTTAACCCTCTGAGTCATGAATTATTAAAACACAGTGCCAACGTTTTTTCACATAAAATATTTTACTTCAACAGACATGTACAGTGATGCTTATCTTTATTTTTCACCTTGTTTGACATTTTATTTATTTTCATCTATTTTATAAAAATATTTCTAAAATAATATGTTGTAAAATTTATATAAATATTTAATAAAATACAGCTGTATCATTTTCTTGCCGTTTATCACTATATATGTATGTATATATATATATACATATATATATATAATTTTATAATATATTTACTTGTTCTGTGGTGAGTGGCAGTATATTGGATGATTCACTGATGTGGCAAATCCACTCTAGTGGACACTTTGCGTCAAATGTTTAAGGTGTTAGTCCTCACATAATGTATGTCAATAACAATTAATGTATACCTCAGAATTTGTGGTAATAACTCACTTATAGCTGTGTTGTAGCAGATATTCACATAACCTTCATTATGATGCTTGAGGAAGCAACAGTATACAGCATCATTCTTAAACTGGAACAGAGTTTATTCAAGCATAAGAACAACACCATCTCACCCTGTGTGTTTCACTCTGTATCTTATCTTTTGCTTGCATACGCATCTATCATCCTTCCATCTTCTTCTATATCCTCCAATCTTAGCTTTGGATATAATATTTCAACAAAAATTATTAAGATGATATACATTTTCTCAGATAATGCAAAAAGTCATTCTTTGGATATTGACTGACTTTTGTTTTCAGACTGCAGCTTTAATAAAGGTCAAACTATAAAATCACATGTAAACTGAACTTTTGTTCCATTATTTTGCTTTCTTCTCATCTCCCTCCTAATGGTTAATGCTCAAAGAGAATGGCATAAGGTGCTGTGCTGATGTGGTATGTGTTATTATGGAGTGGATTTCACCATAAGCACAAGAGGCTAAAAGACCAACATAACATTTTGTGTCAAGAACATTCAGAAATGTTATAGTGATCAGGAACTATTTTCTGTTTAATTATATTTTATGTACTGAAACAGGTCAATCAATCGCTGTAATGAAATGGTTCACTTAAGTGGGAGGCATGCATCAACCGAGGCTCATGTTGGCAGCAGGGTGTAAACATTAATGGTGGTCTTGTCTGTGCTGGTAAAGTAGCCAGCACAGACATGACACACATTTATTTCCATATGCAAACAACCGAGACCTCAAAAATCTATGCTGCGTAATGTATTTATTTGGGTACATATTATTAGAGTACATAGATGAAGAAGTAAAGGAAGATTACAGTGTGAGCTGGAACACAAATGACAGATGAGGAACTTGGTGAGAATTGATGATGTTCTAACAAATCCCAAAGCAGAAGTTGAATATCTTCGTTTGTTTACAGAAATGGGACTTCAAAAGCCATCTTGAGTAACATTGAGTATATCACATACCCCATGTTACATTACTTCTTTGCTCTCATTACAACAGGATTTCTGAAAGTTTTTCCAGACATACCAAAAATCCATTTACTGAAATAATTCTATGTGTAGAAGCTGATAATAGCTTAAGGCATCTGAGAGAAAGTAGAATGTTACCTGGCAGGTGTTTAGCAGAAGGGGAAGCTGTGTTTGGCTGCATTTTACCATTTTTTGCTGCCCAGATGCTGTAAACTGATTTTGTGCATCGCAATCGGTACTGGCCAACAGAGGTATTGTTTTGGCAAGAAGAAAATGGAAAATAAACAGCTTTTATTGCAATGAACAGTGTAATGATCGTTTCAGGGAGACCCGGAAATTCAGCCCACACGGTGATGAGTTTAACAGTTTTAATAGATGCAACAGAGCAGCTAACGGACGGCAGGTGTGGCAACCAGGACCAGGAAGAGGGGCTAGGCAGATAGCGGAGGTCGGTCCAGAAAAAGGTCTAATCCAGGTAGGCAGAGTTCAGGATAGTCCGGCAGGGAGCAGGCAATCGGGAGTCCGTGAGAGGCAGCAAGGTCAAATCCAGGTGGGCAGAGTTCAGGATAGTCCGGCAGGGATCAGGCAATCGGGAGTCCGTGAGTGGAAGCGAGGTCAGCGACAGGGATCTAGAACAAGACAAGATTTACTACAGAATAACAGGCAAGGCAAATGACCATCTGGCAGGGAAGCAGACATTGAGGAGGGATTATATAGGGTGATGAACAGGTGAGGAGAGTGAGCGCTGATGAGACCCAGGTGGAGCAGATGAGCCTGATTGTGTGAGCTGCAGGCAATGCAGGCCAGTCCTCATGACAGAACCCCCCCCTCAAGGGCCGGCACCTGACGGACCACCAGGCATGCCCGGACGAGAGCGATGGAAAGCACTGATCAAGGAGCGATCCACCACAAACCGGGAAGGGATCCACGACCGCTCCTCCGGGCCGTAACCCTCCCAATCCACCAGATACTGCACCCCGCGGCCCCGCCGCCGGGAACGGAGGATGCGACTGACAGAGTAGACCGGACCCCCAGCAACGAACCGGGCGGGAGGAGGGGGCCTGGAGGAGGGAGCCAAAGGCGACAGAGACACAGGCTTGACCCTGGAAACATGAAACGTAGGGTGAACACGGAGTGTACGGGGCAGACCAAGGCGCACAGCCACCGGGTTGATGATCCGCACTATAGGGAAGGGGCCGATGAAACGGGGAGCCAATTTACGGTTCTCCAACCGCAGAGGAAGGTCCTTGGTGGAGAGCCAAACCTTTTGACCAACCCGATAACCAGGGGCAGGAACCCGACGCCTGTTGGCCGTCCTAGAGTACACAACGGAGGAGGTCATCAGTGCCCGACGAGCCCGCCGCCAGACCCGTTGGCAGCGCTGGGCTGCAGCATGGGCCGAAGGGACTCGAGCCTCCCGGTCCTGAACCTGGAACACAGGGGGCTGGTAACCGTAGACAACATAGAATGGAGACAATCCAGTGGCGCTGGAAGGCAAAGAGTTCAAGGCATATTCCACCCATGACAGGTTCTGGGACCACAAAGCCGGATCCTGCTCGCACAACATGCGCAGTTTAGTCTCTACCTCCTGATTGGCCCTCTCAGTTTGGCCATCCGTCTGGGGATGAAATCCAGAAGACAGGTCCACCTTGATTCCCAGGAGGGCGCAGAACTCGCTCCAAAAGCGGGAGATGAACTGAGGACCCCGATCGGAGACAATACTGGCCGGAAGTCCATGGAGGCGGAATACTTCCTTTGAGAGGATGAGCCCGAGTTCCTTTGACGTGGGAAGTTTCGGGAGCGGAACCAGATGAGCCATCTTGGAAAAGCGGTCTACAATAGTGAGCAGAACAGTGAAATTGTCAGAACGAGGAAGACCAGTAACAAAATCCATGGAAATATGTGACCAGGGCCGATTAGGTATGGGCAACGGACGCAGCAGCCCCATAGGCGGACGACGAGAAGACTTTGCCTGGCAGCAGTGCCGACAGGCCAGCACATAGTCCTTGACATCCCTAGCCAGCGTGCCCCACCAGAACCGATCACGAACCACAGACAATGTCTTGCTGACCCCTGGATGACAATACAGGCGTGAGTTATGGCAGAAGGACAGGACATCAGAGACCAGCTGTCCGGGAACAAAAAGGCGGTCTCTGGGACACTGAGCCGGTACCGGGTGTTGCTGATGTGACGCCATCACCAACTGCTCGATTTCGGTCCTGGTCACGAACAAACGAACGGAGGGCGGCAGGATGTACTCTGGTCGATCCTCAATGTGGTCGTCCTCCAGGGAATCATGGATCCGAGACAGGGCATCCGGCTTCACATTTTTGCTCCCCGGCCTGTAAGACAGGGAGAAATCAAACCGGCCAAAAAACAGAGCCCACCTGGCTTGTCTGGGGTTTAGTCGTTTTGCCGTACGCAAGTACTCCAAATTTTTATGGTCGGTCCAGACAATGAATGGTTTGGCGGCCCCTTCCAACCAATGCCGCCATTCCTCCAGAGCCAATTTAACAGCCAACAGCTCCCGGTTGCCCACATCGTAGTTTCGCTCTGCGGAAGACAGACTCCTGGAATAAAAAGCACATGGGTGAATCTTGTTGTCAGCGTACCTCTGGCTGAGAACTGCCCCTATGCCGGTGTTAGATGCGTCAACCTCCACAATGAATTGCCGGGATGTATCTGGGGAGAAAAGAACCGGGGCGGTGGTGAATAAAGTCTTAAGACATTGAAACGCACTCTCCGCCTGTTCTGACCAGGTAAATCTGTTTTTGGTGGACGTGAGAGCGTGTAACGGAGAAGCGATGGAGCTGAAATTCCTAATAAAACGCCTATAAAAGTTGGCGAATCCAAGGAAGCGTTGCAGTTGTTTCCGATTAAATGGCGTTGGCCAATCGGCAACAGCTTTTACCTTGGCTGGGTCCATGGATACACCGTCCGGAGAAATTATGTGCCCAAGAAACGAAGTTGACCGACGGTGGAATTCACATTTCTCTGCTTTAACATAGAGATTGTTCTGTAACAGTCTGAGTAACACTGTGCGGACGTGTTCTTGGTGGGACTGAATGTCCTTGGAAAAGATCAGGATGTCATCCAGGTAGACAAAAACATATTGACCAACCATGTCCCTGAGGACATCGTTCACTAGCGCCTGGAAGACCGCAGGCGCGTTGGATAACCCAAATGGCATGACAAGGTATTCATAATGCCCTGAGGGCGTGTTGAATGCGGTTTTCCATTCGTCTCCTTCTTTGATGCGAACAAGATGATAAGCGTTCCTAAGATCTAGTTTGGTGAAGAATGTGGCCCCCTGGATCTGGTCGAACGCGGTATTCATGAGAGGCAGGGGGTAACGATTCTTAACAGTTATGTCATTGAGTCCCCTATAGTCGATGCAGGGTCGTAAGGAACCGCCTTTCTTTTCTACAAAAAAAAATCCGGCTCCTGCTGGGGATGAGGAAGAGCGAATAATCCCTGCTTGAAGGGATTCCTCAATGTATGTAGTCATAGCCTGGTTCTCAGGGCCGGACAAGGAATACAACCGTCCCCTAGGAGGGAACGTTCCTGGTAACAAATCTATGGAGCAGTCGTAAGGGCGGTGAGGTGGAAGAGACGTTGCACGGTGCTTGTTAAAGACCTCTCTGAGGTCGTGGTAAACTGGGGGAACTTCAGCCAGATTAGGATAATCATCAATCCCAGCCCTTGAGTTCCTGGGTGAAGGAGCAGCAGTACGAAGACATGTGGATGAACAGTCTGGTGACCATCCCAATATCTCCTTTTGGCTCCAGTCTATGTGAGGATTATGCTTAGCAAGCCATGACGCTCCAAGAATGACTGGAACCACAGGGGAGTGTATCAATAGAAATGAGACAAATTCGTGATGGTTGCCCCCGATAACCAGCTCCAGGGGAACAGTCTCTTGAGTAATGTGGTGTAGGACATGTCCATCTAATGCTATCACCTTTACGGTCTTGGACGTGGCACGAGTTGCAAGGTTGAGTTCTTTAGCCAGCCCAATGTCAAGAAACTCTGTGTCAGCCCCTGAGTCAATGAAAACGGACAAAGGTCTTGTCATGTCTTTTAATGTCAGTTGAGCTGTGATGGAAAACATACCCGAGGTCTCCGATGACTGCCGTTGACTCAGTAGGCTCCTCGTATTTCCTACTGGGTCTGGTCTTTTCACTGGACACCGGTGAGCGATGTGCCCCATCCCGCCACAATAAAAACACAGTCCTTCCTTGTACCGCCTTTCTTTCTCCATGAGGGATAGACGGGTCCGACCAAGCTGCATGGGTTCCCCGACGTCAGAAAGGGAGGCTGAACCGGAAGCGGAAGTGGGCGGGTCATGTGCCGGCTTGCTCCAGGTTTCGGATTGGCGATTCCGGCGAAGAAACCTCCTCTCCCCATGCCGCTCCTGTAACCGGAGATCGATCCGCGTAGCGAGGACCTCCAGTTCAGCCAGGTTCTTGGGAGCGTCCCGGGTGGCCAGCTCATCTTTTATTTCCTCCGCCAATCCCTGGTAGAAGGCGTCGCACAGTGCTGCGTCATTCCAGGAGCTTTCTGCAGACAGAGTGTGAAAATCAATAATATATTCAGTCACACGTTTATCGCCTTGCCTCAGTGTCAGAAGTCTGCGTGCCGCTTCTCTCTCGGGCAACACAGGATCGAAAACCCTAATGAGGGCTGCAGAAAAGTCTCTGAAAGAGTAACAAATTGCTGAGTCATTCTGCCACTCCGCCGTGCCCCAAACCTTCGCTTTTCCCGATAGCAGGGAAATCATATAGGCGACCTTGGCCCGATCTGAGGGGAACGATGATGGCTGGAGTTCAAACTGGATCTCACATTGGGTCACAAACGGACGACACTGAGAACGTTGTCCTGTGAACACCTCTGGTGGAGCGAGGCGTGGTTCTGGGGGTGGCCGAGTCTGATGCATGGAGGTAACCGTGGAGGAGTGAGAGGTCGCAGCATCGGGAACACCTGCGGATGTGGAGAGGTTAGTCATCATGGTTAAAAGATCTTGCATGTTAGCTTCCAACTTGGTGATTGATGTCTCGACACAAGAACGCCATTCGTGTGTAGGCGACGGGTCCATGTTGGCCAGATGGTACTGTAATGATCGTTTCAGGGAGACCCGGAAATTCAGCCCACACGGTGATGAGTTTAACAGTTTTAATAGATGCAACAGAGCAGCTAACGGACGGCAGGTGTGGCAACCAGGACCAGGAAGAGGGGCTAGGCAGATAGCGGAGGTCGGTCCAGAAAAAGGTCTAATCCAGGTAGGCAGAGTTCAGGATAGTCCGGCAGGGAGCAGGCAATCGGGAGTCCGTGAGAGGCAGCAAGGTCAAATCCAGGTGGGCAGAGTTCAGGATAGTCCGGCAGGGATCAGGCAATCGGGAGTCCGTGAGTGGAAGCGAGGTCAGCGACAGGGATCTAGAACAAGACAAGATTTACTACAGAATAACAGGCAAGGCAAATGACCATCTGGCAGGGAAGCAGACATTGAGGAGGGATTATATAGGGTGATGAACAGGTGAGGAGAGTGAGCGCTGATGAGACCCAGGTGGAGCAGATGAGCCTGATTGTGTGAGCTGCAGGCAATGCAGGCCAGTCCTCATGACAGAACAGCATTTGTGGGCTCTCTCTCATCAATAGTAAGGTAAAAATGATTTCAAACTTATTCATACAAGGGTAGAGCATCTCAGTAGCTTTAAGTGTTGGCTTAGTCTTTACTGTTTCTGATGCACCTTAACTCTGTTCTTCAATGTGGAGGTCCAAGAAACCTCAGGCCATTTCTGCATTTTCCAATTTTGCATCTTCATTTTAAGCATTTTAAAGCTTATGCTGGTAACTTGATAACAGTGCAACGCACTTTATGATTAAATGTTCTTGTCTAAGAGTAGCTAATAATTCATGATAACATATCATGAATAACATTAAATTACCGTCACTCTTTCATGGGCTCTTTGTGGTTTAAACCACATCAAATTGCTTGCTGTAAGCATTTTGTTATTAAAATTTCACAGCATCAGAGCTACAGGGTTGAAAAAGTTGAGTTATACCTATGCATCTCTTTGTTTTAGGTCCCCAGTTGGTGAGACGGATGACAACAACACAACAGAAAAAAGTGACAGAAAAATTATGTTTCTAGAAGAGGCATAAATAAGGAGACATATATTTCATTAAGGGATAGGTGGCGGGATACCATGAGGAAAACTGTAGTGTCAAGTAGTAACAATGTAATGTTTTTATTTTTTTTATTTTATTTCTTTTTTTTACTTCACTCTTTATTACTTCCTTTTCCACAGCATTTATCAAAGTCCAGCAATTGGGTCCAAATCCTTGCATCAATTTCCCCATGGATCATGACAATCCTGCCTCTTTGGAAAAAAATCTCTAACTCGCAGATATGCAAGTTAGCAATTCAGACTGGAATACTAAAATAAAACACTCCTGAAAAAAGGCACTCTCTTTACCAAAGTTCCTTCTGCATGGCACAAAGTGCCAGATCAATGCCTTTCCTCGCAGTAAAATTAAAGTAAAGTTGTTCCTTAATCCCCTTAAGTTTCTAACAACATTACAGGTGAACCACATGGCTCTGGTCTCAGAAATACCAGACAAGAAAAACATGCCCTGTTAGATCTCTATAGTTGACAGCACTTTCCATTTGTGCCAACACCTCTCAAAATAAAACTGCAGAGGACCTTGAACTGAAATTCCTAAAGCCGTGTTTCCTCTTTCCTTCATCTTCATCATAATCCAAGGGTTTTTTTTTGCTCTTTATGCTGTCTTCAGATTACTTTTCTTTTTACTTTTTCATACTCCCATCTGCCTAAACCTATTGGGGTGGAGAGGATAGCAAAGAGAGATGGAGAAGGCACCACAACGTTTAGCCAGGGTGACCTGCAATCTTCTTTCAGGGAGACCTGAAAGAAGCATCACATAATATTCATTCATCATTCATTCATTTTCTATACCACTTAGTCCAATTCAGGGTCGCGGGAAACCTGGAGCCTATCCCAGCAATAAGTGGAGAGAGGCAGGATAAACCCTGGAGAGGTTATCAGTCTATTGCAGGGCCAACACAGAGACAAACAACCATTCACACTCGTATTCACTCCTCGGAAAAATTTAGAGTAACCAATTAACCTAACATGCATGTCTTTGGGTGATGGGAGGAAGCCTGAGTACCTAAAGAGTCAGCCTATTATCGCTTAAAGAACATATCAAGTATTGAAGGACTGATGATTCAGCAGGATTTAGAGAAACTTGTCCACGCATTTATCTTCAGTAGACTGCACTACTATTATGCTGTCCTCACAGGTCTCCCTAAAAAGTCCATCAGACAGCTGCAGTTAGTTCAGAAGTCCTCACTAAGACCAAGAAAGTAGATCATATAACTCCAGTCCTCAGATCTTTACACTGGCTTTCTGTCTGTCAAAGAATTTACTTCAAAATCCTGCTGTTAGTTTATGAAGCACTGAATGGTTTGGGACCAAAATACAGTCAGAATCTTCTGGTTTGTTATGAACCAACCAGATCCGTCAGGTCATCAGGGTCAAATCTGCTTTCTGTTCCCAGAGTCAGCACTAAACATGAAGAGGCAGCGTTCAGTTTTTCTCCTGGCTGCCATAGTCATATGTGAAATTGCACAGCGTAGGGGCGCTTAGGGCGTAGCATCACGTGTGGAGCTGAACATCAATGGGGTGATATATGTATGTGGGATGACATATCGACACCACAAACCTCCTTAAACATCTGAGAGTCAACCATAACCCTAAATTTCGGGTGCGCTGCGTTGTGACTGTGCTGCGCCCTCCGCGTCATTTTAGTCAATGGTTTGGCTCACACCAGGCATGCCGCGGTGTGTGTCAGAAGCGTGTCAGAAAAACATATGCACCGAGTCTATTTTTGACTCAGATAGGGGCAGACAGGAAATCAGACACGGGAGCAGTGTAAAGGTTCCTGTAATTTTAAAAATAAAAGCCAGCATGTAGATTTGCGCTTGCTGAACCATGTAAACATTACATCATTAATTGGTCAGGGTGTCTCAGTGATTTCTTTTTCATAATGGATGATGACACGTTTATCCTGGAAGTGGAGAATCACAAGATTGTCCAATTCTCCTGTGATTTCGGGATCTTTCGGGATCCAGCTAGGCGGATTACATGAGTGGGCGCTCCACACCTGACATGCGTGGAACAAAACTGTGGGGCAGCCACACCTGAGCACGCAGAGCACACACACCTGGTGGAAATTGGGGGTCATACAGGGTATAATTAAATTAAGGAAGAGGAGGAAATTAGCAGGACAGGTGCTGCAAGGCCAAGACACGTCACTCTCTTGGAGTCCTTTGATGCCACAGGCAGGTACTAACCACTGTTCAGAGGGAGAAAATGC
This sequence comes from Melanotaenia boesemani, assembly GCF_017639745.1. Lineage (NCBI taxonomy): Eukaryota > Metazoa > Chordata > Actinopteri > Atheriniformes > Melanotaeniidae > Melanotaenia > Melanotaenia boesemani. The sequence goes on from NC_055682.1 coordinate 25,134,759, forward strand.
GGAGCTGTGTACCACTGATGCTACATTTTGGGAAAGTGATTTTCATCTCTCGGCTAGGTTCACATTTTTGTGTTGATGTTCAGACAACATAAGTTCCCCTCATTCTAAAAATTATTGCATCCAGTTTTGTTATGTACAGTAGTAAATATGGTTATGAAATAAGAAAATGCTTCAATAAATATCTGTATAAGTTCAGCTTGGAGTGAAATGTGTCCCTGAGATCAGCTCACATCAATTCAAGAGTCGGTAAGCTTGCTGCAGAGGCTGGTGTCATTAAATATTCAGTAAAACAGCTATAGGGCTTCTAAAAGATAGAAAATATGGATGAAAAATGTGTAATAGGATAGAAAGATAATAACATAAATCCCTCTTATTTATTTAGACTGATGGGTAACTAAATATTTTAATATGTGGGTATTGACAAACATGCAATTATTGTGGCAATTATAATTTTTTTTTTTTTTTTGTATTTTACTGATAATTTCAGTCCAAGTCACAAAGTATACTATAAAAATATAACTACCATTTACTTTCCCCTCAGTGTGGGCTGCTTTGAAAGTTATTTTCCAAACACGTTAAGTTTCTGTACAAAGTATTGGTGTGGGATCGGTATCGCCAGTGCTGGCTTGTATTTCACTTGGTATCGGATCGGAAAGGAAATGAGAGGTATCGCACATCACTAACATATGAAACAAACTACCAGAGAACTGCAGGGCTGCTGAATCTCAGGGTTAAAAACTTTTTTATTTGCCACCTTTTATCAAAGCAACCATAAATTTTATCTTATTTTACTTTTGTCTTCTTTAAAGTTCTTTTATTTCTTTTTTAAGTTTGTTTTAATGATTCTTATGCACCACGCTGTAATGTGTTTAATGTTTTATGTAAAGCACTTTGAATTGTCTTGTACATGAAATGTGCTATACAAATAAACGTCCCTTGCCTTGCCATAATACTTGATACAAAAATAACCCAAAAATTATTCTAAAGCATATATATATATATATATATATATATATATATTTTTTTTTTTTTTTTTTTTTTTCTTTTTTTTTTCTTTTTTTTTTCTTTTAAACTTATTCATTTTGCATGTTTTTAAACTTTGAATCAAAACAGTTGTTTCACTTTAGGCTATTCCCTACAGACTACAAGTCATGATCATAGCTTTTAAATAGAATTTAACTATATGCATTATACATATTTTTCATAAGTAATCTATGAGAAGAAATGTTTCTTTCCCCTTATATATTTATTCTGAGACTAGATACCAGGAGTATATGTGTATATATTTTATGTGGTTTTGATTGCCCTGCTCCTCTCAAAAGTAAATCCTTTTCTACCAGAGTAAAACATAATGCCTCAACTGCAGTACAAGCGTTGTAGCCCTAGCAGGACCAGTTCAGCTACTATTAGTGGTGCAGCCACACAAATAAAACAGCAATCAATCATAATGTGTCATGAAAATGTGCACAAGATTCAGCATGGATCATTTGTACAAGTTGGTATGTAACATGGCAAAACTGATAAACAAGTTTGGTGTTTTTTGCCAAAGAAATTTGAGTCTTCAGTGTCGCTCAATTTTATATTCCATGTTTGTTTTGTATTGTTTTATATTGTAACTTCAAACTAGCTAATCTAACTAGCTAATCTAAATGACGCACTTTTGCAAGTAGCAGTGATGTGGACAGCGTATGTAGCATCATAACTTAATAAATAATATTAATCTTTACATTTCAAGTTGTTTTTATTGTACTGTAAACTGGTTTACTGTGTTATTTTATGTTTTTCTACATCCGTTGTACTGTTGAATAAAAATGGTTCTTATTTTTTTCTCTTTTAATCTTATTTCACTTCACTAGGTTTGGCCACAAAGAACCCAGAATGGATAAACAACCATAAGTCAAACATTAATATTTGGTCTTGTCAGCTACCTTAGGTTTTAGAGTTTATTGAAAATCATCTACTAGCGAGCAAGTTAAGAGTTAGTAATTGTGATAAACTCAGTTTAACACACAACCAAGTTTTACTTATGTCAAAGTAAAACAAATAAATAAACCTGGCTTCTGGAACAGACTCATGGCTGTTTGAGAATATATAAAAACCTACTTTAAAACTTAGGCCAAGAAATGTGGACTTCTATACACTCAATTGATGAGTAAGTTGGAACAACATGAACATATGGTATGGTGTCTCTGTACTTGTGTACCCAATGGAAACACAAACTCTTTCATGTCCTAAGCCAGAAGCTTCTAAACTGTAATTCAACTTTCAGCCTGGATGAACAAAAGAAACCTTTCCATCTGGTTTCACTCTCTCATTTCATCACTCCTTTAGCCCCCATTCCTTCTTGCCCTCCTGTCTTAATTTACTTTGCCAACCTATCTCCCTCTCACACACTCTTTGTCTCTCAAACACATTTTCTACAAACCCCACTTCATTCTTTTCTCCCTCACTTGCTTTCAATTAGTCCTCTTGTCCATTTCTTATCACCTGGCCTAATTCCTCCTTCTCTCCCTTCATCCTTTCAACTCTGGGTTCCCTTTTTAATTTTCCCCATTTGATTTTCTGTGTTTGCTGGCACAACTCCCCTCATTCATCTCTCTCCCTTTTCCTCATTATCTTTCTGCTCTCCTCATCTGTCAGTCTATCTCCCTCCCCTCCTTCCTTTGTCCACCCACCTGTCTGAGTTTACTATGTGCACATCATCACACTGTCACCCAGATGTCCATTTGTTCATTTCTTTCTTTGTTAATTCTCTGCAGGGAAAGTTTGGCTCTTTTTTTTAAATAAAACAAACTCTAAGAAGAACTTTCAGTGTAGGGAAAACTTTTTTCTTCTAATTCCAACATTAGTTCCAGGCAGCACTGTGACTCAGTAATTATTACCATCACCTCATTGAAACAATGGCCATGAAGGTTTCTCATTGGTGTTGCATGTAACGTAATAGGTTTATGACATATCAGTCAGTGTCTGAAACAATATAATACTGTAGATTTGAAAAGGCTATTGTCTATTCATGACACCCTTGTGACCTGTCCCCTGCAACTTTCCTAATGTCCACTTAAATTGGGTTCTGCTTTCACTAAACATGCACAAATGGATAAAAAGATAGGTGACTATTTATTAGGACTGTCAAAAATAATGTGATAATGGTGTTAACTAATTTATGTAATTGTGTTAAAATTTTTTTAACACAATTAACGCATGTGCGGCATGACAAGCCCCATACATCCGTCATTTCTCCATTATAACGGCGGGACGTGGAGAAGCCCGATGGAAAAGTTGGGTGGTTCAATGGACGGACTTTTCACACACACACAAGGTTCCACATCCACACTTTTCCCACATTATTTTTTAAACGTATTCTGCGTTTTGCACCAATATGTCTGCTGTCCGGTCACCTCTGTTTTTGCAACAGCTGCTTCTTCCCTCTTCTCTCATGTTGTTATGTAAATCATAACGGCTGTTGGTGATCAGCTGATCGCCTTTTCTCTTGTAGCGTTTGTTTATTGTTCAGTTGAAAAGGAGGAAACTAGCAGTTCATGGTTCACACCGGCACATATTTACCCCAAAGTATTGTTTTTGGCAGGACCTTCTCTAACACAGTAGCTGACGAAAGAATGTAGCTGAAGACAGAAAGTAGCTGAGAAAGGGCTTGTATTTCAGCTATACAGGGCCAGGTCTAAGGTTCTGATTGGGGGCCAGGCAGGTCAGCTAAAAGTAATTATATGTAACATTGGCTCTTTCAGGCATATAAAAACTTGCAAATGGTGATAATCATGATTCATTTGTAAGCTATGATTAATAATGATTAATTATTTTGAAAGCTGTGATTAACCTGATTAAAATTTTAATCATTTGAAAGCTGTAATATATATACATACGCATACACACACATAGACATATATATATATATATATATATATAATGTTTTTTCTTCTTCTTCTTCTTCTTCTTTCTTTGAATGACAAGTGAAAGTTCTCTAAATTAAATTTAAACCACGAAACTAAGAAACAGAGCAGTGTGCAAGACTTCTACATGATTTGCCTGATTTCAGGTCTTAAAAGAAAACCACTGAGTGGCAGAATCAGCAGGATGTCTACCAGTTATGAATGCCGCAGACGAAGATGGACATGGTAAATCTCATGTGTGCTATTTTCACACCTGCTTTTTTCTGCAAGTCTTTACATAGACATGCAAGTGTTTAGGGCAGAATGCATCCTATCTATACCAAGAAACTGTCAGAATCTGTCACATCATGACCACTCTGGATTTTATTCCTCTGCATGAAACAATCTTGTAATCAGCACAATTTTATGTTAACACATAAACACATGCAAAATGTATGGTAAGGGCAGTACAGTGTTTTTCTTTTTTGAGTTTGCTATTGTAGTTGTTTGCTTTTACACTAGATTTTGAAAAAAGTGTTTATGACAGGTTTAACTTGGGTCATGTCTGCATCACAGTACAGGATCACTGAGCTTGAATAAATATAAACATAACAAAATAGCTAGAAAAAAATGTTAAAGGAAAAGACACAAAACTCTTTACAATTTCCCAAAGCAACAACATTATCAAAAAAAAGTCAAACCTAACTGGCTTAAAAAAATAATCATCAACTAAGTTTTGTCATGACTGCAATGGTTAACTGGTGCAGCAATGCTGGTTAGAATTTGACTGTTTGCTAATAAAAATTAAAACACCAACACTGAATTAATAAAAAAGAGTCAAAAAGGGGAGGAGAGGTTTATGAAAAATTTAAAGAAAGTTCAAGAAGCGTTAAATACAACCCATAAGAGGGTGGGCAACAGACTGTAGCCTTTATAGATGCATTAAACTTTCAAAACAACAGCTCTCATACACCAAATACATTTTTTTTACGAATTTACATGATAAATCAAAATATGTCCTTTTAATTATTTCTATGTATGTTTAAAATAAAATAATATTTCTAGTAGATGCCAAACAAAATAAAATCAAGCTCATGAAGTGCAACAAAAATGTCTTATTTGAATAAATCACTAGAATATCTTTTATACAAATGCATCAAAAAGAACATGCAACCTAACTGAACTAGAAATTAGGTTGCATGTTGCAGGGAAGAAAGGAACAATAAAGCCTTTATTCCAAACACTAAGACAGGGAGAAAACAGGAACGACAGATAGAAAACAGGAGTGAGTGAACAGGAGAACAAAGCCGAACAAAGAAGTTGACACCATCTGCCTTGTTGTCCAATATTGAGTTTGAATATGTGTAAACACACACATACAGACAAGCACACACTCTGAGCACACACCACATTCAGTATCTGTCACTGTGAGAAACTCAAACTTTATTTTAATGTAATTCTGTCCTGAGATGAGCAGAAAGTGGAATATGTCACTTTGGGACTTAATAGAATTTCAAATCACAGCAAGATTAGATGAAAACACATCGAGGTTCCATTTAGACTGTGTTCATGACTTGATCTAGAGTTCACAGACAGTGTGCACAGCATCATCTGACATTTGCAAGACCTTTGTAATAAAATACACAGGTTTTATCCTCTGTTCATACTGGCCAAAACACTGCTGTAGGATACCTTGGTGAAGAAACTCTGGTGCTATTTTGGTAAGAATGTAATTCAGAGCCCATCTGTCATGCTCAAATCATTATTTATATATTTCATTTGATTCAGAACACAACATGAAAGTGCTAACCAAGACAAGAAGGAAATAACACATTTCCCTTTCCCTGTCTTGTTGTGTCAAAGTACAAAACAAAACAATTTAATACCTTTTTTTTAAAACTCAAATTATACTTTTTCATTCTTGTTTTGATTAAAAAAAACATTATACTGGTCACAAAACATTACTATCATTGAATTTATTAATGCTTTAATTTATTGTGATTAGATTCTTATGAATCAAATTATGACATAAACCACATTTTTAGTATTTGGCCCCCGCAGGCTATAGCTCTCTTTGAGCACATGCTTGTAGCCCAGGGCTTTAAGCTCCGAGCTAAACCCTCTTTCCATTTCAGTTGTGCAGCTAGTCTGGGAGTATTACCTAAAACCTGCATACATGTAAACATTACCCAACTTGTATACAAAACCTGTTTATTCCAGTAAATACAAATAGCTGTTCATGACACTGTACAGGTAATGCAGAGACATTTTAAAACATGAAGTAGTGGATAGACCTGCAACTGCAAACTGTAGGTTTTATTATTGGTTTTAAAAATAATTTTTAGTTTAATAATTTTGCTGTTTAACATAATATTTTATTACTGAAAATATCTTAATAAAGTACAGAAACAAGTAAGAAAAATGCATTATTCAAAGCATAAAAATAAAAATCAGTGGTCCAGAATTACAGGTGTGTCCCACCTGTAATGTTGCTGTTTGCAGGGCTATGTCCAAGGACACTGGAGTTTTGACTTTTGGACACCACTGTGGGAATTCGGCAGCATTGTACTGACTCTTCAGGTTATTTTTAAGTTTCTCTAAACATTTACAGTTGTGAGATGATGTCTAGCTTTTTCCTCTACAACGACATACTTCATCACCTTCTTGTTATACCAGATACTATCAATCTGTCTTTAGACTTTATTTTCTGCACGGATACTTTGTTCAGAGCCCCACTATCTGAAGATGACCAGCACACCTGTCCACTGCTCTAGTGTAGGGGTGTCCAAAGCTAATTCTTAAAGCCTACTGTCTTGAACAGTAGTGGGTTAAGGGCCTTGCTAAGGAGGCTACAGTGGTTTACTCTCATAGCCAGTTCAAGAACTTGAACGTGGGTCCTCTGGATTCCAACCCACCTCTTTCGCCACTCTAACCCAAAGATTTTGGATGTTTCCTGCAGCAGCACACCTGAATCAGATCAATAGGTTAACATGTTTAGACAGACTTTGACAACAAGCTGTTGAAGAAAGTCATTTTATTTGAATCTCTTGCAGCTAAGAGAAATCAGCCAGGGGGCTCCTGATCTTCCTCATCCTGTCCCACCTTACACTGCCTTTGATTTCACCTCATATCAGGGTAAACCTGTCCTTTTTTTTTTTTTTTTTTTTGGTCAAAAGTCCTAATTAAACTTTATTTGACTAATTTAAAACAATTATGTTGTAGCCAGTATGAAGCCAAATAGGTTTCCTATTGTAAAGAGCCCCAGAGCTCACTTCTCTGGAAACTTTGTGAAAACTGTTCTTGCTTTGCTCAGAGGCTAAATAGTCTAAAGAGTCTTAATACTCTTAAAGACTTAGGATACAAGTCCATTTCAACATCAAAGTTTTGACAGTAGGAAAGTCAATCAATTCTTAAAGCTCAACCACAGCCAAACTCTTCAAAGGCTCCTTTGCCCGGTTATTTCATCCTTAACAAAGAACTTTGTTGGTGGCAGGGCGGGTTTTGCTTGTGGTGGTGTCCGTGTCTTTAGATGCCACATGTGTTGCATACTCAATCAGTTGTTCATTAAAACTATCCAGTGAACCTTGTAGACAGTAGCTGTTCTTGTAAAGGAAAGTGTGTGACCAGAGCAGATTATATTAAAGCTTCAATATAATTAAAAGCTGTGAAACACAGGGTTCTCCACAATCATATAACTCCACTGATTCTATAAAAGCGATCACAAATTTCTGAGTTAAAAGACAACACCTCATTACTTATTGGCTAATTAGTGTGGCTGCAAATGTTCCTTGAAGCTGCAGATGTTTGGTCTACGGCTAGCAGCTCATCATTAGTTGCATTTTACAAAGGGGCATTTTTGTAAGTCAGATTTTACACACCATATGTATTTTATCTAGTTTGTGTTATCTGTTAAGTTAATAAAATCTGATGCATCTTTAGATGGCATCGTTTAAAGCTCTCTGTGTGTCTTTATCACTCATTGCTCTATATTACTCCCAATTAATACATAGCCTACTGTAAATCTCAGCATAACAGCATAGAAATATTTTACACTTCAACACTTATTAAACTTAATTTATACCATGGTCTGGGTAAATACTCGATTCTGATTGGCTGGAGGGTGTCCATTAAAAAGTGATAATGGACACCTATAAAAGAAGTTCTGGCAAAATAGCCTTATTGCTGTAAATTATTGCACTGACTAAACGGTAGCTGGTAACCGTGGCAACAGAAACTTAGACGCTGGGCTGCAGACGTGCTAAATCAGAGCAGCCTGCAGGCTTATTGAACATATAGGAAACTATCTGTGGACTTTGACTGTTTGAAACAAAATGTCTCATCATCCTCTGGACACACACAAGCTGTAAGAGCTGCACCCGCCCTCTGAAATGTTTGTGTCACATTCTGCGGCCGACTGAGCTGCAGGTTCTGTGTTAGAGTTGGTTACCTTGGCAATGTGTCACAACGAAATAGTCCACTCAGCCGCTTCTTGTGAAAAACTTAGGATTTTACTGGTAAAAAAAAAAAAAAAACAACATTAACGCATTAATAATTCATTTAATTTTTTTTTCTTCTTCCTCTCCCTCCTCCCCACTCTGCCCTGCTACTTGTCCTGTCATCTCTGAGCCTCTCTCTGCATTTCTGTTCTGAATCCAGAATCTAGAACCATGGATTTGAACCATACATTTAAAAATGTAGGGGAGATGCACAAAGAGTGGACTGCAGCTGGAGTCAGTGCTTCAGGAACCACCACACACAGACGTATGCAAGACATGATTTCAGCTGTCGCATTCCTTGTGTCAAGCCACTCTTGAACAAGAGAGAGTGTCAGAAGCGTCTCGTCTGGGCTAAAGACAAAAAGGACTGGACTGCTGCTGAGTGGTCCAAAGTTATGTTCTCTGATGAAAGGAAATGTTGCATGTCCTTTGGAAATCAAGGTCCCAGAGTCTGGAGGAAGAGAGGAGAGGCACAAAATCCATGTTGCTTAAGGCTGAGTGTAAAGTTTCCACAGTCAGTGATGGTTTGGGTGCCATGTCATCTGCTGGTGTTGGTCCACTGTGTTTTCTTAGGTCCACGGTCAACGCAGCCATCTACCAGGAAGTTTTAGAGCACTTCATCCTAAGGTCAGGTCAGCAAACTGGCCTGACCTTAACCCCGTAGAAAATCTATGGGTATTGTGAAAAGGAAGATGTGATACGCCAGACCCAACAATGCAGAAGAGCTGAAGGCCATTATCAGAGCAACTTGGGCTCTCAACACCTGAGCAATGCCACAGACTGATGGACTCCATGCCACGTCGCATTGCTGTAGTAATTCAGGTTAAAGGAGCCCCAACTACGTACTGAATGCTGTACATGCTCATACTTTTCATGCTCATACTTTTCAGTTGGACAACAATTCTAGAAATCCTTTTTTTGTATCGGTTTTAAGTTATTTTCTAATTATTCTAATTTTCTTGGATATTGAATTTGGGGTTTTCATTAGTTGTCAGTTATAATCATCAAAATTAAAAGAAATAAACATTTGAAATATGTCTGTGAGGAATGAATTCTGTTCTCTGGCAACTGAATCCCTCTCTTTCGCCATCCATGACACAGTTTCTCTCAGTAGCTAGATGTGTGCTTCAAAAATGGTTGATAGTATCTTCTGATTTGTGCTCATACCCTTGTCCCACCAGTAAGCCAATTTTTCAGTCATATTTCATTAATTTCAATTGACACCAGAAATCAGGAAAAGGTAGACAGAACACTTTGTCTCAATGAGACATTTAACAAAGTGACTATAATGACAACACAGATGATTTTATTATATTATGATCAGAAAAACTGACAAGTGATGTGGATCTAATTAATCAGTTATTATGTTGGTAACATAAATCCTGTCTAATCTGTCTGCCTTAAAATCTTCCTCTTTATCTTTACAACATGATGTGGGACAAAATTTTGTCTACACATTAGTGAGGCCATTTTCTGCCACTTGACAGAAGTTAAGCAGTAAGTTTCATCCTCTGAAGGATTAGTAGTACAGAGCCATACAATTACTATCATGATTAACTGTAATCATTTTATATGAATGATAGGTAAACACATTTATATAAACAAAAGGTACGTTTCTGACGGTGCTTTGTGAAATATAATAGTTTCACTTCCTCCACTTCACAATGAGAAACACTTGTTTTATCAAGATCCTTTAGACTATGGAAGAGAATGACTACACCCTTACGAAGGTTTGTACCATGAAGTAAAAATAAAACTCATCTTCACTCTGAAATTTAGATGGATAATTCTTGTGTGGGGTCACAATTGTGTGTTTGTTAGCCGTATATGATAGTTTATCTAAAAAATGATACATTGTGATTAAAAACGTGTAACTCTAGCTGGTGAGGCACTGACTCCTTTGGAGTTACAATTTTAAGAACTAATTGTTTATTTAATTATCAGCATGCATTTTGACCCCTGGAAATGTTTCATATCTCATCAGCATTCCTCACTCTCACTCACACACTAACACAAACACACACACAGGAACATATCTGACCTAGAAAAAAAAAAACTTTTATAGCGGCTAGAGACGATGAATAGAGCAAACTTGCTCCCTTCATGTTGTAAATATTTCATATTCATTCTAAACAAAATGAGCACGAATTCAGAATTTAACCATCAGTTAAATTATTAGCTTTTAAAACTTGAAATTATATTGATTTAATCTATTTTAAAAGAGGTTGCTCATCAAGACAATGAGAAAAGAAGAATAATTTATTTAATGTCACATTTTTGTTTTTAAATATTCTTTTGTTTGTTTGTTTTCTTCTTGTTTTTGGTTGCTTGTTTGTTTGTTTGTTGTCTCATATATTTTTTAAAAAGAAACAGACATCCATTTGTGGTCTTACCTTTATTTGTATATGAAGTCCATGCACTATACTGCTCCAAAAAAAACTTGGTTGTAAAAGTCCTCCTTATTTTCTTGTAGTTTTATAAATCTCTCAGCCTCTGTAGAAAAAATGGCTTTTTCCACCTGTATCTTTGGTTTCAGTTTTTTTATTTTAGTTTAGATATATAACCTTCAATCTGGGCAGTCAGACAAAGCAGAGAATAAAATATAATGCACCACATGACCTGCTGACTTTAGCTAACACTTTTGGCATGGAGAAACAGGGCAGCAACAAGCAACCACCAGCTCACGTGCGCCCCCTCATGGTGCGGCAGATTTCTGTCTGTCTGACCTTAATGAGTTTTTTCGGCAGTTTATTGTCTGATCAGCGAGAAAATTTATGTCACACACTTACATAAAAGATATTACACCAACAGTAGAAAGTCATGGTGTGTAATTAATCTTTCTGTAAACTTTATATTGACGACATGCTAAGAAACAGAAGTGAGAGGCACCATAAAACCCAATGTCTATGGGATCACCATATCAAGGTCAGGTGAGGCTCTTTGCTGCCTCATCTCGGGTTTCTGCCCTGTATTTGATCTGAAAATGCACGATTTAATGAGATATTACTTAAAATATTAAAAATGATTGGAGTAATAGAGAAAACATTTATAACTGACTATAACTATAACTGAGTGAACAAATATTAAAATTATATTATGTGATAATTATTAGTTTTTTATTGTGCATGACAGGTGAGGTTCTGCCTCCCCTGACCACACATCCCTGCTGCAACGTGTCATCTTACAAATGACACTGGAGATAGTGATTTCAAGTGAAGCTGTTCTCAGAGTAACATGCACACTACTCCTGTAATGCTAATGAACCTCTCGGGAGTAAACCACTGACTTTTTAGTAGCCTAAGATTAAAACAGTGTTTCCATCCATTGCCAGTATCTTTTACATGACCATTGTGTGTTTTCCACATAGCTATGAATTTTAATAGCAAAATGGAATGATGCAAGAAACCTGTAACTCCATGACTGATATGCCTTACTTGATTTACTGTACAGTTTTATGCCTATGACAAATCTCTGTCAGTTGTCAACCCAATCTTATGGCAACATGTGAAATAGTCATGTAAACTTATTCTAGTGATTTGCATCAACCGACAGATTTCATAGCTTTTTCTCCTACTACAATACTGGAAAATGAACACAGAGGAATAGTGTCAGCATATTTCATGGAATTGGTTGATAGATCATGTGATAAAGTAAAAATTTAGGGGTTGCAAGGGATTTGATGGTAAAGTGACAGACACGACAGTCAAATTCAAGAATCAAGTTCAATGCTAACAACTGATATTTTATAGTAGCTTTTATTAAAATGTCATTTTTGAGCTGCTGTTTCCTGTTGTTTTCAGCAGCCTTTTAAAAACATTTTATTCTTTGTAAACTATTTGATTACATTCGGGTATTAAAACTATATGACTAAAGTTAGAAAAACATCACAAACTGTATTAAAACAAACACTGTAAGACCAAAGTGCATCAAAATACTGACTGTTTTTTGTTTTTTTGTTTTGTTTTGTTTTGGGGGGGGGGTTACTGTGTTACTGAATGTATGCTACTGAAATACACTACTTTTAAAGTAGTTATAAAGGTTGGCATGAAAAAGAAGGAAAAACATTTCTTTACTGGGCCATATACATATTTTTCTATGCCCCATCTCAAAACTGTTTCATTTTCACAAGTACTTTTGAATAAAGTCATGAGGAACTTCATTTTTAAAACTGGCAAATGTCTGAATGACTAAGTGCCATTACCAGGCACATCTCTGAACATCTGAACACCCCATTTAACTAAATGTGAAGTTTATTTAGACTAGAGTTGCACATCAATCAGACTTTACCTGTATATAAAAATAATCCCTTATACTAAGAAGAAAACTGGCTTAAAAATTAGTACAGATACATAGTTAACCAAACTGAGCTGAGCAAAGCATGTCATAATTGCTTTATGTACATCATTAGCACAATTTAATCAGCACTGATAGCACTATTTATTGGCAGCTGTTAACCTGAACTCCTGTTTCCTGACTCAGCTTTACCCAGGTATGAAAATGTTTATGGCCAACATCATCATACACAAAATATGTCATGGTACCAGAGCATGGCGCACATGGTGTAAAATAAACATTCTCATACTTTTTTACATGATTAGAGTTCACATTATATCATTCAAACACATGAGCATCTGTCTCTGCAGCTTGACATTCACAGTGCATTTCCCTGTGGTAGGTTTGTACAAGGCCCCGCAGCTGCAAATATCTTATAGTCCAATCAAAGTAGACTTGCCAATTTTTCCCAGAGCCTAAACAGGGATCAAAACTTCAGATAGGTATGTTCCCAACAGAACCTTCAATAAAACTTTGGGAAGGGTATCAGTTCCAGAGAAGCAACCACAACTGAGCTGATGAATGACTGAAAAACCAGATTTATTTTTCTTTTGTGTGTGTGTGTGTGTGTGTGTGTGTGTGTGTGTGTGTGTGTGTGTGTGTGTGTGTGTGTGTGTGTGTGTGTGTGTGTGTGTGTGTGTACTACATAAAAAAATACTAATGACATCAAATTTGTTGCTAGTCTTTGACATATCCAAGACTCAAATCACCACCAAAGCTCAACCCCTGTAATATTTATCTTATAGGAAATATTTAATGTTTTCTATGTTTTTTTTAATAAATAATTAATAATCCAAATAATTAAACAGGCATTTAAAGGGTTAAAAGTTACTGAAATCATAAGTCTATGTAAAAGTGCTTTGCAGTTGTTTTTCTGCACTTTAGATATCATTTTGTAGTGGAAGACTATAAAAAACTCCACCCATGAATAGGAATTCAGATCTTAAGAAACTGGATTAAATCTTCTTTGTTTGAATAGCATGTAGATTTGAGCCCATAATGTACTGCACAATTTGTAAGATATACATTTTGTGGCATAAGTTTTGTTATTTTTCACTGAGATGGTTGGAGGGAAGGAATCAAATGAACCGTCTTTGCTTTACCTCAGCTGATTCTTACTTAAATATAATCTATCGGCACAATTGCAGGCAATCAGTCTCAGTATACCAGATTATTGCCTGATACCGTTTGCTGAAAACATCAAACAGAAAAACAGCAGTATAGACTGGAGTCCTTGGCCTTGATATGGTCTGTTGACTTCTTGGAAAACAGTCTTTTTTCTCTGCTAGGATATATAACTTATTTTCACCCCCCTGCAAGCCTTTTATTTACTGCAGCTCTCAACAATTTAATTGTAAACAGCTAGTGTGAAATCAGCTAGTATTAGCTTGATAGCTAGAAGCAGCTCCTTACAGGTTTTTTTTAAAGGACTTGACCATACACACCACATACAATGAGTTTAAACTGCTGTGTAGTTGCAGCTGCAATGAACACTGTCATCAGAGAAATCAGAAACTTACCCACATTAGAAAAGACATTTCTTTGACGATAAAAAAACAAAAAGATTCTGTTTACGGTTGCATGGAGCTGGAGCCCACATCTAGTTGTTTATTGGCTTAGAATTGAGATACATTCTGGACAGGGCATCAGTCCAACACAGACAATGTCCATGTCTCCAGACTGTGGGATGAACTGGAGAACCCAGAGGAACCCTTGCAAACACAGAGTGAAACACATGTGTGAAGTGCACACATGTAGACAAGATTCGAAGTGGGAGGCCTTCCCTTTTTTTTCTGTTTTTTTTTTTTTTTTTTTTTTTTTTTTTTGACCAGTGCACCCCAGTGCCAAACTCTGTTGGATATCTATTTAATTTTATGTAATACAGCATTTTTTTTTAGGGAATGAAAGGAAAAATGTATTCTAACTGGGTATTTTAGGGAGTGGTGTAGGGAACAAAATTTAAAATTTTGGTCAAGACTGTATTCCTCCCTTACTGTTTTACATTTTCTGAACAGCCAATAAATAGTCAGTGACAACACAGGCTCTGCATGTGTGTGTGCAGCAGGTAGCTGTTTTCAACACAGAGCCCATATGGTCACTAATTATACTTTGGCACTGAAGAATTTTCATGAGACCAAATCAGAGTCAAAGAAGGTCACCACATTACAGACCTCTCTGTAAAACTGAGCAGCATCAACTGGCATGGCAGAAACAATGCCCTCTGTAACATCACCACAGTGATGTGAACCACATTTCACAGATCACAGAGCAGGACTGTTGAGCTGAGATCATCCCTGGAGGGGAATGGCAGACATCAAACTAATGTCCACAATAACTTGTTACATTTTGCCCATTTCCTTTTTATGAACTCATACATATTGCTTTTTAATGTTTTTGGTTGCAAATCACAGTGTATAACAATAGATTAAACCCATCAATTCTATTCTTTCCTGCCTTGCTCTCTGTTTGGCGTCAGTTAATATTGTGGGTGTGCTGTCAAACTCATCCACCTGAAGGTGGGGGAGGAGCCACTGCCATGCTGACCATATGGCCAGCTTATTATACGCTGGCAACGCATCTTAATGAGACTCCCAGAAACTGTCAAAGACATTCTTTTGATTCCACACCACTCATACACTCAGATCCAGATGTACACACATAAAGACACATTAGCAAGCAGGCGTATAACATAGATAATGCACACATTATGAATATAAAACTGACAAACCATCTACATACATCTGTACAGTCCATGTCTTTGCTCACAAGCACAAATGAAAAATGTAAAAATCCTTAAAGCAAAAGCGCAGCCAAAGCATTATAGTGGCACCTAGTGGTGACAGACAGACACAAACTGGCCTAGAGAGCTGTAGTGCTGCAGCGATACTTGTGGTAAACTTACAAAGTGATTTTCAATATATTTGAACAGTGCTGGGCCAAAGGAAGATATAAAACAGAACCACTAAACAAGCATCTTGATATCAAATGTGAAATCACAATGCTGGATAATTATAGATATATAACCACAAGCTATATTTTAATATTATTATATTTTACTAGTGTCTGTGCTTCATATAAAAAGTCAAGTCCAAAACTGTGCATTTTAAAAGGGATGTCATTATTTTTTTTTAAAGAATAGCTTGTCCTATTAAAGGATTTATGTGACACACACTTTCTTCAGTTTTTTTTTTTTTTAATTGTTTTTTTTTTTGTTTGTTTGTTTGTTTGTTTTGTTTTTTGTTTTTTTTTCCTAAACACTAAAAAATGTGTTGATCTGAATCAATTAAAAGACAGAGGCCCCAGCAGGTTGGTAAAGCAGTGTGTGTGACTGGAGTCCATCTTTTTTATGTGTGTTAGTGTAAAAAAGATAAATAAGTATAGTCCATACACCAGAAGCTGCTCCTTAAAAAGTTTAATATGTGTGACATTTGTGTGTGTGACCTCACACACATTAAACTTTTTAAGAAGCAGCTTCTGGTGTGCTGACTATACTTGTTTATCAGATATTACCTTTTCAGTCCAGCACCTAGCAATACTCTTCTGGGATGTGCATGTTATCTTCACCTGTTTTATAAGTGTAAATAACCCTTGTACCATCTAATTGCCCTCATAAAAACTGTGAAAATAACTTGGTTCTTTTTGCCACTGCAAACTTTGATTCATCTCCCTCCCTCTCTCACACACACACACAATCATATGTACACTCACCTTGGTTATATAATTAAGGTGTGTGCACACCTTAGATGGTTACAGTAACCTAGCTTCATGGTTACCTGTCCCCACATACTTCCTGGTCTGCTTATCTTTCATAAACTTCGATTATCTGCACGCACCCATGTCAGAGGACTCAATCTGACTGTATACATGGGTGTCGTCTTTATAAGCAAGCGATAAGAGCAAAAAACAGATGAACAAAGAACAAACTGCTGAAGAGGACGGACGGAGTGACGCCGTTGGTTTCCCACTCAGTGCTTTACATTTCTCATCATTTCAATCTACACTGGATACACGAAGCTCCTGTCTTTAAACGTTTGCTGGTTTTTGTGAATGGACGAAAATTTGTTGGTGAACTGAAGTTACTTATTTGAAAAGAGACTCAATCACAATCACTGCAGACTTGAAGAAAAGATCCAATCAATAGAAGATATAACAAGATCCCAAGGTAATATTTCTCTCTTTTTTAATATTTTGAAACTTTATTCCAATGTTTGACCATAATTTTGGTTTTTTTTTTAAAACAATTCAGTTCTTTGCCCTGCGTGTATCTTGTAATGTTGGAACTCAAACAGAAACTATTCATTTCAGGTCCCCGCTGAGGCGGTGGAGTAGATAAGCACAATGGAGGACATAAGATATCGAGGAAAGAAAAGAGAGGGAAGACACAGGTGAGTAAGAACTTACAGCATATAATGTCCCTTTTTTTATTGTTTAATTTTATCTAATCTGGGTAATTCTGTCACAGAAGTGATACTGAGGGCAGTATGTGACGTGAGATTACTTCAAATTAATTAATTTAATTTAGGCTATTAGCAGCCCGGTGAACCCAGTAACAATATTTTCGTCTTAATTAGCTTTTCTGATTTAACAAAGAACAAAAAAGTCTTCCCAACAATTTCTGCGTAGTAGAGATGCTTTTTTTTCCAGTTTACATACCTTGTGCTAAGCAGGTAAGTTGAGGAAATATCCATTGAAAAGCAAAGCTGTTATATATGTTTCCTTATTCACATATATACTGTATATTGGAGATGGAAGTGGTAAAATGCCAGAAGCTGTTTGACAAATCTGCAAATATCTTCTTCCATTTTACATGCACTTGTCTGTTCTCCTAACTTAACTCTTAAAGTATGGTTAGGCTAAGAAAAAAAATAATAATTTAGCTGCAATTCTGTGGAAAGTGGAAGAAGCACGGGTTGCCTCAAAATGATCCAGGTGTTTTTATAGAAAATGTATATTATATTAATTTATATTATATTATATTATATTATATTATATTATATTATATTATATTATATTATATTATATTATATATGACAAGATATTATTTTATAAATATTTTTATAGATCAAACAGAAAAATCAATACACTGAGTAAAAGTTAAAATAAGATTAAAAACAGGAAAAACATCAATGTGCATGTCTGTAGAAGTAAAATATTTTATTTAAAAAATTGTGGTACTGTTTTGTAATAATTCATGCACCAGAGGCTTAATATCTAATACAATGTCAATATACACAACCTATAAAATGTGTGTTTGTATCTTATATTTTAATATAAGGATAATCAGTGTATGCTGTAACAATCTAATTTGCCTTCAGGATTATTAAGGTATCAACTGATTCCATTTAAAGTTGTTTCTCATTGTTCTGAGATTGGGACAGAAATAAATTAGACTCAGAGAGCAACTTTAAACTACGCTTCTATTTCTCTTTCTGACCATAATCAAGCTTTATTAACCTCTTCATCATTGTTATGAGGTTAATTGTTAGTGAGAAAGAAATTAGTACTGGATAAAATTAAAAACTGCTCGCTTGTGTTAGCAGGTTTCAATTAAATATAATTTACAGTGTGAGGAAATACTTAATTTCCCCTGTGCACTGTTGTGCTTCTCTTTATTGCTGTGGTTGATGTCATCCCCACTGATACTCCCTGCTGTTAGAGGCGATATTTAAAATGTTAAATACATACAGCTTTAATCACCTTCTCTACACTGGGATACCAGAGACAGAAACAGAGCCAGGATTCTTGGTTTAAAGAAGAAAAATGCTGATTTTAAAAACCAAGAGCTTTTAGAAGCACCGATGAATAATGTCACAATTTCAAGAGGCTCATGAAATAAACTCTTGCTAAGTTTAATCATATATCTTGCTATGAGAAAGTGCTGTAATCTTGAATCTTCTCAATAATTCTTGTATTTCTAAAGGGAGTAATTTGTTATTTCTGACATACTAAAACAAATTAAACGTCTCTTAAAGAAAAGAAAAGAAAAGAAAAGAAAAGAAAAGACAGATAAGCATTGTTCCACTTTTTTGCCTTTATGGTGCAAACTGTCTACATGTAAACAGCATAAGTTGCGTCTTAGTGTCTGCAGTTGCCTTGATTTAGCAACGTATGACAGTTTGAGACAAATAAAACCAGTAATCCAGTCATTACTGGACAGTTGTTCAGCATGCTCTCTGTCCTTTGTAGATGTAAACACCCGTTAGATCCTTTGTGACAGTCAAAATATTGATCTTTGGAGGTTGTTGTTTTGCCTTTGTAGGGTTCAGCTTGTGTTTGCTACTGCCAAATCATGGAGGAAAAAACTCTACAATGGATAGGTTACATAAAAGAGATACTAAATAATTTCCTGCTGCAACACAACAGTGTTGACAATAGCACAACAATTAAACTGAAATTAAATTAAATGCAAATTAACCTACTCTACCTAAAATGAATAAATAGAATAGAATAAACTATTTAAAAATCAACTAAAGCTCTTGGTCAGGACATGAACTCACATAGAGGCTGGAACAAAACCACAGTGGCATCAATGAGGGATAAAAACACATAAGTTATTCCAGAAATGGGAAGAAAAAACTGCCTTCAAAGAGCTTTTTTTGCCCTATTGAAGATGAAACTTATTTTAAATCCACTCAAACATCTTCAGTTTCTAAAATAAAATAAAATAATTAAAAAAAAAACATGATTTTTATTCATACTGTAAATTGCTTGACCACTTTTTTTGTGGCAAATTATCCACAAGGAAGGTGTTACCTGAATGTGTTTACAAGTGTTACATACTGACATTAGTAAGACTTTACAATAAAGGTACAAGTCATGTAATCCTTAATTGATGCATGACTCATGATGATTTAATGATTTAATTCCTGTTGCTTATCATGACCTAGCTATTAGTTTAATGTGTCATTACATCATACTTTATCGATTATCAGTTTATAAAAATGTATTCAGTATTACCTAATGTATCAACACATTAATTTTGCCACCAAATTTTTTGGTTTCCACAAAAATATAAATTTCAGTTTTATGGGTTTAATTATATTCTCTGTAAGAGGAGCTATAACTGTTGTTTATGAAGCCACTTAAAAGATAATTCAATCATTCATAAAAGGTGTATATTTATATACAAATCAGAGACAAATGGTTTCTTTTTAAATCACTGATCTGAGGAAACCGATTAGTTTGACCCAGAAAACTGAAAAAAATGGGTTTATTATTTCTGAACCATTATTACATATTTTCCCTAATAATTTGTCAGATTTATGTTTCCCCTCAGACTTCACATTTTGATACCGTTTATCTTCTTATTTATTTTTGTAAAGACCAGATAATTAGCTACCATTTGAATTAATGTGGTAACTGAAATACTTATTAATGGATTATCTTGAAATCTGAAATAATTACATGATCTAACATATATTCATGATATATCCTGCACTCATTTTTTCATCAAAACATGAGTTACACATCAACTCAGCGTTACTTACATGTATGTTATAACTCTTGTTATAACTTGCTTTCATAAAAGTAAAGTGAAAAGGGGAAAAAACTTGACTATAAATCAAGTTTGTTTTATAGTTGAAATGCAATGATTTCCGTGAGACAGCATGACTCTCTTAAGGTTGTACTTTGGAATATGCATTATACCAAATAAAAGCTTGTGTACTTAACGTGCTGTCTGAGAAACGCTCTGTAATATAATCCTTCTTTGTGTTCGCAGTAACAAACACTGTGATTGTGTAGTTTAAAGGTTGTCAGTTAAAATAATTGCTGTGACCCAGGATTTTATGGGGATTTAAATATAATTCACACTCCTGAATGTGATGAAGCTTTTTTAAAATCAGTTGTTTTTATGTAATGATTGTGTAAAATTCCCACACATCTTTTAAGAGAAGAGTAAGTTGCAAACATGCACTTTCATCTCACCTGAACACTTCTGCCAGCGTGGCTGTGGCCATTCTGGACCTGGACTCAGCTGTAGTTTTGATATTTTCTATGGCAACGTCAAACATTACACTGTTATCAATTCAGTGTAGAAAAAAAACCCCACCCTGATCATTTTTTTCTGTACAGGCATCAATCAGCCAGCAATGAGGGATGTCATAGATGCTGATAGCTAGACTTGAGTAGTCTAAATGTCAGCATAGGTGTTGTTACACAGGTACAGTCAGAGGTATTCTACAGGCTGAATCACCTAATGACATTTTCACATTACACAGTAAAGTTTATCTAGATGCCACCCTTCTATTTCAAGATGTCTGCCGTGTACTATGGTTTCTTTAGTCAGACTTTGGCCTGGGATCCTGCCAGGGATCCTGGGATCCACCTTGCTTCTTCCAAAAACAATCCAAGACAGAAAAAAATATTTAAGAGAGCTGTATTGTGTGTAGTTTACTGTTTACACAGAAAAGTTAAAGGAAGTCTTTATCCTGACCTCTGACGACATCAATAAAAAAATTTTATATATTCAAAACAGTCATATTATGTTAGTTTCCTTATGAGAGGTTCTTAAACTTTACTGCTACATCTTTCCACCATTAAACTACTGAGTCAATCTTTATTCACACAATTTTTTATTTTTATTTATTTATTTATTTTTATTTTTTTTTTCAGTGAATATTTGTGGCCCACAAACATTGTAATGTGTGTTTCAGGGACACATGGGATCCATTCCAGCTAAACCCTATTGGAGCGGAGAAGGAGAAGAAGCAACACTGTCTTCTGGTGGCCCAGTACATGGTGGCTATTTTTGTGGGCATAGCCGTGTTGGTCAGTGCTGTTGTTGCTAAGGTAAGAATCTCTTTCTGTCTGATAATCTATAAATGATGTTATTAATTTATTAATTATTGGTGTTGAGATGGTAAAGCATGAAAATGAAGTTCCTGGCATTTGATTTAAAACGTCAGTATAGAAATTTAGGTATTATACACAAAATAAATGTAATGTTTAATAGCAACTTTAAATGCAGCCAAAATATCCAAAACATCTAAATGGTTTTTATTATTAAAAAATAAAAACAATGGTACAGGTTTTCATTCTCAGCTGGAGTGTAGGTATGCTTTCATTGTTGTTGGATTCAGCTACTTTGGTGTTTTCATTTCTGATCTCGCCTAGAAAATCCCATTTCATTTTTAGTTTTATATACCTCTGTCAGGAATACTGAAACTACTACGTCTGATTCAAACACTGGTGCATTGAACAATACTATTTTATTTTTCTCATGTTCAGTTATGGTGTCTGTTGCAGCATACACAAACTTCACACTTCTTCCCCACATTTGTTTCACAACATGTTTCAGATTTGAAATTGCTTTGCAGAGAAAGAAGTGCTCGATATGATTTCATTCACATATGTGAAGTCTCTCTGCTGGCAGCTGAGTTTCAAGGCTGTTTGTATTAAAATGGTTTTGAAATATGGATGAAAAAAAAAAACAGCACTTGATCTACCACTGTGACTGCAACCTTTGACTAAAACCTGTCAGCTTATAACCCAACTTTTACTAAAACTAACTTGGAAAAAAAAATATGGTCTACACAGGCCAACCTTACTTTATCTCATTTTACTAATATTTCTCTTTTTTAAAAAAATCCTCCAACTGTAACAGTGATATAGGTGACCCCCTTAGGTATATATTATAACGGTGCCCTGTGAAGTAGCACACCTACATGCAGTAGAAAGGAAATACATCTTATAAGCCTTTCTACATGGAGGTGTCAAGCTGTTCATTCAACAAGCCACAAAGCCCTGAGGAAGAAGGATGGTGGTGCATTTAAGTGAAACATGTTCTCCCGTAAGCCTTTAAGTGATGTGAAATTGAGAACACAATATGTTTAATTTATAACAAGATAACACAGTGCTAAAATACTTTTTTGCCGTTCTGGCTGGGATTAGACAATAACATTATTTCAGTAGTGCAATAAAAAAAAACATGGTTTGGAATAAAACACTTTTCCTTGCAACAAAACTTTGTTGCTTCTTGGTTGTTTAGACTGTATTATCTCTTATGTAGGTTAATAAAACAAAACTACTTGGGTAAGGTTAGAAAAGGATCACAGTTAGAGCTAAAATACATTCTTTTTATGACGCTCTCTTTAAATAATTCGGGTTGTTTCTCCATTCAGGGCTCTCTTTTGGTTCTGTCAACATTGTCCAGTTCAAGTTCTATGCGCAGCGATAAGGAAAGACAGTTCTACAGGCTGATGCTGGTCTTCTGCCTGGTGTGCCCCAACTTCCTGGTGTTTATGAAATCCCTGTGGCGATGTGCCTTCAAGAGCTTTGTGAAGCCCAACTTGAGGACCATGTCATTTGTAGGTTGCTCTAAATTTTTAATTGTATCACGACTTGCTTTTACTGGCATCCAATCATAGTAATAAAGTCAACCATTAAATTTTTACATGAATATGTAGTGACTCTTAGAAATAGTTGTATAGTGTAAAATATGAATAAAATATGAAGTTCTCTACAGGTGTAAAAATGACTTGTATGAATCTGGGAGTGAAAACTGAATTTGACGATATAATGTTGATCTTGTGTTTTTTGCAGGTCTGTGCCATTGAATGTCTGGTGTCTCTTGGTACTTCAGTCCTGGTCCTCGTTGTTATGCCGCAGTTTGACGTGCTAACTAACCTCTTCATCAGTGGGGGAGTCTGTATTGTCTCTGCAATACTGCAGATCGTATTCAGACTACAAAGAGAAACCTGGAAAATTGTGTTCCCAGTCTGCTCCCTCATTCTCACAGTGGCTGGTGAGTAACTTCCTTGAATTTACTATTTAAAGAATATTGTCTCTCCCTCCTTTTTTAATAGTACTACAAATGGACTTGCACTGTATATTGCAGTGATCAATTCTGCATTCACAGTTTCAGTTTGGTAAAGTGGGGTGTTGAATTTGGTAAAAGAAAAACCAACCATGATACTGTTTTCATCATGTTTACAAACCAAAACGGCACTTTTCCATAAAAATCATGTAACATTAATCTAATGTTCAAACTCATAGGACATCCAAAATTAAATTTTATTTCCATTCTGTCAATCCTTTGTGTCTCCTAAATTAAATGTAATAAGGTGGATAAAGCCAAACGGGTGAAGAGTTGACAGTTATTTTCTTCCTCCTATGTTCTGCCTTCAGATTATTCACTAAACTAATGCAACTGTTTGATTATCAGTCAGCTCTGTGTTTATAATTTTTAATTTGTGAATTTGCCACACTTATCATGACAACTGTCTCAGATAAAGGGAGTAAGATGTATAAACTGTCCCGTCAAAAATTATATGTCTGGATCTGAACATTAAAATACAAATTGAAGTCTACAAACTCTACATTTTGTGGTAGATAGAGACAAATCACACAAAAAAACACTTTTTAGATGATTTTTGACCATTGACAATCATTTGGCTGAAAAGAAAATAATATGGGGGGGGGGGGGGATTTAGCCATCTGATGCTCTTGCATTTTCATGTCTACCTTCATATAAAACAAAAAAAAAAAATTTGTGTTCACAGAATCCTGTCTGTAAATTTATATTTGTGAATGAACTTCCTTGAGACCGTATTATAGACTCAATTAAGTTAACAAAATCAGATAAACACCATTAGTTTTCAGCGACTGTCTTATCTCTCCAGCCCATAACGTTTCTCTAACCCAGTAGCCTGTATCCATATATCAGCGCCCAGATATTTTTATATGCAGAAGTCACTTTAAAAGGAAACTATTTTATGTTGGCACAATGTTTCTGGCAAAACTTAAATGCAATTCCAAGAATGAAGCCAAAACTGAAAGTTAAAACTACCACTAATTCTACATACGGCCTTAAATGTGTAAATGAACTGATGAAACATTACTTCAGTTTGGAGTTTGTTCCTCTTAAGGAAATTGCACTGAAAATTGTGTGTATTCTGGAGGAGAAAACTTAAAGTTACTCTCCTGAACCTATTTGATGGATTCATTCAGGACACTTTGATTTTATTCTCAAAATGCAAAATAAAGCCAGTCGTTCATCTGATATTTTTCCATAATACGGTCCAACTCTTTAAGCTAAACGCAAAAAAAAAAATGAATGAGACACTTTTAATTTCAAGTTGCTTAACTGATTGACTGTGTAATTAATTACCAGGTTACTGCCTCCTTGCCCTCGACTACTATGTCCGTGTGACATCGTATGTGGAAAATCAAACTTATGAGTGCTACATTTATGTGGGAATTGGAATTTTCTCTTCACTTCTAATCTCCCTCTGCTGGTGGGAAAATCCATTGCAGGCTTCAAACAACATGCAGGTATGTTTAGTTTTAAGAGAAAATGTTTTAGCTGGACATTTAATAGATTTTGGTGTGTGTTTTTTATAATGATAAATATTTTAAAGTGACATGATCTGTGACTCCTTTTTCACATTTAACCCCGCAGGAAACTCTGTCAGAATTAGACGGTTTCAGGGATTTTGTCTTTGTCATCAGCAGCATTCTGAGGATATTGGTGATAGGTAATTATCTACGTTTGATCTCTGTGTCAGTAAACTGTAGTGGGAAATTATACATGAGACTTTATTGTGTTTTACCATGCATAGGCTCTAACAATATCATCTTAAGCATTGCCATTGGATGATAAACCAGTTTTTCTGATGTAAAGGATCCAAATAAACTGTGGACAGTGTTTTTCAGTTGTGATGAACCATGTTTTATGGTTTCGTAAAGCAGCTGAATTTCCCAGTAATATTTTACTTATGTACTTTCATTCACTGTATCTTTGTTAGATTAACATCGTATGTTCATACTCTATTACCAGTTTTCTAAATATTTTGTTTTATTTAGGGGCAGTATACCTGATCTACTATGTGCTCATTGACAAATCCATCATCTGGGCTAACTTTAACCTCCAAGGCGATGAATGGGAACTCCTGCAAACTGGACTGGTGCTGTTTTTCTTACAGGTGAATTAAAAGATGACAGACAAACAAAGACACAGATGTATATAATTTACATATTTGTGTGTGTGTTTGTGTGTGTGTGTGTGTGTGTGTGTGTGTGTGTGTGTGTGTGTGTGTGTGGGTGTGTGTGTGTGTGTGTGTGTGTGTGTGTATTTATTCTTGTTGTTATTCACTATGTTTTTTTAAGATTCTTTATCTAATGTTTCAAAAGGAATCTCTGTACTCCCCTAATTCTTAGTTTACTGCTGTTGTATCGGTTCAACCTAAAATACAAAAGAGTAAAATTTTGTTCTGTACCACTGACATTAAAATGCAGCAGGTTTAATTAATATTCACTTTGTCTTCTGTTACAGGCTTTCTGCTCAGCAGCCTGTCACTGGTTTGGTGTAGTGGCCTGTAAGATCCATGCTGTCAGGATGAGTTTTGCGCTACCAGTATGCTGCACAGGACCGTCAGTGCTGCTGTTGGGACTGATACTTTTCATCACCCAGGCACAATCACTGGCTGGTGCAGAGCAAGGGAGCATCACAGGTGAGTCTTTCTGTTTGTGCGCTTGTTTTTGTTTTCATGCACTGTTATCTGGGATTATGGTGGGAGTTATCTTGCATCTGAAGCTTCTGAAGTCTTATATTTCTAACTGACTCTGCTAGTTACTTATCCAGCTGCAATAACACTGATTTTCTCTTCTAGTAACCCTAGTTAAGGGCACACCCACTCGTACTTTGTCCCCAACCAGTAATAATATTTCTTATAACCCACATCACTTTAGCATTTTGCTTAGCCTCTTTTTAGAATTTAAATCAATAAGATTGTAGGTTACCCAACAGTCCACTAAAAAGTTCTTTAAGACAAAACATAAATATAAATGGCTCATAAAAGAAATTCCCACCTCTTCTGAGGACCCTTGTCATTCTAACACTCAATTGTTAAACTAATATTTAACTTCATTCTTTGACCTTTCAGGTCTATCATTGATAATAATGTCACAAAAATGTGAAATTCTGTGTTGGAGTCTGGTACAGTCATGTCAGACATATCTGACCACTTTCCTATTGTGTTGTTCTTTAACCTGGCACAGAAACCTGCACCTTCACACTGTAAGATCAAAACCAAAGTATTACACAAGAGAACTTTGAAGCAACTGTGTAATAGCCTGGAGACTAAAACACGGACAACTGTTTATGATGCTTGTGATCCCGATACGATACAGTCATTTAAAGAAACTAGAAAACTTACAAAAGAAAATATTGCGAGCCCTGTCTTGATCCAGTTTTAATGCCCCCACTCGCCCCCTATTACATTGATTCCGTCTTCTACTTGGTGAATTGTAAAGAAAATGTATTTACTTGGGAAGGCAAATGAATATTCCTAAATTCTATATGACCTAAGAAAATTGCATTAATTTATTCTTCCTAAAACTTTGGCAGATTTTTGTGAAAGCTTGATCCACCTGAGCAATAAAAATACAACTCCTATGGCTTTACTTGAGGTTACCAGGAGCATCTGTCGGACGTCACTCAACAGGTATGTCACTCTTCTGACGTGTGAGTGGAATTTAGCATTTACAATTTTAGCATTTATCCGATTTGTGTCCCATTTGTGTGTGTAAATTTTTATGTGAATAAGATTACTGAAAAGTAAACATTGTGCAATGTCCTGGGTGATCCATGCACAGACATATTGTACATTTACAATCTGTTCCCCTTTTTTTTAAAAATATATGCATTGTTTGATTTACAGCTACTACTTGCAGTGGCCTTTTTCAATGCTGGCACTGGAGGGAGTGTGTATGTGGTCAGGCTTTGTCACATGTACCTACTACGTATGGAAGATCAAGGTATTAATCTCTTTATAAAAGTCATGTCAATTTCAAGTTTACTGTAAAATGGCATCGCTTCCTGTAACAAATGTAAAATAATCACATTACAGTGTGCATGCTTTTTATCTTAAGATTAGACAAAAAAAAAAATATACACCTTAAAGCATGTGTCTGTCATCATGCATTAGGTCCAGCGCATTGAAAGGACCTCTCAGCTTTTTGTCCGTCGACTCTATGAATCTGCTTTCATCGATCTGTCTCTTCTGCTCAACACCAAGATGAAGCTTCCAAAAGCACAAAACTATGAGAAGTAAGAGGGGTCATAAAACAGAATTCCATTTTTTATTTATTCATTATTTTATTTTACCTTAGTAATAGTCTATTTTATCATGTTAATCAGAAAAAATATTTTAAAATCCTTTTCAGACATGGGAAAGGCAACATTGTTAAATTCTTCAGAGTGAATGTTATGATACTCTGTCATTCAGAAATGTTACAGACCCTCTCAGTTTCCCTCTGATGTGTGTAATATTTGCCCTATGTGCACGGTTAGAAGTATATTAAATAACTAACTCAGATGTCATCAGAATAACTGAAAGAAGTGTGTGTGTGAAAGGGGTTAAAGACTGACAATTGTACGCAGAACCCAAAGCTGAACAGAGACCTCTTGGATCGTACTTGCACACAAATTATTTCATTTGTAGAAGATAAACTTTTGAAGCCAAGTCCTCATACCTTAATATATCTAAAAGCATGTATCTTTATAACAATACTCACAGACATTGCTGTCATGATGAAATGTGAAGACTTGATAATTGGAAAGTCCATTTTTTGCATTACAAAGTTGACACATGAGATTATTGTATAAAATCTTGGGTTTACAACAGTACAGACTCTCTGTAACAGATGCCCCCTTGATGTGCATATTCATAACATGAAATGTGTAAAAATTGTACTAAAATCCCATTTTCTCCAATTTACTCTACTCCACAGCCAAGATGAGCTCCAGAAAACTGTGATCTATCTTTGTGCTACCATGTGGCATGAGACCTATGATGAAATGCTGAAGATTCTCACATCCATGTTCAGGTTAGAGACGCATCACACTCATTGTACTGAAGCTGCACACATAGCGTGGGCTTGTTTAACCAGTGTTTTAGAACATCTGAAAATATTGTTTTGGCTCACATCTACTGATTTAACATGTCATTGGGCAAACAATGAACACTTGTTATGAAGCTTGCCTCTCTTTAAATTTGCAATATGTCTGTTCATGCTCTGATTACCAGCACAGACAGAAATTTTGCAGTTTTGCTGCAATAAGTCTGTTTCTCTATTTTTTTTTAGGTTGGACCGCTATCGAGGTGATCCAAAGGAGGACCACAAGGACTGTTTTGACTTTGAGAATCACGTTTATGTGGACGATGCCTTTATGACCGAAGAAGGCACAGGAAAGAGGCTGGTCAATTCCTATGTCAATGACTTGATCCACGTAGTATTAGAGGTTTATAGGTAAGGTCATCCATTTATATAAAGTTGTACTGATATCAGTGTCCCTGTGTATTTCTGTTTCTAACAAATCATCTTGTGATTTTTTTTTCATTCAGGGTGTTTACCAACAAAGAGCCAGATGAAGTGTCAATCGTTGAGACTCCTTATGGTGGAAGGCTGCTGTTTGTCTTGCCAGAAGGCAACATGCTGTTTGTTCACCTAAAAGACAAGAAACTAATCCGGAACAAAAAACGATGGTCCCAGGTATTGCTAAGAAGTGGTGTCGTGTGTCCATTTTTCTCTGTATTTTTTATTTATTCATTCCTACATAATTCAATGGACCCATTTCACATACCAACTCATGCCAGAGAATGTACTGGACTCACTGGACCACTACAAGTTTGTGTGTCAGTGTTACGTTTTCTCACATAGGCCTGGAAACTGCATGGTGGACTTTCAAAGTGTCTATTAAAGTCAAGCAGGATCTTTTCCCATTAGCACCAATTAATGTTGGTTCCTACATCAAATGTGACTTTCTGTGAACATTAGGCTCTCCTTTCTGTTTCAAAATAAAGAACTAGTTCTGTTTCCATGTACTTATCAGTACTGATTATGAACATGAATATTTTCTATATGCTAAATTTGTTGGAAAATGTTTAGCTATGATTTGAGATATTTTTCATAAAAAAATTATAAAATCCATTTGTCTTACCTTCAATGTTATTCCCCTAAATCCAGCCCTATAACTTATTTTTCAGGGGTTAATCAAATCAGGAACTAGATTAAATACAGCCCATCATCATATTTTATTGTTCTTTTTTTAATTTTACTAATTTGTCCTGTCCAGAATCATAGCAAGCAGAATGATAGTCTGGCTGCACAAAGAGATTATTTTAACTAGCCTTGTTTGTAATGCCTTGTTTTTCATGATTTTCTTGGTGATTTTCAGATAATGTACATGTATTATCTGCTCGGCTGGAAGGGCTACATCTCCAAGAACCCTCAAAAGATCCCAGTAAGTTTAATGATTCATTCATTTGTCTATTATGTATTCTGATTTATCAATTGTGTATATATTTCCTGTAATGTAATTATCTATCTATCTATCTATCTATCTATCTATCTATCTATCTATCTATCTATCTATCTATCTATCTATCTATCTATCTATCTATCTGTCTATTCAGAGGCAGAACAACACTAGAGACAGTTTGGTCTCTATGGATGGTGAGATTTTCTTAAATCCTCAGTATGACAATGACAGCAAGAGAAAATTGATCTCAGATGACAACACATACATCCTGGCTCTGGACGGGGACACAGACTTCCAACCTAAAGCAGTGATTCTGCTTGTTGACAGGTCAGCAGCAGACAAACTGATTTATTTTATTGTGGCTCAGGAACAGAATCTCAACATTTTGCAAAAGAAAACATGGACAGGGAACATTTAAGTTTTGCTAATAGTTTTGTTTTGCTAATAGTTATTAAAATGTCTCGTTAACCAACAGGCTGAGGATGTATGACAATGTAGGTGCAGCATGTGGTAGAATCCATCCTACTGGCATGGGTAAGCTGTCACATTTTTTATCACTTTTCCCTCTTTTTTTTTTTTTTTTTTGTATGGTTCTGTTTTGACACACATAGACAGATAGATTATTCTAGTAAATTTAGTTAATTTAAATGATAAAATCAGTGATATGTGTGGTTCTTTGACAATTTCAAGATGCTGAGTGAGATTGTGTGAGATTAAATGGTAAATACTGTGACATATCTTGAGTCATTTTTCCTCCATCCTTCACAAATAGTACAAACAATTCATTCATAGGTAACCTGGTTAGCCCATTTTATGGTCATTTATTGGAAGTGGGAATCTTCTTGTGGATGTAGTGTGTCCTCATAAGAAGTTTCATGATGTTTACCCAGTGTTTTCCACCTTGGGTAGTGAGGGATCTAAGCATAGCATTTGTATGGTACACACTCAAGTTTTTACCATATAAGATTCTCTGTCCTACAGACTGGATTCACACACGAACATGCATTCTATGCAAATGAGCATCCTATAGGCAAACTCTATGATTGGAGGACACAGGACTGAGGAATTTTCTTTGTTTAAACCCCTATATAAGACAGAACGACACATCAGGTCTTTAGGTCTTCGTTCTGGTTTTGGGACCTCCAGATTTTTCTGCAGAAATCTGTTTTGATGTCTGAACTTTTGTAATAAACTTCTTTTTATTATTCAAGTCAGCGTCCAGAGACATTTTTGCCTGAAAGCCAATCTTTCCACATCTCCTGAACAAGATACATCAGTAGACAATAACTGAAAATTCTTTCAACATTACTGAGTGGGAATATGTTTCCTCTGTTTAAGTTTTTTCTCATTTTTTTTTTTACCTCTTTTTTATCTCTTTTCACAACCCTCTCAGGACCCATGGTGTGGTACCAGAAGTTCGAATACGCAGTAGGCCACTGGCTTCAGAAGACAGCTGAACATGTGTTTGGCTCCGTGTTGTGTAGTCCGGGATGTTTCAGTCTGTTCAGGGGGTCTGCCATAATGGATGACAATGTTTTGAAGAGGTACACAACAACTGCAACAAGAGCTTCAGAATATGTGCAATATGACCAAGGTTGGTACACACAGCCACTTAGTTTTAGTTCACCAGCGTTAGCTTCTTCACCTTTTCTCTTTAACTGTATATTTTTTCCCTCTCTTGCTTTTCCAGGGGAGGATCGCTGGCTGTGTACTTTGCTACTGCAACAAGGATGGCGAGTCGAATACAACGCTGCATCAGATGCATACACCAACTCACCACAGGAGTTCAAAGAGTTTTACAACCAAAGGAGACGATGGGGACCATCTACACTGGCCAATACACTGGACCTTTTGCACAGGTCAATAATCTTTAATAATCATAGTGGGATTTTCAATCTAGCTCACATTAATTTGACTGGAAATAAAACTGGATGCTCATATCAAAGGCTATGATATTATAAAGAATAAAGGGTGCCACTGTGATGGGGCAGTTAACACTGTCACTTCATAGCAAGAAGGTTCCTGGTCTGAACCTCAGCAGGAGCTACATGGTCTTCTTGTGCATGTGTGGGTTCTCTCCAGGAGCGCCACCTTCCTCCAACAGTCCAAAAATATGCATGCTAGGTGTTTCTAAATTGACCATAGGAGTGAGTCTTTATCTCATATGTCTCTGTGTTGGCTATGTGATGGATTGCTCAAGGTGTACCCTGCCTCTCAGCAGATAGCAGCTAGGCTTCAGCCCGCCTGCAATCCTGAATTGGATTAAGGTGGTACAGAGAATTGATGGATGATGAATATTATTTGTTAGAATTTCCAGTCAAACCAACAAGATCTACTTCAATCAGGTATTTATTGTTGTAACATATGCTAACTATGTAGTTATTACTTGATTATAGTGGCGCAGAGACGGTGAAGAGAAACTCGTCCATCTCAAGGCTTTATATCTTCTATCAAATGTTCACTGTT
The DNA here is from genome assembly GCF_017639745.1 of Melanotaenia boesemani. Classification (NCBI taxonomy): domain Eukaryota; kingdom Metazoa; phylum Chordata; class Actinopteri; order Atheriniformes; family Melanotaeniidae; genus Melanotaenia; species Melanotaenia boesemani. The sequence continues at coordinate 25,167,203 of NC_055682.1, forward strand.
GGATCTTCTATCCTGGGGCCAGCCTCTGTGACTCTGATGGTAGCAGGTAAGTTTACAACCTAATACTTTCCTTTTCCTTTTTACACAAAGTTTTCTGCAACGCCCTAACTGTTTTATGTTATGTTGCAAGATAGTAATGGCTGAATATATAAACTTAATACAGGCAATTTAATCCAATTGATTTTCAAGCAGGATCTTTGACATTTCTTCATTAAATTGTGAATTATAGTCTGATCATTTAATATTTGGGCAGTGGTGCAGTTTTCATATTTTGTCATCCTGCTGTTTTGTTTGAGCACCTTAGAGTTAAATCAATATAAAGGGAGGCCTTTAGCATCAGGTTCCAGTTTAATGAGTAAATATAGTCAAATTATCCAGTGTGCTAAATTAATATAAGAAAGCTGAATATTTAAAGTAAACCACAATTCCTTCTTAAACCTAACCGAGTAGTTTTGATGACAAGATGCAACCAAGCAGCAAGTAAATCAGAAAGTAAACCTAGCTCTCATTGACAAACATTTCAGGATGTTGGCATGTTTGCTCTCACCGTGTGGTTGGTGTTTTATTGCACTGAAACTAGATAAAAAAAAAGTGAATTTTTTATAGAGGTCAAAGGGAAATAGCAATTGAAAAAATTGTTGCATACTCCCCATGGTAACAGAAGCACTTGCTGCTATTGCCAGGATTTCACTATCTTCAGTTCTGTCTTCAGTAACAGAAAAGCACACTCATCTATGTTGATGTCGGGTCACATTCCACATCTATGCTGTCATGAGCTCTTCGGTAGCTTTCACTGTATGCCCCTTGTCTTTACCAACTGTCCTATGAAGCACTATCAAATTTAGCTTTGTAAACTCCCCAATTCACCCATTTATTTATTTGTTTATTTATTTATGTTGGAAGTTATCACTCACTAGTTAACACCAGACACATTCATCATCAGCAGTGCAAATCCTTTCCATCACACCGCTCCTATAATGTTTTCATACTTCATACATTTCTCTTCCCATTAAGTTCTTTTAAATTTTAGGTGTCTAAGAAATATCGCCAGGAACAGCTAACAAACACAATGTTTAACACTTAGCGCATGCTACCTTTTACCCCAATAAAATGTTATGAATTAACAAGGAAACTGACCACACCTGCTTATGACAGTGCTTATCAGCCTGTCGTCTGATTACCTTTGACCCTGCAACAATAAATATGTGACTCTTCTCAAACGGCTTTACTAAATTTATTTTTCTTCCCTCGAATCAGAGCGTGTTATCTTCTCAGAAACTCTAATGGCAAAATTATCTCTCTAGAATCCTTGAAAAAATACCTGGATCAAGGCAGGGATCTGTATCACCCCCACAATCTAGTCACTTGTTCTTTATTCCATTTCTGAGATACCCTGAAAATTTCATCAAAATCTGTCCATAAGTTATAAGTTATGTTGCTAACAGACAGACAGACAGACAGACAAAGGAATGCTGCAGAATACATAACCTCTACCTTGGCAGAGGTAATTAAATTTCTAGATATATAATAGTCATCAAGATGTGAACTTTTGTAAGATGGCAACAATATGCATCACATAATATTATATAAATTTTTAAGGCATCAAAAAAAGGCAAAGCGAAACAAATCAATATCAACAAAAAAAAAACATTTGTGGTCTAACCAGCTGAACAATAGACTTACAATTATCTGTAACTGTGAAATCGGGATCCTGCTTCATCTCTCAGTTCTACATTACTGATTTTTATGTACTAATAGCTTTCTCTGGTATTAACAGTTACCTGCTTTCTCTCTCTCTCTCTCTCTCTCTCTCTCTCTCCATGTCATTTCCTTCCAGGTGCTTTTCAGTTTATCTTCAGACTTGCCGGTACAACGTCTATCATCATTGCAAGTGTTCCTCCCGTGTTTTACATCATCATCTGCTTCATAACCAAGGCCAACACCCAAATCACAATCGCTGGCATTATGAGTGTTCTTTATGCATTCCTCATGACTGCATCCTTCTTTTCTATCATTGGTGTGGTTTTTTTCTTTTGTCTTCACAACTGTATGGACATTAAAAAAAATGTTAAGAGATAGTATATAGACTCATATACCTCATGCTCATTTTAGGTGATATGGTGATGCAGGGCACCTTCTTGACCCCTACTGGTTTGTTTCTGGTTTCTATGACGGTCATGTACTTGGTGACAGCTATACTACACCCACAAGAGTTTGGTATGTATGTTATATAAATGTATATATATATATAGTTATGTTATGTTATGTTATGTTATGTTATGTTATGTTATGTTATATTATGTTATGTTATGTTATGTTATGTTATGTTATGTTATGTTATGTTATGTTATGTTATGTTATGTTACGTTATGATTTATCTATATTCTCAGTCACATTGCATTACGTTTCTCCTTCAGGGATGATTATCTATGGTCTGATGTATTTCATCTGTATCCCCAGTGGATACCTTCTACTGACCATCTACTCACTGGTTAACATGGACAATGTGTCTTGGGGCACAAGGGAATCCAACAAGTAATGGTCGAAGCTGTCAGAAAGAACCTATGTGGTTCAGACTGCAAACAAAGATTTTCATTAGTGATTGAAATTTTAATTACTGCATGTTTAATTTGTTATATTAAGCAATAGCATAATTTTTCCAAATATTATTACAACAATCAATTAATAACAGATGGAGTGATTCCTTGATTTATCATTCATAGTGTTATATTAGTAAACTTTTAATTTAAAAAAGTGTGGCAATGACAAAACTGGTACAACTGTGAGTACACAGGATGACATTTCCTTTAGCTTCATGAACAGCAGGAGTGCTTGTTTTGTTGTGTTAACTGAGTGTTCATTGTTAAGTTAATTGAAGGTGGTAATGTCATATTTAGCTGACTAAATCATGCATTTCCTGCTACTTGTCTGAAGAAGACCTACAAGAAATGATAATTGGTTAATAATCAGAGAATCAGTTTATTTTCTAATCATACCAATCAGCATCATGACAGTCCCTCAACATGTCCCTTTTTTTATCTGATCGTTCATCATGTTCTTTGTCTCTGTCTTTGTTAGGGGTGGAGGAGAAACAAAGAAATACCATAACGTTCTGTGTGACAGAAAATGTGCACTCTGCTGCTGGGATATGAAGATACAGGTGCGGCTACCAGACAACTAGACTCAAACCTTTTTTGTGGTCAGATGGATTAATGTATTCTTTTGTTTTGCAGATAACCCAAGAAACAGAGAATCGGATGCTTCAACAGATCACAAGTCAGACTGTACAGCAAGTCCAAGCACTCACAAACACCAAATACCAAGAACTGCCTTTACAGCCAGCCTCAAAACTGGAGCCTGAAAACAAACTGGATATGACAACTGAAGCAGAACAAATTAAAAATTCTGCAGCTGGGGACCACAAAGGGAGCATGTCAAAAAGCAGCGACCTCGCTACCACTCACAGGTATTCAGTTTCCAACATCCTGTTTTATGGATTTTTTTATCCAACTGATATTGTGGTCAGTTCATGAGAAGTTATATTGTCACTATGAGTTAGGACAAAAACACTTTAATCATATAATTCATATTGCCAAACACTGACAAATATGCTTGTGCTTGTGTGCAGTGATGACAGCATTGAGAAAAAGAGCTTATTAAGCTCATCTGATGAAGACAGTGACGATGATGATGATAATAATAATGACAACATGAATGCTAATTTAGGGGAAATGGAAGAGGAATCTGTCGCAGGTAAGTGGCACTTGAAAGGTTCACTTGTCTTGAATACTTCCCACTCTAATTCATACACTTTATCATGTAGAACAATATATGCATAATATATAACATTCTAAAATAGTTTTACTGATGTATGTGCGTGTGTGTGTGTGTGTGTGTGTGTGTGTGTGTGTGTGTGTGTGTGTGTGTGTGTGTGTGTGTGTGTGTGCGTGTTGTAGACTGGGTGGAGCCAGTACAAAAAGAGTTTTTGAAGAAGCTGACTTATGCCAACATGAAGAGAAATCTACAGGAACAAATAAAGTAAATATGGACTTTTCTGTTCTTAATCTTTAGTTGTTGTTTTGAAACAACATGGACAGAATGTTAAATGGCTGCTGCACAATATAAACATATAATATGTCTGAAAAGAGATTCACAAATTAGCATCTTTTCCTTCTATGGACAAATCAAAACCATCTATCCATAATTTTAACTGCTATGTCATAAATAAACACAACGTTTTATGTAATTATGATGCAGGTGTGCATTTGCTATTGCTAAGTTCTAAAACAATTTACTCTTGTATTCCTTTATCACAGATTTTCAAATGTGTATTCAGAGTTATTTTATTTATTTTGTTCTTTTCTCCTCAGATACACACTCCGCAACAAAAATGATGATGAAGTGTGTGACGACTTGGTCCTAATGTTAACCGACACACTTAATGTAGAGCTCAGTGGAGTGGGACCTGAAGATATTTTGCCACAAATTAAGCTTGAGGAGTTGCAATTCGCACTGACAAAGCAGGTGATTGTAACTGATTTGGTAAACACATAATTACAACGCGCTGTTATTAAAAAAATATTTGATTTTTTTGGTTTCAATATTTTAAAAGATGATGTATCGTTCTTTGAGTTCATTTTATGTCTGTAGCTTTGCATTTTATGAACAGTAACAGCTACTGTGGACAGGGGAAGACTATCTCTTACATACTTTATATTTCAGGCTCGCCAAATCCTGAAAACCAATCGAATGATGAGATTAGAAAAGAGGGTGAAACGAGCCATTGAGAAAACCCTAACTGCCCCACTTGTACAGAAACTAGATGAGGTGAGTGATCTTATTGGTTAATTCTTTGAGAAGAAAATAATACATATGGATGGATGGATGGATGCTTCAAACAGCTTCAGAGAAATGCTAAATAAAGACATGAAATATACTGATTAATTTAGCTGTACTTTTACTATTAAAAATCCTAAAAAGAGGAACATGTACATATATGTGTGTGTTTAGGGTGAGAATGACTTCTGGAACAAACTACTTGAGCGCTACTTGAAACCTATTGTGGAATCAGAAGACCATAAACAGGACGTCATCAGAGAACTCAAGTCACTGCGCAACAAGGTGAACAATCTTCAAGCACTGGTCCATTAACTGTCTCTGCAGCATGAATTTCTTCTGTCAAATTTCTTTATTGCCTGGATGTTCAAAACTAAGACATGGAACTAGTAGACAATTCAAATGTGTTATATGTGTTGATCTTTGGCTTGGTGTGTGGACGACTGAACACTGTCTAAAAACTGGTGCATGTGTTATAACTTCAGGAACAAAAAGGCAAAAAGTACATTCAACATTCTTTTTTGAGGTTTGCTGAGTTTGAAATTACTTGCAGGTGTATTATTTGATGCCATATTAGTTCCCACATTTGTGTCATATGAGACCAGAGATCTCTCCCAGTCACATGGGAGGATAACAGGACAGATTTATATGCATCCGATATGGCTACTATGAAAAATGAAGAGTTAAGGGAAATCTTTAAAATGGTATTTCTTCCCTACAGGCAGTGTTCCTGTATTTCATCGTCAACGTGCTTTGGGTGGTGGCTACCTTTTTCCTGCAGGCCATTGGAAATGATGTTATCAGCATCAAGATCCCCAAATACACATCATCAGGAAATCTTACCGGAGAGTACCTCAAGGTGGGGACATGCAACAGTCACAGTTCAAGACTTTGGTTTGAGAAAGACTGCCAAGTCCTCTTGAATACATTGCTATCTTTTTGTTCTGACAGGTGGAGCCCGTCAGTTTGATGTTCTTGTTGTCCTTTGCTATTCTTCTCCTTGTCCAATTTCTGGCCATGCTTTATCACAGGTACACAAACACAACTTTCACACAACTTCTAACTCAGCTTGTATGTTTCTACAGATGTAAAATCAATCTAAATTTGACTAAAACACTGAAAGTTTGCTGAGCTTGAGAAGTACTGTAGGTTAGAACAATTCTTGTTTCAGGTCCTGCAGGTTTTACAGAGAAATTTTATTTAAATGTTCAAACATTTTCAAATGTTTTCTTCCTTCTACCATAAGCAGAGAATTTACAATCTACACATTAGAGTTTTATGGAGCAGTATAGTGAAATCTTTCATTCTTCCTGGAATAAGTGTCCATTCTTTCTTTATTATGATGTCCCCATCTTTCTGGCGGTTGTCTCATCTTTGTGCCTCTCTGTTTGCAGGGTCTACACTCTGATCCATGTTGTCTCCTATCGCAGCACAGAGAAAGATTACGTAGAGAGAGATGAAGTAAGTAACAACACTCAAACCCACACACTCAATCAGCTTGGCCTGATTATATTCAGGCGCTGAGCCACCTGAGCCCCTCAACATAATATTAAAGAAAGAACAAACTGTCAACAGATTTTATATCAGTGAATCAGAAAAAGTATAGTATAATCATACACATCAACCACTAAAACACAAGGAGAGCAACTACAGACACCCAAACCTTATCACAGTACAAACTAAAGTAGTTTTTGCATCGATTTAAAAATTTTAGAAACTATAGTTGGCATTCAGATGTTGTTTTGATCTAGTCATGAAGATTATGGTGTGTTTAAAATAGAAACTGGATTGTGTGCATTTAAATGGAAGTCTAATGCCATTCAAGTATATCTGAACCTGTAGGAAATACTAGAGACGCATCAAACCTAAACCTAAACTAAATTAAAAGAAGCATTAGGAATGATATAAATTCTGTTAATAGGTTAGTTGTGGCACAGTTAATAAAAATCATGTATGCCTAAATACATTTTAGATTTCTATCCTGCTTTCATTTTTTCTTCAGTAGTTTTTTTTATTCACGAAATTTAAGCAACAAAGTATATCTACTAATTTAACTAAGTCTTTGCACCTTTATCCATTGGTACTCTAAAGTCTCTTATCTTTAAATTAATACATTTTAACATTGTAAAACTTACTGTAACACAAAGATTATTTAGATTTTATCTTTCAAATAAACAGTTATTACCACACATTGTGACCTCAGTGGTAAACAGAATAAATACAGTATATATCACCTCTTTTGATATATAAAAATAACAAAAAACTGGTTTTAAGAATTTACAGCACAGCTGTTTAGTCAATTGCATTCAATTTCCCAGGTGTCCTGCAACTGAGGGGAAAAAAACATAAAAGGTGTAATAATTAGCAAAAGCAAGAAAGTGAAAACTGTTCTTTACATTTTTAAAGATTAACGATTCATCAGTCAGGAATAAAACAAATCAAAAACTGTTAGCAGCTCTTTAGTTGACAACAATCTTTAAGGGTTTGCAGATTCAGTGCAAATTTTAGCCTAATCATAGATACAAGAGAAAGTTCAAACACTGTACTTTATTCACACCCCCAGCTCCTGTTCACGTAGAAAAAAAGAGTAAAATAGAATAAGAAAATAATGAAGTTTGTGATAAATCTCTCAAGTTCCCTTTATGTTGGTTGAACACTTGAACCTGTCGTTAAACTGCACTGTGAAACTGTAACAGAAAGGCACAACAAGGTTTAAAGCCAGCCTTGTCAGCTCTGTTAAAGTGTTAGAAACTTTGATATTAGAAAATAATCATTTGTTTATAAATGTGGTCTATGAGGCATTAATTTTCTTCCTTTTTGTTATTTAGGATAAGGATGAAGATGAACTCACTGTAGCAAACGAATATGCCATTTCTATCACCACCGAGGACTTGTAGTCAGTAACAACCAGCTGTAACACAAGAAATCCCACACTGGCATCATCAGAGGCAACAAATCAGCTTTTTTGCCTAAAAAAAAGGCTGTTTCCTCCACCCAAGCTTTTTTCTTTCAGCTTTCACAATGTATTAAATATTCTGTTTTTTGTTTCATCACATTATCACTTTTAAGACAGGGCACATCTTAAACTTGCCAAAACAAAAAATAATGAAGTTCATCTGTTCTGCAGCAGCTGTTTGGTCTCCCAGCAGGAGATTAGAGTGAAATCCATTTCAGGAGCAAAAATGCACAAGGGAAATCAGTTTTAACAGATCAAATAAGCTTTATTTGACAATGCAAAATGAGATTGCGAGTGTGGGTTTCAACATGATTTCATTGGTGGTGTTTAAATGACCACGTTATCTATGAATGTTTGCTTTTAAGATTTGTATTTATTCTCTTTGTTAAATGGTTAAATGCATTATGTTTGCAGACTATGTGAATGCTACTATCCAAATCCAGGGTCCAACTTGGGAGGACGTTCCACAAATTGTGCATAGCAGTATAAAACTATTTTGGTGTTATTTAACACAAAGATACAAAAGAATCACCCCCCAATGGAATGAGTGTCCGAGTCACAATCTGTTAGTTTACAGTAATGATCCTGAAATTAATGGACAGCAGATTTTTATAAATAGTTCTGTTTGATCAAATGTGTTCCAAGGAATCTGTGTCACTCTAGTATATGTACTCTAACGTTTGCATAGTATTGTGCAGAAATAAACTTTATATTTCACTGTTTAGTGTAATTTGGATACTGTTATTCCAGATTGAAATATGATCAGGTTTCATTTTAAACATAATTTAAATGTACCAAGGTCTGCACATAAGCATGGATTCATATGCATGTTCTTATCCAAGTTAACAAAATACTGTCTTTGGTTTGTAAATATTTTATCTGATGCAGGAAAATATTGTACCCCTGCAGTGAATCTGTGTGTGTGATCAAATTTAGCATTAAAGTTGTGTAAAAAAAAAAAAAAAAAATGTTAAATGCATTTTGTTCACATGTCTAACAAATAAACACAATCACGAGTTTACTTTTTTAAATGTTTTTAATGAACAGCTCTTTTCATTCAAATAAATGAAGCAGTAGACCGTCATTAAATAGAAGCAATTGCAAAGCAATCATCCAATGTACTTTTGGGGAGAGATGTTACTATTGAGGGCAACATAGAAATCAGACAGTGGGCACGTCTTATTAACTAATCTTCAAACAAAGCACCTCCTGTGTGACACAGCGGGTTGAAAGAAGCAATATCATGATATAGAAAACTTTGAATAAATATATTGTATCCTTGTTACAAATAGAAAGTTTACATATTGCTGGGAAAAAAATGTCACATCTTCTTAGACAAAGTCTCAAGTCTGATTACTGCTGCTGTTCCCCAAACACCTGATATAAATGGATATGTATCCATAAAGAAACTAACTATAACCAACTGGAGGACAGATTCCAGCTTTCAATTTATACCATGTCATTACATAACTAATTACCAGAAAATTAGCCAGTGGGACTGATTTTTAGACATTTGAGATAAAGAATCTGAATTTTGGATCTTGTTAAAGTGAACTATGAAAATGGACCCTTTTTAAAATGTTTCAGCTAATGCATCACCTAATACGGTTACAACATGGCTGCCACTCAAAAGAACTTTATTTTAATTTATTTCTGTCTAATTGGAAATAGACTATCCTGTTCACAACAGTTTCTTTACACAGTATCTGAAATTCAATGACTTGTATATTCAATTTTATATTTTCCCTGTTTATAATGTAGATCTTCAGCCCTAGTAAGAGGCTATGTCCACTGGTTGGCACTTAGTTATCAAAAGCTTGACTGAAGCTGCGTTTGTGTCCTCCACTGTTGTAGTTACGGCCACCTCCACTGCCTCTGTTGTAGTTACGGCCACCGCCACTGCCTCTGTTGTTGCCAAAGCTACCGTTTCCCCTGAAATTTCGCCCCCTTCCACCTCTGAACCCTCCTCTGTCACCACGGTTACCACCATGGTCTTTGAATTGTTTCTCCTCCAGATCTGGGAGCTCTGTGGCTACAGTCAGTTGCCAGCGGCGACCATCTTTCCAGTTCTCCTGTTGAAGTAGAAAGTGTTGTTAGATAGTGTTTACTTTGGATTGTTTTTACTTAAATGTATCCTAAGGTCATCTTTATCTAGCACATAAAGTTCTGTTGTTCTCACCTGAATTTCTTTGACTTTATCAGCTGGGACATCAAAACAAACTCCCTGTTACAAACACAATGAGGACAAGAGGGTCAGAATTTTTCAGTTCTGTCATGAAAATCCCTCATGCTGAAAGATTTTACAGCACTTTAGCTATGAGATGATTTTCTGTTTATCTGACTGATTTACCTCTGTGTATACTGTGTGACAGTAAATTTATAGCCTTAAACATTTCTATACTTATAAAGCATCAAATTATGCATCAAATGTACGTAAGAAATGTCTCAACCTAAAAAAGTGCAACAAGAATAATCTACAAATGTGTGTACACCCCAGCAACACTTCCCAGGGACACCATGTTGGTCTGTGTGCACTTACTGTTCTGCCTTTGAGGAAGGTCATTCTGTGAATGTGGTTCTCAAATTGTTCCCCTAGCTGCTCTTTGATTGTTGTCCATGCATAACCTAGATTATGCATCTGCTGAGAACACAACAGCTGTATAGTGGTGTAACCCTGCAAAAACAAGAAAAATGTTAGACTACATTTCTGTTAACTTTTCCAGGACTAACAGATCAGGCGTGCATGTATACACGGCTTGCAGCAATAAAGAGCGCAGACCAAACATTTCACTCCCTATCCTCGTTTGGAAAAACAGATGCCAGCCAACCCCCCCCCCTCTTAGTCTACACACTGCACTTGATGGTGAGGAATAGAACCAGGTTCTGGAGGGCTCTGTTCATTTATTGAAAATAAAAAAAAACTAAGCTCTGGTGCATCATACTTCTTCAGTTGGTCTTAAATGATTCTCAAATGAAGTCAACTTGTGCCCAACAGAATTCAGTGGAAAATTCAGAGGACATATGCACATCTGGTGTGTTAAGAAAAGTTAAAACATGAGATCAGAATAATTATTCACAGACCTGCAAGACAGAATTGTGTCAAGACATATCCATGAGGAAGGATAAAAACATTTCTGGAGCATTTGGAGTGCAGAAAGGCATAATACCCCCAATTTGTCTATAAGAGGATACAATTTGCATCCTCACAAGACCGGGGGCCAACTTTGGGACCAATTTTATTTTTTTCTCCACATGCTTCCCCCTGAGGCACATAATTCAGACACATGGTGTAATGTTTCACTTTTATAATTTTGACACGCAGCTACATCATCCATCCATCTTCCATTGCTTATCCAAGGTCAGATCACAGGAACAGCAGCTAAAGCAAAGAAGCCCTTAATTCCCTCTCTCGCCACCTATTTTTCATCACCAGTTTATTCTGGGGAATTCTGAGGCTTTCCCAGGCCAGCTGAGAGAGGGTCTTTAACCAATGGAACATGCTTGAAACACCCCATCAGGAAGGCATCCAGGAGGTGCCCAAACCAGATGCCCGAGCAACCTCATCTGGCTTCTCTCTACATGGGGAAGTTACGGGTCTACTTTGAAATTTTCCCCAATGACCAAGCTTCTCAGCCCATCTCTAAGGGAGAGTCCAGACACCACAGGAGGGAAACTAATTTTGGCTGCTTGTATCCATGATCTCGTTCTTTCTATCACTACTCACAGCTCATGACCCTAGGTGAAGGTAGGAAAGTAAACCGCACAGCTGTGCTTCTTATGACTCCTTGGATCATGGTAAATACTGAATGTCTGAAAACTTCCTTCTGTTAATTCATTCATTCATTCATTTTCAATACCACTTAGTCCAATTCAGGATCACAGGAAAACTGGAGCCTATCCCAATAATTAGCAGGCGAGAGGCAGGGTACACCCCGGACAAGTCGCCACTCCATCCTTCAGTTAAACTCCACAAAAACCAAAGTTCTTTTAACTGGATGTCAGCAGATGGCAAAGCCAATTCTGCCATCTGCTGGATCTTTAGTGGATAATGTAGGGAAACTCAATACAAAAAGTCTCAGCATCTGGTTCAACGACAAGCTGAACTTTAAGTACTATATCATAAAACTCGACCAGTCACATTTTTCCTATCTTAGAAATATTTCCAAGATAGTTTTTAACCATCAAAGATACAGTAGTGACTTTACATGCTTTTGTTTAATCATAGGTGGACTGCAATAAGCAAATTTTTAACATGCCTTAAAAATCCATGGACAACAGACCGTAGAGAATTCTGCTGTCAGGCTTTTCACCAGATCAAGTAATTAGGATCACTTCACTTCTGTTTTAGCAGCATTACATTGGCTGCTGGTATGTTTTAGGTTTGATTTACGATTTTATTGATTACTTTAAAAGCATTCTGTAAAGGTACTAAGCCTACGCTTAAAGTGCCTGAAGTGCTACTTATGGGAACTTTTCTTGACGCGTTGTCGCTGACGTACTTGTGTGCAAAAGCCAAGTCCAAGCCATATTTGTCGTTTTGCTCTGTTATTACTTAAAGTGTTCATTGAATCTCATAAATTGTGTTGCGAGCATTCCCAGTGCACAAGTATCACATATCCATACAGCAACGATGTTTCATTCTTTTGTACAACGTTAACGTGTAAGGCTTGAGTGGACCATCAATAAATGAATAATGAACGGTCAAAAACTGTGTTCACCTTCCTACAAGGAACACCTTGCCTGCAGGAAGACTCCCATTTAAATAAGCAGTGACATAGGATACACAATGTTGCCACCTAGTGCCCAAACAAAATATGCAAACACAGAAAAATGGCTCCTACACATTCACTGGTCTGTCCCTTTGATTCCACTGAAATAGTAACACCCTATACTGTTAGCATCTTGCAGCCCTCAGGTAAAGGACTTTTACCTGTTCCAGTTGACATTGGAACAACTTGCCTGAGGTAGTTAGGTCTGCTGACAGTGCTATATTTTAGGAAAGTATCCCTCTCTAAAAAGGTCCACCACAGCAAATTGACATTTTTCAAAACATTTTTACAAATCACTCAGACCATAAACAAACATTTTCATCTGATGAACTTAAGTTTAAAATATTTGGTCACAATGCAGTGTGTGAGAAGAAAACCAGGGAATGTGATTACAGGTGAAACTAAAAAAATTTGAATATCGTGCAAAGCTTGATTTCAGTAATTCAACTTTAAAAGGTAAACTAATGTACCTTATAGACTTATTATATGCAAAGTGAGATATTTCAAGCATTTATTTGTTATAATTTTGAAGATTATGGCTTACAAGCTTATGAAAAGCCAAAAAAGCTAAATATCAGAAAATTAGAATAGTGCAATGTTGTAGCTTTTAAGTGACACATTCTAATCAGCTCATTAATCCAAAACGCATGAAAAGGACTCCTGAGCATTTAAATGGTCTCTCAGTCTATTTCAGTAGAATTCACAATCATGGGGAAGGTTGCTGATGTGACAGCTGTGCAGAAAACCATCACTGACACCCTCCACAAGGAGGGAAAGCCTCCAAAGGTAGTTGCAAAAGAAGTTGGATGCTCTCACAGTGCTGTCTCAAAGCACATCAATAAAAAGATCAGTGAAAGGGAAAAGTGTGGAAGAAAAGGGTGGAACAACCAGCAGGGAGGATAGCAGCCTGGAGAGGATCATGGGGAGGAAAATGTGGGGGAGCTTCACAAGGAGTGGATTGAGGCTGGAGTTAGTGCTTCGAGAGCCACTACACACAGACGGGTCTTGGACATGGACTTCAAATGTCATTCCTCTTATTAAACTGCTCCTGAACAAAACACAATGTCAGAAGTGTCTTACCTGGACTAAAGAAAATATGAACTACTCTGTGTAGCAGTGGTCCAAGGTGCTCTTTTCTGATGAGAGCAAATTTTGCATTTCATGTGGAAATCAAGGTCCCAGAGTCTGGAGGAAGAATGCGGAGGCAACAGTCCAAGACACTTAAAGTGCAGCGTGACGTTTCCACAGTGTTTTGATTTGGGTAGCCCTGTCATCGGCCAGTGTTGATCCACTGTGCTGTATTAAGTCCAGAGTCAATGCAGCGTCTACCAGGAGATTTTAGAGCACTTCATGCTTCCTTCAGCAGAAAGGCTCCTTGGAGATGCTGATTTTATTTTCCAGCAGGACTTGGCACCCGCCCACACTGACAAAAGAACCAAGACCTGGTTCAATGACCAAGAGATTACTGTGCTTGATTGGTCAACAAACTCTCCTGACCTGAACCCCATTGAAGTCTCTGGGGGTGCGATGGCCGTACCTACGGCCACACATTTAAAGGCGGTAACCCCCACTACACCATACACATTTCATTATGATTAGTTTGAGTTACATTATTATATTTAATCTTGTTTAAGTTCTCTGTATTTAATATATGTTTTTCTCTCTTAATGGTGCTGGGGGGAGCATGATGAACGCTGGGGGGCGGCAGTGAGCTCAACAGGCAGAAGCCAGGGAGCAGGAAGTGCCATGGGCCCAGACCAAGTCAGCTCCTTCCGGGGGGGAGATTAATGGTCTTCATATTTTTAAACATTTAGTTTTGATAAGTTTGATTTCTTGTATTATTTTTGAGTAATTCTTTTGTTAAGTAATAGTGAGCTAACTGTTTAGGTTTTGTCTAATTGTTTAATGTATTTGTTAGTATTTGTCAACCCCTCTTGTGTTTTAGAACTGGTCTGATCAGCCAGTATTTAGGTACCCCTTTGTGTCATGTTTGTAGGTCAGGTTAGTTGTTTTGTTAAGTTGGTTCGGTTAGCAGGTTTGTGTTAATTGAGTTCTTTTGAGTTACCTGTTAAACGGTTAGTTTAAAGTTTGAGTTATCGTTGTACCTTTGATCAGTTTTGTTCCATTGACCTCTTTTAAAAAGGCCCAAAACTGGTTTTGTGAGTACTTTGGGTAAATAAACCCGTTCTGTTTTTTGAAATCCAACTGTGTCCTTGTCCTTTACCAGCTCGGTCCTTCACAGGGGGATTGCCAAGAGAAAGATGAGACACAGACCAAGCAATGCATAAGAGATGAAGGCTGCAAATGAAGCATCCTTTCATTACACCCCAGCAGGGCCACAGCCCGATAGGATCCATGCCACGTCGCATTGAGGAAGTAATTCACACAAAAGAGCTTAAACCAAGTACTGAGTTTGTATTTGGGTGACTATACTCTTCAGAGGGTCAACGTTTCTGTATTCAAAAAAAGTTTTTTATTGAGTCATGTAATATTCTACTTTTGAGTTTTAGATTTTTGGGTTTTCATAAGCTGTAAACCATAATCATAAAAATGATAATGAATAAATGCTGGAAATATCTGTCTTTGCATGTAATGAGTCTATATATTTGTTTCCCCTTTTAAGTTGAATTACTGAAATAAATTTTGTGCAAATTTCTTATCTTTTGAGCTTCACCTGTAAACTCATGAACATCAGTTTTTTGGGTTAAAAAAAAACAACAAATACAGATTAAATAAAAGAAGAAAAAAAAAAGAATCCAAGTTGAGCATAAAGCATTTCAAATGGTAAAATCTGAAAGAGTACTGATTCTAGAGTTGTAGCTTTAGTCTACAGTATATGTGCACGTGAAACTTACTGCATCAGAGTTGAGCAACGACCTCTGCTCCAGAGTTGTGGCTCCAGAGATATGGGCCAAGGCAGCAGCTAGAGCCTCTACTGCACCTCTCTCTTCAATCAGCTTCTCAGCTGATGCTCTGAAATATTCAATAGCTGCAACTGGAACAGAGTCCAAAAACCTGGATGTAAAGAAAAGAAGGAAAAAAAAAAGGTGGACAAAGATAAAAACAACTAGAGAATTTTTTTTTTGTCATGAAGTTTTATAATGATACTGCAGTAGCCTATAATAACAAAAGAAAAGGCTTTTGGAGCTATGATTGATAAAGTGTGGCGTCCTCACAATGGCAGCAACTTTCATTTGGCAACAAAATATTCCGATTTAATGTGGAAATAAAATACAGAAGCTCCATGCAACAAAAAATATTTGGTTTTTATTGATTCTTCAAGCCCATTTATGCTTGAAGCAAAAAGTGGATACACAGACAGCAACAGAGAATTAAAATTATGGTTTTCAAACCTTGGTGCATGAAATAAAATAACCCAATAAACAAAAACAAACTAAACTAGTACTACCACTAAGTAATAAAATGTAAAAAACAACACAATAATATTAGAAATAACAAATTACTACTTTATCAAAACAGCTGTTTTGATAGATGGGTTACAATCATATTTAATATTTTATTTAGCAATAGTTATTTCAAAGTTAGTCATTATGGAAATAAGCTTGTTTGGTTAATTGAATTAATGGATACAGAATGGATTCAAAAGTAAGAAGTAGAAATGGAGTGAAAAAATAACTGAATGTGGTAAAAAAGATGCACTGAAAATCCTGATAATTGTTAATAATCAAATCAAAGCACCCTGAATCGTTTTAAATCAAACCGTGATGTATCCAAGATGGCACGCCCCAAGTTAGTGTTAATCAGCCGAACTGACATGCAACTAGCGACCAGGAGGAGGAAGACGAAGAAGAAGATAACGACGAGGACCTCAACTGAACAGATGACGGGAGCTTTTGAAGAAAGATTGTGTGAGTGTGTCGGGCGTGTTGTGCGGTTGCAAACAACTTTACAGCGGCGTATTACCACCACCAACCAGTGTCCAAAACCGACATCAGAATGAGGGAGCAAACTGAACTCAGCACAAGCCACTAGCGGATGAGTTGACTTCATAACTACGGCCACATAAAAGACGCATGGAGGTATCGAGGGCGACTTATGACAAAGTCGAAACGGATGTACCAATAACATACGTAAGGGAGCATAACTGGGCCTTTACTATCCAGGGTTACGTACCTGACCGCATCTTTGCTCGATGACTTGATGATATCATTTGCAGTTGGAACACCAACTCGCTTGAATGTAATTCCCTGAAATAAAACCAGATCAGTATTAGCTAATATTGATGTTAAAATTATAAGTTAACATACCTACAAGCCACATTACCAGTCAAATGTTTAAAAACAGCAATGCACCAGTTCTGACAGGTAGTGTTTGCAATCATAGCGTTTTGCAGTTTTTAAATGGAAACAAGTTTCTTCAGTCTGACTGAAATCTTTCAGATTTGAGTTTCAAATATTAAGTTTTTCCAACACTGAATGAAGACATCCAATAAATCCTAAAATTACATGCCAAAAATAATTTTATTTATTTTATTTAACTTATAACGTGTAAGAAGTTGTTCTGTGTGTTTATCTAGATGCCATAACCTACTGCTTTGTTCTCCACAAAGCGCAGCTGGTTCTCTTCTTTCCTCTGATAGAAGCAGATACAGATTCCAGTCCTTCCTGCTCGGCCTGTACGTCCTGAACGATGGATGTATGACTCTACGTCCTAACAACAAGATGAAAGATCACCTTGTCATTTGTGCAAAATTGTTGATTAAATGTGTGACCAGCATCCATCCATTAAGTGTTCTTCACCAAGACTGCACACACTGTTTTTCATCTGCGTTTGAGTTCTATCTTAAGCACAGAAATGCCAAACGGTTTATATATTATGAAAAATATACACTCTGAGATTAGAACATATTTAGTGCATGCATATAAACTGTAAGATTAGAAATACCATCACTGGCATCAAATCAAACCTTGGGTGGAGAACACTGGACCACCAGGTCCACTTCGGGGATGTCTAATCCACGGGCGGCAACATTAGTAGCAACCAGAACCTCAAAAGACCCGTTCCTGAAGCCTTTTAAGGTTGTCTCTCTCTGTTTCTGTGGAATATCACCATGAAGGGACTGGGCACTCTGAAAAAACCCAAACAAAATTAAAAAGCATTAAAAAGGAACAGCAACTGCTACACTGAAAATAGAAAAGCTGCAGCAAGTCCCAGTATTTTAATAAATTAGCCGTATAACTATGCAGCACAAGTTATGTTAATAACAATTTTATTAAGGGGTTTAAAATATTGCTCCTGCAGAAACTGGTTACTTACAAACATGCAAGCACATCTACCTGTTTGATGGATGCATTTAAGGAAAGTTCACTAGCTTCTTTCTTTGTCTCACAGAAGACAATGGTTCTGCCATGGCTTCCACTGTACACCTGGATCACATCCCCAATCACTGCTGCCCGCTGCGACCAGTGGCATGCTATGGCCAGGTGCTGCAGAAAACAGACAAAAAAAATAAATAAATAAAATTAAAAAAAAACAAAGAGATGAAAAGAAAAAAAGAGAAGAGGCCTTTTTGTTAAACTAGCAAGCAGATTTATGTTCGTACTTTTATTTATTGCCACTGTTGTGAATGCTGATAAATCAAAATCAAACTGCCAGCTATTCCTGGAGACATACGTTCGCTTGTTTTAACTTTTAAACTATCAGACAGTGTTCAAAAACATACACAAACTTACTTCAACAGTTGTTGCAGCTTTTTGCATTTTCTTGCCAATCAAGTCAATATGTTTGCATCCTGGTCTCATGTATTTCTTGGCCACTTCATAGACCCAGGGGGGGCAGGTGGCCGAAAACAGAAGAGTCTGTGGGTTGGCCTCGCAGTCTACAAAGGAGACACATGCACATTTAATTTTACACACATTACGCTGAGACCCCATGTCCACAAAGCTGTAATCCGTGTTTCTTAAGTTGAAAAGGACCCTTGAGAACGCTTTATTCTTTAAAAATTATTATAAAGGGCCTTATAACAATTACTTTAACACAGCTTTACTGTCCTTTGATAAACCTTCCTTACCCCTTTCCTTTATATGATCCATTTATTAATCTTACCTTTGTTCAACATTGTTTTTCCACTACACGAACAGAACAGAGGCAAATGTCCCATTAACATCCATGGTTGAGCCTATCAAAACTTAGACTGAGAGCTGTAGTGAAAAGTGTGTAGCTCAGTCTTTAGTACATTGATTAGGAGGCCGGTTCCAGGCCTGTTTTATGTTAAACAAGGTTTTTTTTTCATTACAACTCTTTCAAGAGTTAGGCAGACAATAAGCCCCACAGAGCTACTGAATGACCTGCTGTCACCTGCAAAAACAGACTGTGGGTCATTTTCGGCTCTACAGATTATTGAAGCTTTGCAGCCATGACATCAAGTGTTATTACCATCAACATTTATTGTCCGACCCATCTGCTTTCACAGATGGGCTTTCGGTCTTTGCTCTAAACGTTTCTGTCTGACACTAACACTGAGATAGAGACAGCCATAGCCGCCTTCAAGTGGTGCAAAATGCAGCTTCCCGGCTTTTAACTGGCACCAAGAGAAGGGAGCACATCACTCCCATCCTTTACTCCATTTTAGAATTGATTGTAAACTGTTAATATTTAGGATAGCTTTTAACACCCAGTAGTGTGGTGACACGTCTATCTTTCTTTTATCTTTCTATTTTTTGTCCTTTTATTATTTGTCTTAATTTTACTTATGTACTTGTTTTCTGGTGTTTTTTTTATTGTTTTATCTTTTGTAAAGCACTATGGTTCACCAGTGGGTTGTTGTAAAGTGCTACATCCTCCTGACTACCAGTAGTATAAATTTGTCCTCTGTGGAGGACATTTGTAAACCTGAATATCTCCATCCCCCTGCATGCTATTGAACCCACTCCTTTTGTTCTCTAAAAAGGACATCCAGGGCTTTTGAATGGTACCACATTTATAGGGGTGGGGCTTTGGGAACATCCTGTTTTTCTTCAAGGAAAATGGTATTCATGACCACAATCACATTTTATAAGATGAGGAAAAGTAAGTGCATAACTTCTTTTTGTGCAAATGTAGTCCTGAAGTATTATTGTAATATTTCTTTATGATATCTCTTGAAAACACATTAAACCATTTTCTAAATGAATATAACAACATTTTACCACAACATTTAAGAGTTTGAGAATTGTCTTCTGTAGTGGACATTTGTAGCTATTTCCTGAATTTTGTTCTGTATTTTTCAATTAAGAAGAACGAGTTTCATTGTCAGAGTTTTCAGATTATCCTTCAAACAGTCGGGGGAATAAAAAAAAATTATTGATTAAACAATTTTTTTTCTGGTAGTCAGGAGGATATAAATGAAGTAGGCCTATATTTACATTTGCTCAAGAACTTAAAAAGCTCTGTGACAATTTTTGTTTTCATGTGTTAATTAATGTTTTAGGGTTTAACTATGCTAGGCGACTGAATAATAGTCTATAGTAAATATAATTTAGAAATTTAATTGACCTCTTAATAAAATAACATGGCTATTGGATCAGTACTCGGTATCAGCAGATACCTAAACCCCACACATCTGAATTTGTATCAGACAGAAAAAAATGGTATCGGAACATCCTTAAAGGTCCCATATTATGCAAAATTCACTTTTTAATGGTTTTGGAACAGTCATACTGGTCCCCCCGCATGTGTAGGAGACCCGTAAGTGTGAAACTCTTTCAGGCGCTCTCTCTCCCCCCTGCTCCACCTCTAGGGAAGTAAGCGCTGAAATGAGCTTGTTTGAAAGCGTGTACGTTATGACATCATAAGGGACAATAACCACTCCCCACAGAGCGATGGACCCGCCTACCGGCTCTCAAAGCCCGCCCTCTAAAAATCACCTAGCGCCCAGTGTTTTTCCCTCTTCGGCAACCCTCGTTAGCGGACATGGCTAAGCGACAGAAGCACTGTTCTGTTTGTGGCTGCATAAATGAACACGAAAACGTTTTTTTTACTTCCATCCACTGAACCCACGAGGACTGAGTGGATTAATTTTATTTTTGGAGGAAATGTACCCGGAAAACTTCCAAAGGTTTTGCATGTCTGTGGCCAGCATTTCAAAGAGGACTGTTTCCACAACATGGGGGCATGGAAAGCAGGCTTCGCCAACCGTTTGAAGCTGAAGCCAGGTTCAATACCAACTGTCCATGACACAGCTGGAGAGGTAAGAGCTGGCAGTTATTTTATCGTTTCGGCCTTATTAGTCTGATAGCTTGAAAATATATTAGCACTGTTGTAAATGTAGCCAAGTCACTGTTTCTACTGTTTGTATCCGGTGCCATTGTGCATCAGATTGATGAGCGTAGCTAGCTGTGTTCTCCGTGCGTCGCGGTTTGGGTCGGGATATTACTATTGATTTCAGTTACCATGTAAACAGGGGTAACTGTCTGCGTTTGTTTATCCTTCACTACGCTGTAATCAGCGTCTAGTAACCGCTAAGGCCTAACCTGTCAATCACCTCATGACGGGCGATGCGATGGGCGGAGCCAACAGCTGAGCTGCTCCACCAGGGTTCCGCCCACCATAAACGGCACATTTCTGAAGCTGCTAAAAAGAGGGAGGTGAAGAGAAGCCGCTGCACTCAAACTGAGGGTCGATTTGTCCATACCATGGCGGAAATATTTCATTTAGATATTAATGAATGGTCTCAGATTGGGAATAAAGTGTATAATATGGGACCTTTAACACTATGTTATCTTGGGGGTCGTGGCTTTGAAAGGTTTGGAAACCACTGCCCTAGGCAATTATTTAATGTCATTAGAAAATTTTGACATGCATGTATAGTTTGTACATCCACACATCCTCATAAATGCAGATTAAATGTACCTTTCTTATATGATGAACCCAGAATTTCTTCAACCTGTTCTGCAAATCCCATGTCCAACATTTGGTCCACTTCATCAAGAACGACATGTTTCAGCTTAGACAGGTTGAGCTTGTTGTTCTGAAGGTGATCTTTGATGCGACCAGGAGTTCCAACCAGAATATCAATACCATTACGGATGGCATCGACTAGACAGGAAGAGAACAACAGTTATTAGTCATGTTGTTTAAAAACTGTTGTTACAACAGGCTTAAACCAACATATGAAAACAAAGTGAAGACTTATATGAACAATTGCATGACTTATTTTCTATTTCAATGCTCATTGGTATTGATCATTTTACACCTACTTGAATAAAAGATAATTGTGTTTTAGAGGTAACAATTTCTGCCCATAAGATTGGTTGCCTGAAAAAGTGACCATGATGACACCAGCACATTTTCAAAAAGGGAATTTTAACTTTCAGTGGCCACAAAAAAAAATAATGAAATAACAGCAGCAAACTGAAGAAAAGTGCAGGATGCATCAGTTCTTCTGAAGGCAGCTGCATACAAACCACTTACTGGGAATAATAGAAAAAGAAAGAAAAAAGGAAAGGGGCCCAGAAAACAGCATCATGTGGACACAAAATACAAATATTAACAGCGACATACTTTGTGGGTTGTAAGAGCTGCCGCCATAGAAACAAGCAATAGCCAGTTTCTTGGATATGTCTTTGAAGTCCTTGGCGACCTGGATAGCCAACTCTCTAGTGGGAGTCAAAACCAGGACCTACAGACAAAAAAAAACAAACAAAAAAACAAGTCAAGCACAAACACTCTCAGAGGACAACTTGGAGCCACTTGCTATATTTCAGTAATTGCTGAGCACCTTGGGAGCTCGGCCTCTGGTCATCTCTCCTGAATCCCTTTGGAGCTTCTCCACCAAAGGTATAGCAAAGGAGAATGTCTTTCCTGTTCCAGTTCGGGCTTGGGCAATCACATCCTCTCCATCATAAACAGGATTAAATGTCTTAACCTGAATATCAAACAGGTATGAGACTCCCCGAGCTGAAGATGTAATAGCAAAGAGACAGAGTGAGAAGGTGGGATAATTTTTTTGATTAATTAATTAATTGAATTTCCCTTTGGGATTAATAAAGTATTTTTCATTCATTCATTCATTCATTCATAAGATGATATGAAAGACAACAACTGATCAATGGTGACTTGTCATCTAGCAAATCCCAAAACTCCTCAGTACCTTAATAGCCTCTGGGCTCCAATGAAGTACATTTCTAGTATAGAATGAGTCGCTTCTAATAAGAATCAACACATTAATGTCATAATAAACTTAAAATAAACTGAGGTTAGCAAATGCTGGGTTGTGAGGGGGCTGGAGCTGCTCCTGGTCCATCACAGAACCAACACAGAGAAACAATCAGACTCACAGTCATCTCCTAACAAGTATTTAGAGACTCAAATCAGCCTAACATGCACGTCTTTGGACATTAATGGCTTTTATTGAGTGTTTGTGGTTTACTGGGAGCAGTGCTGGTTTCCATGCTTTGGCTGCAGCAGTCTGGCCCTGAAGGAGCTCTGCTGGGCTAGAAGTGTATAGGAGAAGAGTGGGACTGTCCTTATCTGTTATTATTTCCATTAAGTCTGACAAAGACTGAAAATGCAATGTGTCTGACAATTAAGTTTTACCATCAATCATTCCCAGAATTATCTAGACCATGATTTCCCTCCCTGGCTGTCATGAGCTCTATAAAACACAGTAACAATAACTTTTGAGCCCACCTTCTTAATCATCTCATCACCTCAAGCAAATAAACTTTGTTTACTCAAGATAACAAGATAAATTATATCTTAAATTATCGAGATAAAGAGAAAACTAACTTGTTATATCGAGATAACGATTAAAAAACTAATAATAGTTGAGCCCGGCCGCTCTCTGCTTCTATACAAAACACATTTGAAAGCAGTTGTGTGTGAGCCATCTATAAGCAGACATACAGTTTTTAAACACATTTGTTCTAAGCTGCAGGAGAAAAAAAAGCCTAAAAACCAAGTATTATTAGTATTACCTTTCAGTTTATCAACAGTGACTTGGGAGATTCTGAAGTTGGAAAATGCCCCTTCTCTCTGCTCTGGTGTCTCTTCCTAAATAAAAAATAAATAAATTTTATATATATATATATATATATATATATACATAAATAATAATATGATGTAATACTATGCATAAATTTAGCATAAACAAAACATTACATCTAGTCACAGAATCCAAAATCCTTTATAAAATAGGAAAGTAGCTTCAAAGTAGGGCTGCTCGATTATTGGAAAAATGATAATCACGATTGTTTTGATTGAAATTGGGATCTCGATTATTTAACACGATTAGAGAAAGGGGGGGGGGGGGGGGGGGGGCAGCCAGCATGACATTGAAGCATGGGTCTGTGGTAATACAGACTAGTTTCTTTCCACCCAGGTCCCACAATTGTTTGTCTCAGACCAGCAGCTATGTTCTGCCGGGTGTGATCTGGGAAAAAAAATTAATCTGGAGACATTTCATTCCACGTTAAAATCATATACAGCTCTATGGTGCGGTGGTGAAACATTGGACTGTAGCCACGTCCTCCACAACACCCTCAGCACACTCATCATACAGGGCAGGGGGGGACACTACACTAACATGGTGACGCGATGGCAGAGATGCTGATTGTCTAAAGTGTTGATGAGTTTCTTAAATCCCGGGTTGTTCACTGTGTTAACTGGTCTTTGGAGAGAAAAAAAAATATATATATTTGTTATAACGTTTGACATCTCGCTGTCTCTGGGAGCTGCTGGATTATTTATTATTATTATTTATTTAGTCGCCACTCACAAAAATTGAACATTTTCTATTCTCTCGTGTCACATTTAACGTGCACGAATGTCGCCTGTCGCTTGGCTGGAGGAGAGCAGCGATTTTCGCCTCATCGCACAAGTTCCATAGAAAATGAATGGAGAAGGAGCGACGTCGCCTCCCCACCCATAACTTGAGAGGTGTTTGCAACTCGAGTTGAATAAAACCAAAGCGGCTGGGGTGGTGGGAGGAGCCTGCAGCAGAGCGCTGAAAACAGCACAAGAGTAAACTGAGAAGGAGCAAATAATTTGACCATCTCATTTTGAGAAAACCCAGATCATAACTGTGATTAAAATTCGATTAATCGCCCAGCCCTACTTCAAAGAATGCAAGTTTGCCATGATGTGTTTAAAAAGCACCACAGAGTGCAGTCATATGAATTCACACAAACCTTTAATCTCCTGAGAAAAACAAAACAGTAACCACTGCTCAAAACTGCAGAGTATACCAATCTTACCACTTCTTTTTCACTGTCACTGGCTGAGTCCTCACTTGACTGGGATGGTGTTGGGATGGGAGTCTGAACTGGGGTGGATGGGGTGGAATGTCCATTGGTTGCTGCCTCTGCAATTGCTTTCTTTTGCTTCTTCTCATTTTTCTAGACCCATCAAAAGAATTGAGAGTATTGCAATATAGACACAGTATAAACTTGAAGAAAGGCTAAAAATATAGATGTTGAGTTTTAGTCAATTTAACTAAAAAAAAAAAAGGCATTGCAGTAAAAAAAAAAAAAAAAAGATCAAACTGATATCTGCATGATCACAAAAAGAGCACAGCACTAACCTCTGCTTCTTCTTTGTTCTTCTTGGTCTTCTGCTTTGGTGTTACAACACCATTGCTGTTGCCATTCATGTCAGTGGCCTCATCTGAGAGGTCGTTCCCTTGGTCCACTGCCATCTTGTCTTTTTTCTTTTTCTTCTTTGTTGCTGGGGGGCCACAGTCTGGGTCCTCCTGCTCCTCCAACTGTTCCTGTTGTTTCTTCTTCAGCTTCTTGCTCTCCTTGGTCTTGTTCTTCATTTTCAAGACAAAATATCAAATTATTTAAATAACTTTTATATTCTAAAGCAAATAAAATATTAAAAATTGAAAATAATATATATATATATATATATATATATATATATATATATATATATATATATTACAAAAAGTGGTATCTCTACAAATAGATTAACTGTCTTAAAATAAACTCATTTTAATTATAATCAATAAAAAATGCAAAAGCTCATATCTGATTAAAAGTATCTCATTGGAAAGGGTGTCCTTTAAAATTTAAACTGTTTGTTTCACACATCAAGTACAGTACTGTCAAATATTTAATAAACGAAAAGTCCATGTTACGTTTTCCTCGTTTAAATAACTTGCTAAGATCAGGATAAAATCTATCCGCCATGACAGCCGATAGTGACCTTTGATGTCTAAAGACTGTTTATTATTCGTAACAACTTCAGCAAAATTAAACGTCAGCAGATTTCATGCAAATAATGTCAGCAGTGTCAGGTTTTGTATGTCGTCGGTTCACTATTCTGGTCTTGTATCAAGAAGTGTTTCCCTATCAGGATCTGTTATCCCTACCCCCACCCACAGGAAAAAAGGCAAAGTATGTTCATTATACGCACTCTGACGGCTGAGGCTCACCTGTCAGATACTACTCCCCCTGCCATCAGAATGTGTTTCCCCTGGCTATATGCACATACTTTGTGTTAGATGGATGAAACTCAGAGATGCTACCAGTGGACTGAAGACAAGTCAGCAGAACCCCGTCATATAAAGCTTCCCCTCAACAATTTGACAAAAAAGAGCTCTCTGTTGGCAACATATATGCAGCTGCATTTCTGCAGAAAGAATGTAACCCAATACAGTAAGAAAAACACACACACTGTGTATTTTGGAAATGGTAAATCAACTAGATTTGCATAATTGTATTTGAATAAACCTGAAGTTTCCATACAACACTGCGTATAACACAAATAAACACTAAGTGTGGTTCTGTGTTGAAAATGAAATTGGCTTTCTTCTCACAAAGCACCTAAGACAATGCTGCAAATGATCTAATTATGAACATAAGTCTTTGGTTGTGTTAACAATGATAAATGCAGCAATAAATCTTACATTTCTCCATTTCTTCACTTTCTCCAGATCTTCTGATAGACCTCTTTTCAAAGCAGGGACATGAATACACAAGGGAGCAGGGAGAGTTTGCCCTTACACTGCACCTCCATGGTCCGAAAGCATACAGCTATCTGAGGGATTCTCTGCACTTTCCCATGCTACATCCACAGACTTTGCAAAGGTATAGCAATTTTTTCCAAGGGTTTTAGCTCCCTGCGTGTGTTTGTTCACCAAATGATCAATCATGTTTATTAAAGTGTCAAATTAATTAATGTATACATTTATTAATATTTTACCATATGTCTTTGTTAAAGAGCATAATAAAAATAATTTCAGCATAAAGCACGCATTTTTTAATGTCTAACAGTGACCTGTATCATAACTACATCTCTGCTGTTTGTAGCAAACAAAACCGTGACAAAATCGGGTAAATATTCGTGGTACAGGAGGCACAGATGTAACTTTAACTGAGGTATTTAGTTTTAGGAGTATTTTGGTAAATGTTTAATTTAGGCAATCCTTTTTTTTTTTTTTGAATGAGTGTTTTTCTTTTTTTTTTCTTTTTAAAAACGCATTCCTTTATTTTTACTTATTTATATTTTTTATTCTTTATATTATAAATATAACTCCACATGACATCACCATTATCATTTCTCTTAGTGGTGTAGAAAAAATCTGTGTGCATGTGGGTGTGTGAGTATGTGTAAGTGTATAATATAAAATTTTAAAAATTATAATAAAAAAATAATAAGCTGTTGTATTATAAATATGTGTGACATTTGTAATAAACCAAGCCGACTGAAAATCGTAAGAAAATTCCGCGAGTTATGGTGATTGTAATCGTTGATAGACCTCTGCCTTTATTGACTAATGAAGTAAGTAGACACGGCTTACCCCGGCCCAAGATGGCGGCTGCGTTGACGCATCGTTCCAATGGACAACAGCGTCAGAGGCGACATCTACGTTTATATATCTATTAGTAGAGGCACGGAACTAGAAATAACAGAGAGCCAACATTGCGGGAATTGGCCACGAGAGCGCGACTGACTCCGCCTTTTTTCCTGCGGGAGGGTGTAGGGGTAACAGATCCTGACAGGGAAACACTTCTCGATACATGACCGGTTAAAGCTCTTTAACACAGACTCTAGAGCATGAGCCATTAGCTAAGCTAACAAACTACACGGTAAATGTATGCTAACGTCGCCATGACTTTCTGGATTACTTGAAGGAGATAATACAACAACAATTGGTTATTATTTTAGCTTTCTTTTGATTCCCATTGCTGTTTTATTTACAACTTTGTAAATGTTTCCATGTAAACGTGGTTCGTGTTAGCAAGCACAGCCACATGTTTTCAAACATGGAGGAGCCGTGGTACAGGAACCCAAACACAGATTATTTTAGGGCTGCACGAGCCATTAAACTCACCTTTACGGGTTTAACTTCCGCAACAGTGTCCATATCTTCGCTCATGGTGTGTTCCTCGCTTTCAAATATGATTTTTGACGGCATTTGTCTGCCCTGTTGAAGACCCTCGGCTTGGACACAGGCTAACCCACGGGAGCGTGGATGAAAAGGAACGCGCATGGCTGTGCGAACTGACGTGCTAGCGCAGCAAATATAGAAATAGAGTGGATAGATGAGAAGTACAGCTACTATCACCGAGTAAAAGATGTGTGGCTGAACAAAGACAACTACTGTGAATTCTGCTGTAAAAATACGAAAGTAAAAAACTTTCATCCTGTTTTTATTAAATCAATCGAGTTAAACTAACTGAAATAACACTAAATAAATATACAACGACGCTGAATTTAGCTTCCGATTCGTCGAATGTGTAAAGGATGATTCCATTGAATTTGCAGCAAACTAGACCACAATAGGCAGCTCTTGATCAAAAACTACAACATCTAGATTCTTCAAACCTGGACTGAAATATCGTAAACAACATCTAAATGCATTAAAACACAGTTTCTGGTTCGTGCAATAAATTAAATTATTGAAATGTTATGTTTCACAACCTTCCCTTCTTTTGTATAGATGTGCATCTATAAATTAGATGTGCTCTGTTGTTTTACCTACACTAAGTAGCCCTTTCATTTTTATAAAACCTGTAGTTAGACAATAAAATGATCCTGTTTGGTCAAAGTTTGTTTCTGGGAGCCTTCATCCATCACATGGAAAACTTCCTTGTCCCTGCTTTTAAAGTTAATTCTATGCATTTGATTTTCATTAAGTTTTAGTTATCATTCAGGTCAAATGTATATACTTTTCAGTTTACCTGTTGACCTTCCTCTGAAAGCAGCACATTTAGGATAAATTTGATCCTATACCTGGAGGTCATGGAGCAGACATCAGGAGACAGGTGTTTGCAGCTGGCAAAGTCTGACAAGTATGCGATTACAGCTGAGCATCATTGTCAAAGATGATGGGTACCCACCTTTTCTCAAATGTATAATTAGGCCTCTCCTCACCAGAGACAATGGCCTGAGCAATAAAAATGAAGAGAAGAAGAAATTGTGATATTTTCATAAACCCGAGCTACTATCTGGTGGAAGGGATGGTACATCCAGGACAGTTTGCTAATATAATGAGCAAGTAAAGGATTGTTCTGCTTCACAAGATTAAATTAAATACAGGCTCACCTTCAGCCTTTGCACCTTCATCATCAGGAATTAATTTGACAAGTTTTTATTTTGCCTTTAAAATCACATGATTTAAGTGGCAACACAAAAACAAATCAAAATCATGACCAGTGACTTGGTTTGTTCATAGCTCTTACTTTTCACCAAGGACTGAAGCTAGCTGAGGCAGGGCTGTGGGAAGCTGCTTCTTCGTGGGAAAGCCTCTGTGGACAGCTGATACCGGTGGAAGACGTGGCAGTCCGTGTAGAAAGGTTCGCTGCTGCGTTGTCTGATGATGAGACCATGGATGTGGGCCATTAAAAGGACAAGGGGAGTAAAAGATTAATTTATACATAATAAAACAATTACTATATGCTGGAAAACTTGACAAGTAAATAACAGCATTTAAATGAGTAAGTGAATAATAACTTGCTGTGTCAGTAAACTTTATCTTGAATTATATAACATGCAATGGTTCCTGATCCTTACAACTGCCTGATTCCAACAACCTAAACATGTAAATGCTGCCTTAACATTGTAGCAATGCTACAGCAGATAAAGATATACTTCATAAATACCTTTTACGTGGTAAGGCTTTGATACTTTCACTGGCCCACTTGGTCAATATCAGCCTGAAAATCACTGAAATTCTCACATCCTTGGAAAAAAGGGGGGGAAAGAAACAACAGAACTGATAGATGAGTAAATTATGCCAATATTGTGCTACCAATATGCTTTTTTAAATAAAAGGTAGACATAAAAAATAAGCAAAAAAATAAACTTTATACTATAAATTCAACAAATGTTGGGAATTTACTCACAAGATCTCAGTGCAGTTGGACATCTTTTTTGCAACAGGACAGCCTGGAGTTTGGTACTTTCCAAAAAGCTTCGTGCTGAGTAAGACTCCTGGTCTACAAGCAACCATATCCTCCTGGCATTCCATAACTGCCCTTTGAATCTTCCAACCTGGTTCAGTCACAGTGATTTTCCTTGGTCCCATTCCTTCTTCTCAAAGTGTTCGTGCTCCCGAATTAAGGTCAACATCCACGTGTCAGCATTAGGGTGTTTCTTTTAATCGTCAAATGCATTGTGTACAGGAGATTGTCAATTGTACAAGTATTTATCATCTTTGTTGCTCGATGTCCAGTAATTGCAGGTGGATAGAGCTGGCACAGGTATGCTACTGCAGCCCGCTTAATTAAGAAAAACTCTCGATGGATGTCCAATTACTGAAGCAGGCCAATCTCATGACCTGTTCTTTACAAACACAGAAGCAGCTTTGAAGAACTGCAGCTGTGTTTTCAGGCCAGTTAGAAGCAAATGGAAAAAGAACCGCTTTCAATGATTGTGGGCTAATTTGCCTGGCACTATAGTTGTTGGACCTGTATGCCCGGGAACCTGTAGCCTCTGAGTGACATTTTTCTGCTTTAAACTCTGCAGACTCAACAGAGGCCTGCATGCTTTTTAGTCTAGTATTTGGAATGGGACTCTGGTTTCAGTGAAGCTTAACAACAACATCGGAAACAAAATATAAACAGATGTTTTAACCCTTTAAGGCCCGACCGGTGAAAAAAATGGTAAGAAAAGTAAGTTTTTCTTAATATGAGCTCTTTATTTGGTCCTTTAACAAAATGTAACAAAAAAAATACCAAATTTCTTTGGGGGATATTTGCTATTTATAACAATGTGATATGTCAAAATTATTATAGTGTGTTTTTCTGCTTCCTAGTATCTATTAGGGGGCAGAGGACAAGTATCAGATTGTCTCCAGTAGGATCATATAATTATCCTTTGCATGATTTCCTTATCGTTTTTAAATATATTTTTATTAAAAAAAAAAGCCTGGGTCACATAGTCATCTTTGTGCTGCAAGAGATGGAAAACTTCAATTGTCTCATGCATCTACTGTACTTCACACAGCACAATAAAATACTCCTTATAAATGGAAAGATGAGAATTAATTATGTCGGCTATTGGGTGGTTTATTTCAAACATGTTTCAACATTTACACAATTTACATGATTACATTTAATTTTCCTGTTTGAAAAGGAAAAGACATACATATATATTTGTTGTTATACACCACCATTGTTGTGTACCATTATGCATTATACCATCCATTATTGCAGTTTATCAAATTCTTGACCCTTTCCCCATAATTTTTACAATTTCAGGTTCATCCACAAAACAAAATATCAGTAAAACAGAAACTTCAAATATTGCATTTTAAGGAATCTGTACACTGCGTAGAATGAAAAGATTTGAGGACTCTAAGTGTTGTATTTTTTATTATTATTAGCATTATTTGCATTTTCACAAATAAAATAAAAGTTTTAATTAATTTAAATGTTGTTTAGGATATTTCAGTCCACATTCGACGGATCGGAAACTAACTTCAGCGGCGTGCGTATACACCATTCTACACTCTCATACATATATACATACATGCATACATACATACATGCATACATACATATATACATACATACATGCATACATACATGCATACATACATACATATATACATACATACATGCATACATACATACATGCATACATACATATATACATACATACATGCATACATACATGCATACATACATACATATATACATACATACATGCATACATACATACATGCATACATGCATACATGCATACATACATACATACATACATATATACATACATGCATACATACATGCATGCATACATACATACATGCATACATACATATATACATACATACATGCATACATACATACATATATACATACATACATGCATACATACATACATGCATACATGCATACATGCATACATACATACATACATACATACATAAATGCATACATGCATACATTCAGTTTCACATTCATATATTCTTACATTTACATGCATATATTTTCTTTTTCACATATTCTCACTTTTACTCACACACGTACATTCACCCCTACATGTATGTACATGTACACATACTCCCATAAACCCCCACCTCCCACACACACCCACCCACACCCACCCACACCCACACCCACAGAGAGCAGAGCCCTCGAATACTCAGAGTCTCTCATTGACTCCCGTGTACAAAAAAATGGCGGCGCACTTCCGGGTTACTGTGGACGTTCAATAGTTCCAAACACCAGATCAGATTGCGGTTATCGCCAATGCATTCCATTCGTTTTCGGAGGTACGTCGATGCCATATCAGTCTTATAAGTCACAAAAATGCATGCACATTCTCCTGCATTAAAATAATTATGTCTGTTCAATGTGATAAGTTTTTGTTTAAATGTATTTTGCCTTTGTATGTTAAAGATATTATCCTTTTACCCCATAGCCTCCCAGCTTTTTTGTTTAGTTTGGATAAGTGTGGTCACAGTCTTATTTATTTCAGTGTACTGATCAAGTGCATTGTTATTCAAAGAGTCATAGAATTTGATGTTCAATATGACTTAGGTTAGTGGAAATGGATTAAAAATGTAAATAAAAGGTATTGTTCTGTCACCTCTGTAGACATAATGTACCTTACATAATTTCTTATTGTTGCTTATTCGTGCAGCTATATTAAAATCTTTCCTGTCGACCATTACAAGCCACCTTTTCCTCTGTTCTGGGTCCCTCGGGAATCTATACATTGGGAAGCATCTCAGACTGGTTGGAGCATCCATATGCTGCACAGTTCACCATGATTGACTGTTTTCTTGTCTGTAAAATGTTATATATAACCATTACATATGATAGAAAATCACAGAGTGGGTGACCTGTTAAGTAATTATCCAGAGCTTCCTGACTTTTCTCCATTACATTTTATTTAAACTCTTTATATATTTATTAAAACTGCCTTGTCCTTTTTTGCTTTCCATGTTCCATGCACCAATAACTGACTAATAATCACCTATATTTGATTCCTAATTAACCTATATTTCACCAATTCCCTGTGCATCTCTATTCACTCACTATCATTGTTTCATCTTCCCTCTTTACTCTTGCATTACTTTTTTATGCATACTTCTTCACTTAATTGGTAACACTTATTGATATTAGCTCATGTTACAGTTTACGTTCTGTAGCTAATTTAGCCATTACTGTCATTCAAATAAATTGTTCAGGAGCAGCAGGCAGGAACACTGACATCCATCAGTTTGTCATTTTTCCTTCCCCAAGGTTTATTTTTATCATTTCATTATGCACACTGAAACTGACCTTTTCACTTTATTACCTTGCCCTGTTTTCTTATGTCATTGAAAAGTTTGTTTTTTGAAGGGTTTTGTTTTCTTGTCCTGTCGGTCCTGGTCCAACCATGGTCAAGTGAGGTTTTATTTAAACCAAGTTGTTACCCAGACATTTCCTTTTACATTCAAGTTTATTTATACAGTAGGCCTACAATTCAGCAACATGGTGATTCAAAGGGCTTTACAAAAACATTACATAAGAATATATGAAGCACGAAAACAAGACAAAAACGGAAGAACATAAACTAAGCATGATCGAGTTAAAAAAAAAAAAAATCAGCTTAAGAGAGACAGTGCAGATTTCGACTTTTAAATGCAAACCATTGAAATGCAGCTGAGAGACAGAGTCCTGTCTGAAGGGGATCTTTAGTGTTTATTGTCAAACATGACTCGCTCAAATCAACATGAACATACTAATGCATTCAGTGACAAACGTGAATGTGCAGCAATCATATGTTTATTTAGTATCCACCCTCAGTAATCCGATGGCTGTTGTCTGTTCCGTAGTAGTCTAGCATGACTGACGTGGTCGCTCTTACGGCGAAGTTAACGGATGACGCAACTCTGAGTATATCGAGGGCTCTGAGAAAAAGCAGGGTTTGCCTACAGCAGGGGAGGCTGCTGGCTGTTGTGGCTGTATGGTTCTTCCACATTTTGACGAAGCCCCTGTTTGTTAAATAAATAGATAATTGAATTGCTAACATGTTTGTTTCTTCAGACATAAAAATCCATCCCAATAAAGGATAGAAAGCCAGAGCCCTCATCGCCCTCATGGAGAGCTCTGCAGAAAACAAGACTGAGTACCAGAATAACAGAAGAGCTGACGCCTCCTCTAAGAGGTGCTGGGCTGTGACGGGTTAGACCCATTTGCTACGAACGAGGGGGGCCTGGCTTAAGCGCAGTTCGGAGAATTTGCTTCTTCCTCTTTCAATTGCTCAAGTTTAAGCCATCGTCCTGTTTAAAGTGTTCAAGTTCTATACAGTCGCAGACTTAATGGATTTAAAATGATGCGAACCAACCCCAAATCCAACCTTTTCATCGGAGCGCTTCTTGTCGTCATTTTGTTGTAAGTTGTGTACCTGTTGTGTTATTCGTCAAACTACATAAGATCACAAAATTAATGTGTTTTATTTTTAAAATAAGGGGAACACCTTTGCACGTGGGAGCCGATATAAAGCGACGGTGACATATCATGTTTAAAGAGACTGTGATATAAATATTTGGGTTTTCATTTTTCCCCCTTATTTTTCAGATCACATTTAAATATAAATAATCGGACATAGGGGGAAAGTAGGCCTTATAATCATTGCATATAATTACGCATTCTGGGTTCTCCGTTTCGCACTTCATGCGGAAGTTTATGGGGCGACGTCCTAAACATTTCCTGGACCGTTATGAAAACTGTTGTTTTATTTAAACGTTAATTTTTAACAACAGGGGCTATAGTCTTTTTAATTTTTTTTATTACTATTATTTTTAATTTTACTTACCTTATAAAAATGTTTTAGTTTAATATAGGCTATATGTAGGCTATATTAATATATGTAGGCTATATTTTAGTTATATCATTTTAGTTCTTTCACTGTGATTAATCCCGATAAATATATGTGATTTAATGCATACAAAGGTGACGTTAAGTTGCTTTTAATACTATAATAGAGAAAATGTGGTTGAATTATACATCCGTTGAGGGAACTTCCTGGTTCGCATTTCTGTTGTGGGGTTGTCTTTGTGTCATGCTCCCCGAGGATTGGTTTGTAAGTAAAGGGACTCTGCTCAGACCTACTGTTACCTCCATCTGTTAGGCGATTTTAAATAGATCAAATGCGAAGCATGGCAGTAATGTTGTTACTATAGTAAAATATGTGTAGGACTTTGACATATTCAACTAAATATTTCAGTTGCCTATTTTGGTGGTAAGGAGATGGGTGGAAGAATAGAAGTTAGAAAAGAAAGGGTCGTGATTATCGCTTAGTGCAGCTTGAGTATAAACTGGTTATTTGTAACTGGTGGTGTTATCTGATCCTTGAAACCTCAGTGTAACCTTTTCTGTCAGCAACAACTTTTGCCAAGCTTGGTGTATTTGTGTAAACCTTCCAGTTTGCCTCAGACCAGAGTTCATGTATTTCTAACACCTGCAATTGTGAGATTCAAGGTGAAAGAGCAGAGTTTTTTTTTGTTGTTGTGTGTTTTGTTTTGTTTTATCTTTGAAGCTAATCTTTGTCCAGTCCCCAGATGACAGAAACCTGCCAGGCCACACACACACACACACACACACACACACAGGGATCGCCAAAGACAAACACATATGCGCATATTGCATTTCTCTTACATACACATACTTTGTTCAGCCACCTGATTCATTTGCTTTTTAAAATGTTTTTTTCTTTTCCTGAAAATGCAAATGTTAATGTTTAACAACAAAATATGCATGTTTTGTAATTTATTTACTGGGTTTGACTTTTGTTATCATGACTGCTGGTTACATATTACTACTTGTTTGCTAGGGCTTGAAATATCTAATGTCACCATATACTTCTTTGCCTTGCAAAAGTGTTGACCCCTGTTGGTGAAAACTTTTTTTTTTTGTTGTTGGAAAAAAAAGCTCCTATTTTATGCATTACAACCTGCTATCTAAAATGTTTTTGTTGTTGTTGTTTTGTTTGTTGTATCCCCCGCAAGTCCAAATTGGTCAATTTTGAAAAAAAGATTATTAACCATTCATCAGGCATGCTTGGAGATGTAAAATATCAACCTTATAAAAGTACTGTGATATTGGAGCATATTGCTGGGTTTGAAAATTTTGGTCAGTACAAAAAGTTTCTTCTTATTTCATTGAATAGTTTCAATGACTATTGAGACTGGCAAATCCCATGCATGTTATTGATGTTTCCCTGCTCTAATGTTTCTTCACTGTGTTGTGTAAAGGGTGTTAAGGTTTGTTTATTATGTACAGCAATTTGTGTCATATTATTTTCTGTATGAGCAGCTCCAATATATATATATATATATATATATATATATATATATATAAAACCCATTATGTTCTAATATTATGTCCTACTAACTGCTGACTACAGTTTGTCATATCCTGAACTGAACTTTTCCTAAATAAATAAATAAAATGATAAAATGTTGTCTGTCTTTACAGTATCATCTATGTTTACTTCAAACCAAACATCACAGGTTTTAGGTAAGTGAAGCAAAATTTTCTGTAATGCAGAGCTGGAATTTAACACAAAAAAAAAGTCATCAGTTATATCACAACATTTAAAACCAAACCGCTTACTCTTTCTTTTATTTTTCACATGCATTGTTGTGTAATTTAAAAATATATATATTTCCATTTTAAGCTTGTGTGATCCCAGCTCTGATCAAGGTGTGAAGTCCATAGAGGAGACTACAATAAAGTACGACAATTGCCCAAAGAAAGACAGCTGGAGCATTGGAGATCTGACCATCCCATCTGGGTGAGAAAACACTTTCTGTTGACTGTGAGGTTTACAGCTCTATAACACTCAGTGACTTACGTAGTTCATGTCAAAAGTACACCATTTTAGCCACCTTCACAACAAATAATAGGATGTGCAAGAACCTTCACGCATCTTAAAACAATATACTATTATGCATAAAATACTTTAAATAGATGTTTTGATTAACTGCTCTTAATACTTTTCCATTTTCCTGCACCCAAGTCTTCGTTTGTATAATAATAGTTTTATGGTATCTTGAAGTGATTTTACCCTTTGTGGAAATAAGTGTCACTGCCATGGATGCTAAAACTCATCTTTGTGATTTTTGACAGCACTGTTTTTTTAAGACTGAAAGTGTTATTAATCATGGCAGGTTTACCAAAAAAATGAAAGAAATTAAGCAAGATATCTAAATGAATTTTTAAAGGCTTATTATTTTGACGCAGCACAGTAAAATGGCAGGTTTGTTTTTGTTTGTTTTCTGGAAACTGGTAATTTGGTGGCGTGTCTTTATGAATTGCTACTATCATATTCTTATTGTTGCTTGTCATAGGAATAAATGTTGTTTTTTTTTTTGTATATTATTTTTGCTATTCTTATTAGTTTTTTTTTTATTTAGAATATATGCGCTTGTCACAAAATAATATTCTTTTTTTATTATGTTAAATTTGACCTTTACTCTTCTTTTACAGAAATTATGCTCAGCCAAGCACGATGAAAGGGTAAGCCATTAACACAAATCTTATTCTGCTGTGCAATATTACTTTTTTTTGGATAAATAACATGTCAATGAACATATCAATTAGGCTCTTTAATTACATTTTTAAAGGAGAACAGTTAGAAATATTGTTCCATTTGAAATTGAATTGTTTGAAATATCCTACAGATGGATCCGGAGTTTCTCTTCCACAGTTTCCTGGTGTGACATCACATAACAGCAGAGGAGGAAAAAACCTTTTCTGTTTCACTTTATCTTGGCAGAGATAAGGTTCACAAATTGTGCTATTGTTTGACAGAATTTGTGGAGCTTCAGCTGCATCATTTCAAAGGAATATTTATATTTTTTAGGAATGCCTGAAACTTTTTTCCATTCATGCCAGGTTCCAACTTTATTAATTCCAACCAAAAAACAAGGCATTACAAACAAGGCTAGTTAAAATAATCTCTTTGTGCAGCCAGACTATTATTGCTGCTTGCTGTGATTCTGGACAGGAAAAGTTAGTAAAAATTAAAAAAGACAAATAAAATACCTAAAAAATTCTCTTTATTGCACCAAATACTTAAACAAATGTGATGGGTTGTATTTAATCTAGTTCCTAATTTAATTAACCCGTGAAAATAAGTTATAGGGCTGGATTTTGTAGGTAAAACAAATTAATTCTATCTTCTTTTTTTTTTTAAAGAAAATCTCAAATCATAGCTAAACATTTTCAAACAAATATAGTTTCATTAAAAATTTTCTGTTCATTTGTTAAATACCTGATTATAGAAGATGGTATTGTTAGAGCCTATGCATTGCAAAACACAGTAAAGTCTCATGTGTGATTTCCCACTACAGTTTACTGACACAGATGCTACAGAGATCAATGGTAGATAATTATCTATCGCCAATGTCCTCAGAATGCCGCTGATGACAAAGATAAAATCTCCAAGACACATTGTCATGTTAACCAGTGAGTAGATGGTCAGTAGAAGGTATCCACTGGAGATACAGATGAAATACATCAGACCAGAGATAATCATCCCTGAAGGAGAAACGTAATGTAATGTGACTGACAATATGGATAAATCATAATATAACATAACATAACAATTCATAACATAACATAACATAACATAACATGCTGGACTTGGTTATGAAACAGATGATGATGTAAAACACGGGAGGAACGCTTGCAATGATGATAAAAGTTGTACCAGCAAGTTTGAAGATGAACTGAAAAGCACCTGTCAGGACATGATATGGAGAGAGTGAGAGAGAGCAGGTAACTATTAATACCAGAGAAAGCTATCTGTACATAAAAATCAGTAATGCAGAACTGAGAGATGAAGCAGGATCCTCTGTTGTCACAGTTACAGATAATTGTAAGCTATTGTTCTAAGTCTATTGTAAGTCTATTGTTCAGCTGGTTAGACCACAAATGTTTTCTTTTTTAGTTGATACTGAGTTGTTTCTCCTGATGGCTTTGCCTTTTCTGATGCCTTAAAAACTTATATAATATTATGGGATGCATATTGTTGCATCTTACAACAATTCACATGTTAATGGCTTTATGATATCTCAAAATTTAATTACCTCTGCCAAGTAGAGGTTATGTATTCTGCAGCATTCCTTTGTCTGTTAGCAACATAACTCAGAAAGTTATGGATGGATTTTGATGAAATTCTCAGGGTATCTCAGAAATGGAATAAGGAACAAGTGACTAGATTTTGGGGGTGATACAGATCCCTGCCTGGATCCAGGAATTTTTTAAAGGATTCTAGAGAGATAATTTTGCCATTAGAGTTTGTGAGAAGATAACACGCTCTGATTTGAGGGAAGAAAAATAAATAAAGAGTCACATATTTACTGTTGCAGGGTCAAAGGTAATCAGACAAGCACTGTCATAAGCAGGTGTGGTCAGTTTCCTTGTTAATTCATAACATTTTATTGGGTTAAAAGGTAGCATGCGCTAAGTGTTAAACATTGTATTTGTTAGCTGTTCCTGGCAATTCTTACTATGTGGTCCTATGACATTATGATACTGGTAACGGTTGGAAAAAATACATATTGAATGGATGTTTCAGAGAGATCAGGAGGAACTGCACAACAATATTTTTTATACACCTAAAATTTAAATGAACTTAATGGGAAGAGAAATGTATGAAGTATGAAACATCATAGGAGCGGTGTGATGGAAAGGGTCTGCACTGCTGCTGATGAATGTGTCTGGTGTTAACTAGTGAGTGTTAAGTGCCAAAGTAAATAAAAAAATAATAAAGAAATAAATAAATGGGTGAATTGGGGAGTTTACAAAGCTAAATTTAGTAGTGCTTCATGGGGCAGTTGGTAAAGACACAGGGCATACAGTGAAAGCTACCGAAGAGCTCATGACAGCATAGATGTGGAATGTGACCCGACAT
This sequence comes from Melanotaenia boesemani, assembly GCF_017639745.1. Taxonomy (NCBI): domain Eukaryota; kingdom Metazoa; phylum Chordata; class Actinopteri; order Atheriniformes; family Melanotaeniidae; genus Melanotaenia; species Melanotaenia boesemani. The sequence continues at coordinate 25,207,067 of NC_055682.1, forward strand.
CAACATAGATGAGTGTGCTTTTCTGTTACTGAAGACTAGTGAAATCCTGTAGCAGCAAGTGCTTCTGTTACCATGGGGAGTATGCAACAATTTTTTCTATTGCTATTTCCCTTTGACCTCTGTGAGAGATTCACTTTTTTAATCCCGTTTCAGTGCAATAAAACATAAACCCCAAGCATATCAGATGGTTAGAGCAAACATGCCAACATCCTGAAGTGTTTGTCAATGAGACAACGAAGTCCTGAGAGCTAGGTTTACTTTCTGACTTACTGGCTGCTTGGTTGCATCTTGTCATCAAAACTACTCGGTTAGGTTTAAGAAGGAATTGTGGTTTACTTTAAATATTCAGCTTTCTTAAATTAATTTAGCACACTGGATAAAACTCTGATGCACATAATTTGATGGCGTTTACTCAGTAAATTGGAACCTGATACCAAAGGCCTCCCTTTATATTAATTTAAACTCCAAGGTGCTCAAACAATATAGCAGGATGACAAAATATGAAAACTGCACCACTGCTCAAATATTAAATGATCAGACTATAAGTCACAATGGTTTGTGACTATCACAAACCAACAAAACAATTTATTGATGCACGGTCTGAGCCTTTACCCCAAAATGACTCGACCCAGTAGAATTACTTCCTGCAGTGCCACGTTAATAGATAACATTTTTACAAACCTGTTAGAAAACAAAATGAGTGTATTAATGCATTTAAAGATGAGTTTAGCCAGAACTGGGAGACAGTGTTGAGTGAAAATAATATTGATAAAGCATATGAAACTTTTCTGTATACCTTCCAATTATTGAGAAATACTGTCCGATTAAGAAATACAAAGGAAGAAAGAAATACTTAAACTCACCATGAATCACAAAGGGATTGCAAAATGCTTTTAAAAAAATTAAACACTCTATAGAGAATTCATAAAATATAAAACAGAAGAAACTGAAAATAATATAAAAAATATAAAAATAAATTGAGAATTATTTTACAGAATTCAAAACAGGAATATTATAGCAAATTATTAGAAAGGAATATAACAATTAAGGTATTTGGAACATATTAAACAATGTCATTGGAAAAAGTTCAAGTCAAACTAATTACCCACAATATTTTAATGATAATTTAAGTATGAATAGAATGTATGATGTGGTTAATAACTATAATAACTATTTTGTGAGTGTTGGGCCAAAGCTGGCGGAAAAAATCATTGACCCTGGATTAGTTGATGGAAGGAATGAAACATTAATAAGCAGAAACTTAAACTCAATGTATCTAATTGTAGCGAAGGAGAAAGAAATCATAGGTATTGTAAATAAATGCAAAACCAAAACATCAACTGACTGCAGTGGCATAGACATGACAATAATCAAAAAGATTATCGAGGCCATTGTGAAACCGTTGACATATATCTGTGACCTATCATTCTGAACTGGTAAATTTAAAAAAAAAAAAAAAAAAATGCAAAAGTCATCCCACTGTACAAAACTGGAGACTGACACCTATTTACTAGTTATAGGCCTGTTGCATTACTCCCTCAATTTTCTAAAATCTGAGAAGTATTTAGTCACAGATTGGACAAATTCATTGATAAACATAAACTGCTTTCAGAAAGTCAATACGGATTCAGTTCACAAAGATCCACATCATCGGCAGTCCTGGAACTAGTAGAATAAATCACTAGCGCCATTGACAAAAAGAAATTTGCAATTGGGGTGTTTGCCAACCTTAAAAAGCATTTGATACAATTAATCATGACATATTATTTAAGAAACTGCATTATGGGATCAGGGAATTGGCTTTACAATGAATGAAAAGTTATTTAAGCAATAGATAACACTTTCTGTCTTAATACTTGGACATTGTTTGTGGTGTTCCTCAGGGGTTGGTATTGGGACCAAAACTTTTTTATTTTAGATATAAATTACATATTTAAGTCTCTGAAAAAATAGTTTGTTTTGTTTGCTGATGATACTAATATTTCCTGCTCAGGGGAGAACTTAGAGCAGTTCATTAAGGTTATCACCTCAGAATTGTATATTTTTAAATTTGGTTTGATGTAAATAAAGTGTCATTAAATTTGGACAAAACAAAATTTATGTCTGGAAATCATAAGGGTGTAAATGTAGAGAACTTGAAAGAAATTAAGTTTCTGGTGGTGGCAATCAACCAAAACATCTGCTGGAAACCACACTTTCAACATGTTCAAGCCATATTAAACAAAACTATTTCAGTCCTCAGTAAAGCTAAATATTTTTTGAATATGTATGTATGTATGAAGGTATGTAGGGATATCATGTTCAGCTGTCTTCTGAAGCCAGGCCTACTGCGTATTCAAACGTCTGGTACCACACCATGGGTCCTGAGAAGGTTGTGAAAAGAGATTAAAAAAAAAAGAGGTAAAAAAAAAAGAAAGAAATGAGAAAAAATTTAAACAGAGGAAACATATTCACACTCAGTCATGTTGATTTGGAAGATTGGAAGATTTTTCAGTTATTGTCTACCCAAGGTGGAGAACACTGGGTAAACATCATGAAACTTCTTATGAGGACACACTACATCAACAGGAAGATTCCCACATCCAATAAATGACCATAAAATGGGCTAACCAGGTTACCTATGAATGAATTGTTTGTAATATTTGTGAAGGATGGAGGAAAAATGACTCAATATGTTACAGTATTTACCATTTAGGACCTTTAATCTCACACAGTCTCACTCAGCATCTTGAAATTGTCAAAGAACCACACATACCATTGATTTTATCATTTAAATTAACTAAATTTACTAGAATAATCTATCTGTGCCAATTTATGTGTATGTGTGTCAAAACCATAGACTGTATATAAAAGATGGACGGAACCTCCGTGATGTCTCCCATAGGTTTCTGAAGAGCAAAAGTGAAGCTTGTTGGGCATTCCCACTATAGCCATCTTGGTAGCGTCATGCGTGTCGTTAGTCCCGGAAAATCCAAAAGTGGGCAAAGAGGTCGAGCTGAGAGGGGGACTGTAAAGGTGGGAATGGATGATTGACAACCATTAAACTCCAAGCTGCCTGTAGCTAAGAGCTAACCCAGCTAACCCTGAGCAACGGTAGCTAACCAGCTAACGGAAGTAGGCGGGCTAAAGCTAAGGCATGTTGTTAGGCGGCTAAAAACCGCGGTTGTGCAGCACTCTCCCTTCTTTCTGTGGATACTGGATTCCTGTCAATCAAAAGGACACAGCACTAATTTTGCCGAATTTCAAGATTAAATAACATCCTAATGGATGAGTTAGAAAAGAGTTCACCCCCCTCACAGTTGTCATGAAGGTAAACTTGACCTATTAATCCTAAAATGGATTTTTGTACCAGACTTTAAACATGTTTATTTCTGCTGTAAAGTCGGCCTTTTTAACATGTGGGTCTATGAGGATTTGCCCTGTTTTGAAGCCAGCCCCTAGTGGATGAGAGGTGAACTGCAATTTTTTTGCACTTCCACATAGGATTCTCATTTTACAGGCGGAGGTTGCCGCTTGGTCAAAACAGAATCATAGAAAAAAAAAGTGGGGGGGGGGGAGTAATAAAAAAAAATGTGACAACTTACCCATGCCAGTAGGATGGATTCTACCACATGCTGCACCTAGATTGTCATACATCCTCAGTCTGTTTGTTAATGAGATATTTTAATAACAAAACTATTAGCAAAACTTAAATATTCCCTGTCCATGTTTTCTTTTGCGAAATGTTGAGATTCTGTTCCTGAGCCACAATAAAATAAATCAGTTTGTCTGCTGCTGACCTGTCAACAAGCAGAATCACTGCTTTAGGTTGGAAGTCTGTGTCCCCGTCCAGAGCCAGGATGTATGTGTTGTCATCTGAGATCAATTTTCTCTTGCTGTCATTGTCATACTGAGAATTTGAGAAAATCTCACCATCCATAGAGACCAAACTGTCTCTGGTGTTGTTCTGCCTCTAGATAGATAGATGGAAAGATGGATGTGTGTAATCCATTTTGATAGATGGTTCTTTATAGTCAGTGTTACTTTCAGTAAAAGTTGTTTCAAACCAGTTCCTAGTGTGACATCACATAACAGCAGATGAGGAGAAAACCTGTTCTGTTTCACTTTATCTTGGTAGAGATAAGGTTCACATATTGTGCTTTTGTTTGATAGAAGTGTGGAGCTTCAGCTGCATAATTTCAAAGGAATATTTATAATTTTTAGGAATGCAAGAAACTTTTTTCATTCAATTTTTATTAATACCAACCAGTAACAGATATACTGATATTTATACATCTTAACAAGTCTCACATGTGTTCCCTTTACAATGGCTCCAAAGGTATTCAAATAGACCTTGTGGTTGCTGAGATATACTCATTCTTTCATGGATATTCAATTTTGAAGCAGAGGGTTAAAAACAAAACTGGCACAGGGTTCAAAGGGTTAAAAGTAGTGCTGGGCAATGATTAAAATTTTTAATCGCGATTAATTGCATCGTTACGCGCAAAATGTCTCTTTCCTTTAAAAGAAGGCCTACAGCTATATGACGAGAATGTAGTAAATTTTGGTTTACAAACACTACATCAGGGGGTCTCCATCCTGGGACTCTGGAGCTGCAAGTGGATCTCTGGACCTTCCACAATGCCTCTAAATATGTGGCTAAAATATTTTTTAAATCTTTCTTGTCTTTAGGTTGGAAACCGGGGACGTTTTTTTTCTTTTTCTTTACATCATTTTCCACAAATGTCTACATCCCTTAGAAGAAAGTCTGTCTATCCTCTTTTTATAAAGGTTTATGTGTTTCCTTATTTTAAAACCTAAAAACAGAAGTAAAAATGTGGTTCTCCAAAAATAACAAATATCCTATGGTGGCTCTTCAATAAAAATATATATTAAGTTGCCTTTTTGAAAAGTCTCGTAACATTTGCAGCTCTAAAGAAGTTTTATTTAGCTGGCTGAGGGAAAAAATGGCTCTTTGGATTGGAAAGGCTGCAGACCCCTGCACTAAACACATAAACAGGTTCAGCAGCAGTTTTCTCTTAAAATACCAACAGTTAAAATATTTCTTCATATATATAAAATTTTTATAAAATCAAATATTTATGAGAAAGAAGGATGAAATGTTCCGGATTTACTAACTAAAAGGTAAAAAGTCAACAGGATGAATTTAAAGCTGTGAAGCTGCTTCCTTCTAAACACAAAAGGAACAATATGTGATGAATATCAGCATCAGGTGAACAGACAGAAAGCAGGATTAGAATCTCACAGCTTCTAGATGGTGAGGAGAGAGAAATATTCACAATATGTACAATAACTTCCATCCATGCACCTTTAGTGCTTCATTATCTAGATTTCTGCCTATAATTTCTCTAACCTTTTATTCTTAGCTTGACTGTTTAGCTTCACCTCTGGACCTGCAGCCTCTGCTACCGGGAGTTAAGGGGTTAACATCTCGTTTCCCGGTTCAGCGTCAGGTCTGTAGATGTAACTGTAAACATGTGTGGTATCCACAGAAAGTCCAGAATCTCAGCTAACAGCTCAGTAAAACCATTTCTATCACCAACAAACACAGTAAAGACAACAATAATTAAAAGACCAGGTACACAAAGTCCAAAAGATATGTAAACACAGATGATGTAAACTCTGTAAACATGATTAATGCACAGGTTTATGTGTAGTTAATGTGAAAAACACATTAGGGAATCACAAAATCAGCCTAAGAATATATCAAGGGTAAAAGATCTGCTGTGTCAGCAAAAACTGGAAAAACTATTATTTCATCTTTGCTTGATTGTGTTTTTACAGGTCTACCTAAAAATTCAATTAGACACCTGCAGCTTATTTTGAACTCTGCTGCTCGACTCCTCACTAAAACCAAGAAAGTGGACCACATCAGACCAGCTGAGGTCTTTACACTGGCAGCCTGTTCAACAGAGGATAGACTTTAAAGTTCTGCTGCTGGTCTATAAAGCTCTGAAGGGTTTAGGACCAAAATACATCAGTGACCTCTTGACCCATTATGAACCTACCAGAACCCTCAGGTCATCTGGTTCCAGTTTCTTATCAGTTCCCAGAGTCAAAACCAAACATGGAGAAGCTGCATTCAGTTTCTATGCTCCACATGTCTGGAACAAACTCCCAGAAAGCCTCAGATCGGCTAAAACACTCAGTTTATTTATATCCAAGTTAAGTTCCCTGCTGCATTTCAATAGTTTTTATTTTAAAAAGTCCAAATCTGCATCTTTTTCTTTTAGGCTTGAATTTTAAAGTTGATCAGTTTTGTCCAATGTTCTTTTTCCTTTCTCTTGTTCTCTTGTTTCTCTTTTGGGTCTAATGTTAAGTTATGCTTCTTATTTTCTGTAAAGCACTTTGAATCACCCTGTTGTAGAATTGTGCTATACTATATTAAAAAGCAGTGTCCTGTAAAAACAGTTCTGGTCACAATCTCTCACAGATAGTTACTATTTAATCAAAACATGATTTTACCTCCTGTTTATCATTAGCTTCTGGTACCATAGTGTGGAATTAAGCCTCTGAGAAACATTTCTTCCCTGCTGATTCTTTGTTCCAGATTTCTTCTCAATCTATGTGGTGCCGGGGTGAAGGTCAAATCAGTGTAAATACAAACAGCTGATGCTGCCAGATGACACCTACCAAACCAGTTAAGGGGCAAATATAAATAACACCTTTTCCCAAAGACTCAAACCATAATGGTAGGACAACTGTTTCCCTTCCCAGAAGGTGCCCAAAGGGTCACATTGTTCCTAGAACTATTATAACCCTGTCACATTAGCAAAAGTAGCTGTATATCCCAGTGTTAGTGTTACTGCACAGAGGACAGAAAATATTTCCACTACACTTACTGGTGTGGGTCTCAATATTAAACTTGTAGGTGTCGCAACTGAACACACATACAGTAACAGCTGTTGCTTCTAATCTCTTTGTCTTTTTTGCGTGCGGTTGCATACCACAGATCATCATGTCTCCTGAGCACCTTTATCCCAGACATCTCACTCAACCACACATTCCTAAAGTTATCGTTGTCATTAACTTTACAAACAATTACATGGCTTACACTGTTGGAATCTTTTTTATCTCGATCTGCAACGGCATTCTCATTCTTCCCTCGGTTGTTGGTGTCATGTCGATGGTGGCCTTGTTCTCTTTGCCAGCTAGTACTCCCCTCAATGACCCACAGAGTCGATGATTTCTTTTGCTAACGTTGAGACAAACGGCGCTATGGGTCCTTGTTCCCCTTTGAAATCAGGCTGGGCTTAGTGGTTCTGGGAAACTAAGACAAGAGACTAAGCCACGGGGCAGCATGGCTCAGCAAGGTAGAGCAGTCATCTTGTAGCCTGAGGGTTGTCGGTTCGATCCTCAGCCTAGTGGAGTTCATGTCGACTCATGTCCTTGAGCAAGACAGCGAACCCCAAATTGCTCCTGATGGGTCGTGGTTGAACACCTTGCATGGCAGCTTCTGCCATCAGCGTGGTGAATGTGATGCATGATGTAAAGCGCTTTGGGTATCATTCCAGGTACAGTAAAATGCTATATAAGTACAAACCATTTACCTCTCAGTGATCTTCACTGCAGTAGATGTGGTCAGGAGCACCTGATATGGACCATCTCAACATGGAGAATGCCACTGCTTCTTTTTGATGACCTTAATCAGGACCCAGTCTCCTGGTCTCAGGATCAGCTCAGTCTGCTTTTCTCCTGAGGAATGATATTAGCAGAAACAACCTCCTTTGCAGTTAATTTTTCAGCATATAATCTGTAAGAGTTAATTCACCTGTTGACTGATACTGCATCAGCTGCAGTAATCTGTATTGTCTGCCATGGATTATTTAAAAAAGAGTGAGACCTGTTTTATTAGGGGTCACTCTCATGTGTAAGGCTACCAGAAGAATGCAGTATAGCCAAGTCTTCCCTGTTTCTGCCATGACTTTTATACGCTTATTTTTAATTATACCATTATGCCTTTCTACCAATCTGGCTGATTGAGAGTGGTAAGCACCATGTCTCTTTAAGTCAATTTGGAATGTTTTTTTTCCTTTTCTTCTTTCTTAAGTGCGAGATAGAAAACATCTCTTCTTTTTAATAAATTCACTCACTCCTGTTTACATGAGACGCACTGCTGCAGCATGAGGAAAAATGGAGGAAGAAAAAGAAAAAGAGGAAGAGGCCTTGGATTGCAAGTCTCTGCATGTGGTTTCTCTGTGTTCAGAGCCAGTGAGCAAGAACCTTGAAAAAACACAAATAAAAATGTGTTAACATGCGATAAAAAAAATTAACAACATTAAATGGCTGCCCCTATTGGTGCCAACCCCCTTTGTAGGCCAGTGTTTTACTGTAGTAGGTCTGGGAGAGTAACTGGTACTTTCTTCAGTGCGTAAGATGAATGCGTGCCGACCTCTCAGTGATCTTCATTGCAGTATCGCAAAGTCTTTCCTGTTTCTGCCATGACTTTAATAAGCTTATTTTTAATTATGCCTTTCTATCAATCTTGATGAAAAATGATTGGGGATGGTAAACACAATGTCTCTTCAGGTCAGTCTGTAATGTTTTTCCCATATCTGTAATCATTTCATTCACAAAATGTTTTCCATTATCACTGTAGATTTGTTGTGGAATGCCAAATCATGGAATTCTTTCTCTAACCAGTGCTTCAACAACAGTCAGTGCATCAGGATGAGTGCAAGGAAACATCTCAACCCATTTTGCAAAAAAGGATCAATAATAACTGAACAATTTTTGAAGAGTTCTTTTCCAAAACGCTATAAATCCATTTTTATAGTTTTCAGGAAATTACATTTTATACCTAAACCCAAAATTTTCTTTAATGTTCAAATTTTCCTGTTAAAATTATTTGTTGGTTCTGCCTGAACAATATTAAACAAATCCGAAGTTTGTTTTTTAAAACACTATAAATCAACCCCCCCCAAAAAAACACTATAATTCCATCCATTTTCTTTTTTTTAATTTTTTGGTAAACACAATGTCTCTTCAGGTCAGTCTGTAATGTTTTTCCCATATCTGTAATAATTTCATTCACAAAATGTTTTCCATAATTTTTAAATTGATGGTTGCTGTCTTTTTGTTTTTTTTTTACAAAGAACAAGAGAATATGCAACATATGATATCAGGAACTCATACTATTAACTTATAAATAAGTGCAAATGCAGAAAATAAATAAAAGCCAAATGAAATGAATAGCAACATAAGCTAAATAGTCTAATAAAATTATTTTTAATTTAACATTTCAAAATTGTCCATCACATAAAGCTAATTATTTATAAATAACACACATACAAATACCATTAATTAAATACAGCAATGTTAAAATACATTCAAATCGTTTAGGAACACATGTAGGCTAATACTTATTCAGTGCTGAACTTGCAAGAAGTAGGACCATTGTCAGATGTGCTTTGAGTGTGTGACGACAGAGAGAGTGAGAGCGATAGTGTGTGGTTGAGAAAGACACAGAGAGAAAGACTGTGTGTGTGTGTGAGGAAAAACGAGATCTTCCTTACTTTAGCATGGATCACTTTGCATCTCTATCACTCTGGGCTGCATCATGTGTCACCTAATGAAGTGCATCATTATAAAAAGCCCTCTGCACACCTATTGCTCCTAATAGTGCCAACACATCACACTTCTTTGCAGCCTTCACAGAGGTCTGCTTTGGAAGTTACTCAAGCAAGCGTCAGGTCACATTGTAAGTTGTATTTAAACCAACCTTGTTGGTACTCAAGTCAAGCATGCACGCTTCACTGACTTTGAAGCTTCTCTGAGCCTTGACACACTCTTTTGTGGCTGACTTATAATCAAACACCTCCCAGTCTTTGCCATATATGTGAACGCGCTGAATTACTGCAGGATGGCATGGTATTCATGTGGTAGCAGATTTGTGTCCTTTTCCTAATCTTCTGCTAAATTCTGCCAAAGACTCGGTCTGCAGGGAGATGTGCTCAGTGCCTAGGTTGGGAAAAAGCTGTCGGAGTTCCATTAACATGGACACCATGTTCACGTTATTGTTCAGTCCAAAACAAGTCAGTGGCTGAACAGCCGAAGCCCCCTGGATCTGCCAGCTTTGTCCTAAAGCAGTCACTCAGTGCAGAAGCAGTCATATTGCTGTCTTTGCCACCCTCATTCTCCTGCCACACATGCAGATGGACCTCCTGTCTTTCTCCTTCTTAGGAGAAGAGTGTTGCATGTCTGACAAGACTGTATGGTCTATTTCCTGTGATGTGTGCACTTCTGCTTCTAAGCTCTGCAGAGCTGCTTGCTTAGCAAAAATCATCATAAATAAAAGAACTTCCCATCACCAATACAACATGATTTAAGTAAAAAAGGCCTGACATAAGTCTTTTCTGAACTAAGAGTTAAACATTACAATAAATGTGTATGAAAAACTGGAATACTACAAGATCTGTTTTGAAATTTGCCTGTTTCCACAGACGCACTGATGTGAACTCTGTGACTAACTGGAATGCTCCTCTGGTTTGGGAAGGAACCTTTGATCCAGCAGTTATTGATGCAATTTACATAAAAAAGAACCCAAGAATTGCTGTGTTAGTCTTTGCTGTTGGCAAGTATGTACTCAGGATATTCTCAGCTAAAATGTGTGGGGAGGGATTTCATGTGACTTACTACATAAAGTAATCTTCATGATATTTGTCTCTTGTTGTGTATTTCTCATGAACTGATCACATTACTGTTCTTTTCATCTGAACAGGTACACCAGTTTTATAAAGGGCTTCGTTGAGTCAGGGGAAAAGCACTTTTTCGTTGGATTCAGGGTCACTTACTATATCTTTACAGACAACAAAAAAGAAGTTCCTCAGGTAAGTTTTTTTTTTTATGCGTTAATTTAATTAAGCTGATTGACACAACTGAACATGTAGCAAATCAAGAATAAAAATACTACAAAAAATGTTTGTAGTCACCTTGTAATGCAAAACGTTCTAATTCCCTAAATCTAAATCTCATTGCATCACTTTCTTGAAAGTTAAAGTTTTATCTATAGTGTTGTCAGTTCTTTTCTTGGGAGACATTTGGTGTTGACAAAACAACCCACATATGCTTCAGTGGAAATATAAAGAAACTGTACCAACAAAAAACAAGAGACACTCATTTTTCTTGTTTATTTTTTCCAGCTGTTTAGTATTTCCTAAAAGCGTACAAGTGTAACTTTATCAGATGAATGTCCCAGTTGACCAGGCCTTTTGTCAACTTACAAAGTATGAGGAACATGTGATGCTGTACTGATGAACCTGATAGTCACTGATGGTCTGTATTGTAGAATATACTGTGACGTGCAAAAGTTATGACTCCCACATGCATTTTACAGCTTCTAAATTTATTTCCATTAGTGCAGTTTGGATTTTAGGCAATTTGTGTTGCATTTCTGAATTGATCAAAGCTGTAAAATCCAAATTCTACTATTTTACCATCTTACTACCAAAATGTTTACTCCGCAGACAAATTATATATCAGATACAGATCGTTGTGGCTGCCAAACTGTGTTATGTCCGGAGCAGTGAGAAAATTGATGCAGTCGCAGAAAGCTTTGAACTTTACAGTAGACTTGAATAAAAATGAGGAGAAAATGCTCCTAAGTTTTAAAATAATAATAATAAACATAAAAGTAACTGGTTTGGGTGGCTCTCACCATGATTTTATTTACTTTTTTTTTTTGTTTTTGTTTTTTTGTTTTTTGTTTTTTAACACCAAGAAAATCACACAATTTGTCCTTTAACTGGTTGCAACAGTGTCTGAGAAAGCTGTTTAAATGGTGGCAGTGGTTTTAGGAAGCTGCCTGTAGTATTTTAACAGTGCATCAGTGGCGCAATGAAAGGGTTGCTATATATAAGTGTTTGGTCTGTACAAACTTGTATGGAATACATCTGTGTTTTATACAATTATATACAATATGCAGTGACTTACACTAAACAATTTTTCATTGTGAATTTTGTATAGTCATTGGGGAGTTCATTTTAGGCAGATTACCAGATAAAGGAACTTTGTAAAGTAACCTACAGTTCTGGGTATCGAATGGCAAATAACAGGTTGGTCAAGTCTTACTGAGTTTGTAAAAATTAAAGGTGGATTTTTTGGTTACAGGACATTGCTGGGATACCTGAGAAGTTCGGTGCTTTATGCTGTTTTCACGTCTTTTTTCGTGATCATTTGCCTCATAATGTGAATTAAATTGGTCTTTGGAGTAGTTTGAGGAAGTAATTTGTAATCTGTTCCTTTTATTTGATGATTCAGGTTAAGCTTGGTCCAGGCCGCAATATATCCATTCTTTCTGTCCCGAGTGCCCAACACTGGCAGGAAGTCGTACTCGGCAGAATGAAATGGGCCACTTTCGCCATTGAAAAACAGGTAAAGTAGACGTTTTTGGTTTCAGGTTTGTTTGTTTTGTTCTTTTCTCCCCATCCAGCTATAAGAACAGACATTTTAAAAGCTTCCCTACACAGTTTTTTATTAAAGCTCTGCTTTAATACAGAGCAGCATTACAAGAAAAAAGCTGGAGCAAAAGTAAGACCCCGTTAACTGATGTGTCATCAGTCTTTTTTTGAGGTGTAAAAAAACAAGTAAAAATGGAGCCATGAAATTGTTGGACACTTAGATTATGATTCCTTCTGTGTATTTAATCTCACCTCATTTCTGTCATGGTTACAGATCCGTAATGAAGCAGATTATCTTTTCATGATGGACATTGACAGTGTTTTCCACGGCCGTTTTGGAGCAGAGTCTCTTAGTCAACTGACTGCTGTACTTCACCGTGGCTACTACAAGGTTTCACTTTTTCTCCATCACCATGTTAACCACAAGTCAATTTAGTCAAATAAGCTGTTTAATGCCTTTTTTGTCCTCATTAATAACACTTAAGTCTCTAATCATTCAAAATAATTTATCATCTTATCCTTTTTCCACTCAGACCACACATAGGGACAGTTTTCCCTATGAGCGACGGTCAAAATCCAAGGCTTACATCCCTGCTGGTGAAGGAGACTACTATTACACTGCAGCTGTGTGGGGAGGATACCTGGAAGACATGTACAGACTTGTCAAGTAATCAGAACAAATTGCTGTCTTTGGTTACTTTTTAGGCTGTTGTTGTTATACTTACAGTGTGGAGTAAGAGTTGGTAGTACAGGATGTATTTTGATCATGTGTCTTTTAAACACTGTTCATCTTTAAATCTTCCATTAATCCTGAATTGTGTTATTTTCAAATACAGTAATACTATGAAGGCCACTGAAGTTTTTTATATCAACCTTTAGCAACTGTGACTTTCTCTTTTATCAGATACTGCTTTGAGCAATCAAAAGAAGATGACAAGAACAACATTCAAGCTGTGTGGCAGGAGGAGAGTCATCTAAACAGGTACAGCGTTGCATCAATTGCAAATTTCATTAAACATAATCCCCTATAAATATGTAAACAGAAACCAAATTAATGTATCATGTTTGTCCATCTTTCTGTGATGCAGGTTCCTGTTTTACAACAAACCAACCAAGGTTCTATCTCCAGAATATCTGTGGTCTGACTATGATGCGGTATCAGCAGACATTAAAGTCGTCAGGATCTCGCAGTTGGTCAAGGACTATACAAAAGTGCGGCCTAATGGTGGAAACTGAGATCACATTGATGAGTTTTGTTACAGCATTCCTATACTTTCTTTGATCTGTGAATTTACTTCTAGAGCATGTAGAATAAACTATGACATCGATATATGAATGTATTTTTTGTGTAAGACCTTTGAGAAACTGGAACTGTATATTAACAATAGTCTGTTAGTAGAACTGAAGTCACAAAGAAAATGCTTTTGGAGTTGCAAACCTTTTTCTTATTGTCTTCCACAAACAAAACAGGCCTTTTATCTCAAAAGTTTGATTGCAAACAGATTCTACAAATCTCAAATTTGCACCCACATTTTTGCCTCTATGACTACATTACTACTACTACTATTACTCTGCTATAAAATGCATAATCTCTCTATGATGTAAAGTCTCTGTTCAATTCAGTGTCTGTTCTGTTCTATTTTATTAAAGGGGTAAATTCTTGAATAACAAAATGTTATATGACTGGTTAACCACTGAAACATTGAGACACAATAACCAAACACTGATGCTTGGTATAATTTTATTTACTCCCAATACATTTGATCTGTTTAAAGGTAGATAAAAGTTTTATTAAGGGAAGATATGATATTAAATTATTTTCAATAATGTGATATGTCATTTACTACTAAAAAGCAGGGTAAGTGATAAGGTGGCATCAGTTTCAACTGTCAGTTTCACGCCTTATAAAGGTATGTCACTATGATAATCTATTCAGGAAATCTAACCTGAGATAAAACACTTGTAAAAGATCTGCCTACCAACCAATGTTTCAGCCATCCATTTAAACCACTTATCCAGGTTCGGGTCGCAGAGGCAGCTGCCTGTGCAGGGAAGCTCACACTTCAACTCCAGAATAGAAGAGATTCCAGCCTTTCTCCAGGACACTGGCTCCAACTATAATGTTTGTCTGTGATTTAATAGTTATGGCTATTGTTCATTGTGTAGATCCGGAGTTTCTCTTCTGCAGTTCCTAGTGTGACATCACATAACAGCAGAGGAGGAGAAAACCTGTTCTGTTTCACTTTATCTTGGTAGAGATAAGGTTCACTTATTGTGCTATTGTTTGATAGAAGTGTGGAGCTTCAGCTGCATAATTTCAAATGAATATTTATCATTTTTAGGAATGCAAGAAACTTTTTTCATTCAATTTTTATTAATACCAACCAGTAACAGATATACTGATATTTATACATCTTAACAAGTCTCACATGTGTTCCCTTTACAATGGCTCCAAAGGTATTCAAATAGACCTTGTGGTTGCTGAGATATACTCATTCTTTTATGGATATTCAATTTTGAAGCAGAGGGCTAAAAACAAAACTGGCACAGGGTTCAAAGGGTTAAAAGTAGTGCTGGGCAATGATTAAAATTTTTAATCGTGATTAATCGCATGATATTTTGCGATTAATCGCATTGTCTCTTTCCTTTAAAAGAAGGCCTACAGCTATATGAAGAGAATGTAGTAAATTTTGGTTTAGAAACACTACACCAGGGGTCTCCATCCTGGGACTCTGGAGCTGCAAGTGGATCTCTGGACCTTCCACAATGCCTCTAAATACGTGGCTAAAATATTTTTTAAATCTTTCTTGTCTTTAGGTTGGAAACCGGGGACGTTTTTTTTCTTTTTCTTTACATCATTTTCCACAAATGTCTACATCCCTTAGAAGAAAGTCTGTCTATCCTCTTTTTATAAAGGTTTTATGTTTTTCTTTATTTTAAAACCTAAAAACAGAAGTAAAAATGTGGTTCTTCAAAAATAACAAACATCCTATGGTGGCTCTTCATTAAAAATATATATTAAGTTGCCTTTTTGAAAAGTCTCGTAACATTTGCAGCTCTAAAGAAGTTTTATTTAGCTGGCTGAGGGAAAAAATGGCTCTTTGGATTGGAAAGGCTGCAGACCCCTGCACTAAACACATAAACAGGTTCAGCAGCAGTTTTCTCTTAAAATACCAACAGTTAAAATATTTCTTCATATATATAAAATTTTTATAAAATCAAATATTTATGAGAAAGAAGGATGAAATGTTCCGGATTTACTAACTAAAAGGTAAAAAGTCAACAGGATGAATTTAAAGCTGTGAAGCTGCTTCCTTCTAAACACAAAAGGAACAATATGTGATGAACATCAGCATCAGGTGAACAGACAGAAAGTAGGATTAGAATCTCACAGCTTCTAGATGGTGAGGAGAGAGAAATATTCACAATATGTACAATAACTTCCATCTATGCACCTTCAGTGTTTCATTATCTAGATTTCTGCCTATAATTTCTCTAACCTTTTATTCTTAGCTTGACTGTTTAGCTTCACCTCTGGACCTGCAGCCTCAGCTACCGGGAGTTAAGGGGTTAATATCTCGTTTCCCGGTGTAGCTTCAGGTCTGTAGATGTAACTGTAAACATGTGTGGTATCCACAGAAAGTCCAAAATCTCAGCTAACAGCTCAGTAAAACCATTTCTATCACCAACAAACACAGCAAAAACAACAATAATTAAAAGACCAGATACACAAAGTCCAAAAAATATGTAAACACAGATGATGTCTCCCTATGAACACGAGCCAATGACTCCTCCACTGAAAGCTCACATCTCACAGATTCCACAGCTGGAAGTTTCATCTCGCTATGACCAAGATTCATTGAACCAGAGGCAGAAGAAGGCCCGATTTATGCTTTATGTTTGTAAAAGTCAGACAACATGTCTTTGCTGTCTTGCAAAAATTAAAGCCACATTTATTTTAAAAATAAATAAAAAGTTTCTCATTGTCTTGTGGGAGCAGTTTCCCGTCCAAAAATCATGACGTTCTGCCATCTGCATGGGTTTTGACAGAAAGAGAAGCGTCGGCTCTTCTTCTTCTTTCTTAAGTTCCAGACAAAACGTCTCTTCATTTTAATAAACCTGCTCTTTCCCGATTACATCAGGCGCATCGCTGCAGCAGGGAAGGGAGGCAGGGACGCCATGTTTCTGTGGTCAAAGCCAGCTGCCAGTAAAAGAAAAAACAAAAAAAGAAAAGCTTAATGCGTGATTAAAAACATTAACGGCGTCAATTAATTGTTGCGTTAACTCACGATTAATGCATTAACATGCCCAGCCCTAGTTAAAAGATAAAAAAACAACTCAACTCTGTAAACATGATTAATGCACAGGTTTATGTGTAGTTAATGTGAAAAACACATTAGGGAATCACAAAATCAGCCTAGCCTTAGACATAATGCTTTGTCCCTTATCAGAAATCAGTCTGCTACACTTCCTTGTGCTTTACATAGCAGAGATCACATAGACTTCACTCAGACATCAAAGTGTTTACTTAAAATATCCTGCAGCACAGGATCTTCATCTGGATCGTATGAAGCATTTTGTGAAAGCAACACACACTGGTCCACTGTGTTTCTGACAGTTTCAGTAATCATCACTCTGAAACATGGCAAAATGCAGATAACAACACATAACAACAGTAAGATCATCATTACTGGTGTTACAAGTTTCATTAGCTTCTGGTACCATAGTGTGGAATTAAGCCTCTGAGAAACATTTCATCCCTGCTGATTCTTTGTTCCAGATTTCTTCTCAATCTATGTGGTGCAGGGGTGAAGGTCAAATCAGTGTAAATACAAACAGCTGATGCTGC
This sequence comes from Melanotaenia boesemani, assembly GCF_017639745.1. Taxonomy (NCBI): domain Eukaryota; kingdom Metazoa; phylum Chordata; class Actinopteri; order Atheriniformes; family Melanotaeniidae; genus Melanotaenia; species Melanotaenia boesemani. The sequence goes on from NC_055682.1 coordinate 25,224,314, forward strand.
CAGATGACACCTACCAAACCAGTTAAGGGGCAAATATAAATAACACCTTTTCCCAAAGACTCAAACCATAATGGTAGGACAACTGTTTCCCTTCCCAGAAGGTGCCCAAAGGTTCACATTGTTCCTAGAACTATTATAACCCTGTCACATTAGCAAAAGTAGCTGTATATCCCAGTGTTAGTGTTACTGCACAGAGGACAGAAAATATTTCCGCTACACTTACTGGTGTGGGTCTCAATATTAAACTTGTAGGTGTCGCAACTGAACACACATACAGTAACAGCTGTTGCTTCTAATCTCTTTGTCTTTTTTGCGTGCGGTTGCATACCACAGATCATCATGTCTCCTGAGCACCTTTATCCCAGACATCTCACTCAACCACACATTCCTAAAGCTATCGTTGTCATTAACTTTACAAACAATCATTTACATGGCTTACACTGTTGGAATCTTTTTTATCTCGATCTGCAATGGCATTCTCATTCTTCCCTCGGTTGTTGGTGTCATGTCGATGGTGGCCTTGTTCTCTTTGCCAGCTAGTACTCTCCTCAATGATCCACAGAGTCGATGATTTCTTTTGCTAACATTGAGACGAACGGCGCTATGGGTCCTTGTTCCCCTTTGAAATCAGGCTGGCCATAGTGGGTCTGGGAGACTAAGATAAGAGACTAAGCCACGGGGCAGCATGGCTCAGCAAGGTAGAGCAGTCGTCTTGTGGCCTGAGGGTTGTCGGTTCAATCCTCAGCCTAGTGGAGTTCATGTCGACTCATGTCCTTGAGCAAGACAGCGAACCCCAAATTGCTCCTGATGGGTCGTGGTTGAACACCTTGCATGGCAGCTTCTGCCATCAGCGTGGTGAATGTGATGCATGATGTAAAGCGCTTTGGGTATCATTCCAGGTACAGTAAAACACTATTTAGTAAAAACCATTTACCTCTCAGTGATCTTCACTGCAGTAGATGTGGTCAGGAGCACCTGATATGGACCATCTCAACATGGAGAATGCCACTGCTTCTTTTTGATGACCTTAATCAGGACCCAGTCTCCTGGTCTCAGGATCAGCTCAGTCTGCTTTTCTCCTGAGGAATGATATTAGCAGAAACAACCTCCTTTGCAGTTAGTTTTTCGGCATATAATCTGTAAGAGTTAATTCACCTGTTGACTGATACTGCATCAGCTGCAGTAATCTGTATTGTCTGCCATGGATTATTTAAAGAAGAGTGAGACCTGTTTTATTAGATGCCACCCTCATGTGTAAGGCCGCCAGAGAAATGCAGTTTCGCCAAGTCTTTCCTGTTTCTTTATACGCTTATTTTTAATTATACCATTATGCCTTTCTATCAATCTGGCTGATTGGGGATGGTAAACATAATGTCTCTTCAGGTCAGTCTGTAATGTTTTTCCCATATCTGTAATAATTTCATTCACAAAATGTTTTCCATAATTTTTAAATTGATGGTTACTGTCTTTTTTTTTTTTTTTTTTACAAAGAACAAGAGAACATGCAACATATGATATCAGGAACTCATACTATTAACTTATAAATCAAATAAGTGCAAATGCAGAAAATAAATAAAAGCCAAATGAAATGAATAGCAACATAAGCTAAATAGTCAAATAAAATTATTTTTAATTTAACATTTCAAAATTGTCCATCACATAAAGCTAATTATTTATAAATAACACACATACAAATACCATTAATTAAATACAGCAATGTTAAAATACATTCAAATCATTTAGGAACACATGTAGGCTAATACTTATTCAGTGCTGAACTTGAATGTGCTTTGAGTGTGTGACGACAGAGAGAGTGAGAGAGATAGTGTGTGGTTAAGAAAGACACAGAGAGAAAGACTGTGTGTGTGTGTGAGGAAAAACGAGATCTTCCTTACTTTAGCATGGATCACTTTCCATCTCTATCACTCTGGGCTGCATCATGTGTCACCTAATGAAGTGCATCATTATAAAAAGCCCTCTGCACACCTATTGCTCCTAATAGTGCCAACACATCACACTTCTTTGCAGCCTTCACAGAGGTCTGTTTTGGAAGTTACTCAAGCAAGCGTCAGGTCACATTGTAAGTTGTATTTAAACCAACCTTGTTGGGTACTCAAGTCAAGCATGCACGCTTCACTGGCTTTGAAGCTTCTCTGAGCCTTGACACACTCTTCTGTGGCTGACTTATAATCAAACACCTCCCAGTCTTTGCCATATATGTGAACGCGCCGAATTACTGCAGGATGGCATGGTATTCATGTGGTAGCAGATTTGTGTCCTTTTCCTAATCTTCTGCTAAATTCTGCCAAAGACTCGGTCTGCAGGGAGATGTGCTCAGTGCCTAGGTTGGGAAAAAGCTGTCGGAGTTCCATTAACATGGACACCATGTTCACGTTATTGTTCAATCCAAAACAAGTCAGTGGCTGAACAGCCGATCCAGCAGTTATTGATGCAATTTACATAAAAAAGAACCCAAGAATTGCTGTGTTAGTCTTTGCTGTTGGCAAGTATGTACTCAGGATATTCTCAGCTAAAATGTGTGGGGAGGGATTTCATGTGACTTACTACATAAAGTAATCTTCATGATATTTGTCTCTTGTTGTGTATTTCTCATGAACTGATCACATTACTGTTCTTTTCATCTGAACAGGTACACCAGTTTTATAAAGGGCTTCATTGAGTCAGGGGAAAAGCACTTTTTCGTTGGATTCAGGGTCACTTACTATATCTTTACAGACAACAAAAAAGAAGTTCCTCAGGTAAGTTTTTTTTTTTTTATGCATTAACTTAATTAAGCTGATTGACACAACTGAACATGTAGCAAATCAAGAATAAAAATACTACAAAAAATGTTTGTAGTCACCTTGTAATGCAAAACGTTCTAATTCCCTAAATCTAAATCTCATTGCATCACTTTCTTGAAAGTTAAAGTTTTATCTATAGTGTTGTCAGTTCTTTTCTTGGCAGACATTTGGTGTTGACAAAACAACCCACATATGCTTCAGTGGAAATATAAAGAAACTGCACCAACAAAAAACAAGAGACACTCGTTTTTCTTGTTTATTTTTTCCAGCTGTTTAGTATTTCCTAAAAGCGTACAAATGTAACTTTATCAGATGAATGTCCCAGTTGACCAGGCCTTTTGTCAACTTACAAAGTATGAGGAACATGTGATGCTGTACTGATGAGCCTGATAGTCACTGATGGTCTATATTGTAGAATATACTGTGACGTGCAAAAGTTATGACTCCCACATGCATTTTACAGCTTCTAAATTTATTTCCATTAGTGCAGTTTGAATTTTAGGCAATTTGTGTTGCATTTCTGAATTGATCAAAGCTGTAAAATCCAGAGTTTTTTACTATTTTAACATCTTGCTACCAAAATGTTTACTCTGCAGACAAATTATATATCAGATACAGATCGTTGTGGCTGCCAAACTGTGTTATGTCCGGAGCAGTGAGAAAATTGATGCAAGAGATTTGTTTAGTTTGATTAACAAAACACATCTACCATTTTGAGGGTGCAAAATGTTTTTCATTTGGTTAATTAAACAGATAAATAAAAAATAAAATTTTAGATATAAGTTAAAAACGCAGAAGACAAGAGTGCATACATGTCCAACATTAATAATCATTACCTTGCAGAGCACCGTTTCTGCAGCAGTTACATCTGCATGTTTCTAAGCTTCACACATTTATTCAGGAGGCTTTTTACCCATTCCTTAAAACTGTTCCACAGACTAGTCAATCTCAATTGGGTTGACATCTGAGCTTTAATTTGATCATTGAAGTAATGATCTTTATATCTCACAATTGAAATGCATCTCCATAGACCACTCATCTCAAAAATTAAATGATTCAGCAAATTATTCAGCATTCAGAATTAACACGTTATAATGCATATTTCGTTTCTGAGTGTAGTTTGAGGAAGTAATTTGTAATCTGTTCCTTTTATTTGATGATTCAGGTTAAGCTTGGTCCAAGCCGCAATATATCCATTCTTTCTGTCCCGAGTGCCCAACACTGGCAGGAAGTCGTACTCGGCAGAATGAAATGGGCCACTTTCGCCATTGAAAAACAGGTAAAGTAGACGTTTTTGGTTTCAGGTTTGTTTGTTTTGTTCTTTTCTCCCCGTCCAGCTATAAGAACAGACATTTTAAAAGCTTCCCTACACAGTTTTTTATTAAAGCTCTGCTTTAATACAGAGCAGCATTACAAGAAAAAAGCTGGAGCAAAAGCAAGACCCCGTTAACTGATGTGTCATCAGTCTTTTTTTTGAGGTGTAAAAAAACAAGTAAAAATGGAGCCATGAAATTGTTGGACACTTAGATTATAATTCCTTTTGTGTATTTAATCTCACCTCATTTCTGCCATGGTTACAGATCCGTAATGAAGCAGATTATCTTTTCATGATGGACATTGACAGTGTTTTCCACGGCCGTTTTGGAGCAGAGTCTCTTAGTCAACTGACTGCTGTACTTCACCGTGGCTACTACAAGGTTTCACTTTTTCTCCATCACCATGTTAACCACAAGTCAATTTAGTCAAATAAGCTGTTTAATGCCTTTTTTGTCCTCATTAATAACACTTAAGTCTCTAATCATTCAAAATAATTTATCATCTTATCCTTTTTCCACTCAGACCACACATAGGGACAGTTTTCCCTATGAGCGACGGTCAAAATCCAAGGCTTACATCCCTGCTGGTGAAGGAGACTACTATTACACTGCAGCTGTGTGGGGAGGATACCTGGAAGACATGTACAGACTTGTCAAGTAATCAGAACAAATTGCTGTCTTTGGTCACTTTTTAGGCTGTTGTTGTTATACTTACAATGTGGAGTAAGAGTTGGTAGTACAGGATGTATTTTGATCATGTGTCTTTAAAACACTGTTCATCTTTAAATCTTCCATTAATCCTGAATTGTGTTATTTTCAAATACAGTAATACTATGAAGGCCACTGAAGTTGTATATCAACCTTTAGCAACTGTGACTCTCTTTTATCAGATACTGCTATGAGCAATCAAAAGAAGATGACAAGAACAACATTCAAGCTGTGTGGCAGGAGGAGAGTCATCTAAACAGGTACAGCGTTGCATCAATTGCAAATTTCATTAAACATAATCCCCTATAAATATGTAAACAGAAACCAAATTAATGTATCATGTTTGTCCATCTTTCTGTGATGCAGGTTCCTGTTTTACAACAAACCAACCAAGATTCTATCTCCAGAATATCTGTAGTCTGACAATGATGCGGTATCAGCAGACATTAAAGTGGTCAGGATCTCGCAGTTGGTCAAGGACTATACAAAAGTGCGGCCTAATGGTGGAAACTGAGATCACATTGATGATTTTCAAGACATAAAACCTTGGAAAATGCAACCACTAGTGTATGCTGTTTAATATATTTTGTATATTCTGCGAACGGATTTAAAAAAATAATTTCTGCTCCTTTCCAACCAACTTTTGTAACAGCATTCCTATACATATACATATACATACATATACCCACATGAGGGGGGCCCATGTCACCCTTTTGGCCTGAGCCCAACCAGGCCCCATGAGCAAAGGCCTCAGCCACCAGGTGCTGGCCTCTGTCCCCCACCTCCAGGCATGGCTCCAGAGGGGCCCTGGTGACCCACTTCTGGGCAAGGAAAACCCAGATCCATTATTTTTATTCATCATAGGGGTCTACTGAGTGGAGCCAATTTTCCCATGAAGGAAATTTATTTGTTGCAGCCATTAAAGCTAACATAAATAAAAGAACAAATGTTAAATATAAGAAAAATGTGAGCACAAATAAACAGAATATATACAGGAAAAACACAAATACTTCAATGGCTAAATACAGAGGAAGACCATAAATTCTGATATGGATTCAGTCTGGTATAACAGTGCAGAAATCTGATCACCTCTCACACATGGAGGATTTATTGTACAGTTATTGTGTATGGGGGGGAATGCTGTTATTTAAACCTTTCCTCATGACAGAAAAGATTTGCATCTAAACACCAGAACACCAGAGGAACCAAACACCAAGTACACCTACTAGTTGACAGGTTACTCCTGTAATATCCGAAATATAAATGCATGACTTGAATGACTCTATTATAGCCTACAGCACTGTCTAGAAGGCTTGGAACTCAAAACGCCAGTATTTAAAAAAGGAAAAGAAAGAAAATTGAGGAATAAATCACGTTGAAATTGTATGGAAATAATCTGTATTAAAGCGTGACAAGAGATGGCAACACATGATACGGTTTCAAGTTTTTTCTTCTGTTTGCCTCAGGGCAATGGGGACATCTACTGGTATAAAGTGGTATTACAGAGAACGTGTGGTCTACCCCTACAATTTCCTCATATCATCGAGTTACACCCTGAACAGTCCACCACTGCAAAGTTGGAACTGTAAAGAGTAATGCAGATGAATATGTGCAACTAAAATTTGATATAATAAATAAAGACATACTAGTCTGAAGAGTAGAGAGACAAATTGAATAAAACTCAAAAACATAGTGAACTGTAATATAACAAGACACATTTCCTCTTGATATCTTTATGGAAACGGGGCTTCCAATGTTTGCGCTTGAAACTGATCAATGGAAAAAACATGTAAAATTCAGAAGATGGCAGTATAATATAGCTGTGTTGGAGCGACAGTAGTGGTCTGTGTGGCTGCCAGATCTGTATTTCTGCCAGATTCGTATTTTTGTCGACTGCGCATGCGCATCGCGGCGGCCATCTTGGACGCTGAAATACGGCAACACCGTCTAGTCAAATCTGTGTGGGTGAAATTCATACCTCTTAAAAACGACAAGGAAGAAGATAATGGCACCATAAGTCCCGGAGAGGCGGCAGCCATTGCTTCCACCTGCATCATGGTGCCGTTTGGACTTGTTTTTATTGTCTTCGCTGTCCACTTTTACCGCACACTTGTCAGTCATAAAACAGACCGACAGATCCGAGAGCTTGAACAGGTCATCAGACTGGACCACAGGGTGGAGAATGATGACCTGAAGGCTGCTGTCCATTTCCCCTGATTGTAACAAGTGAGCATAGAATAGCAGGGACATTCAGCAGCACTGACATCAACATTTTCTTATAAAAGCTTTATTTTTTATGTTCATTGAGCTGAAAGGGTTGTCTTTTGAAATTGTGAACATGTTACATTGAACTGCATGTTTTGGGTCAGTTCCCTTCTAGATTTTGCATGTTAACAAACTTGGTTTAGGTTGTTGGTAAATCTGTTGCTCAGTTATTACGCCATCAGCCATGAAGGCTTGAACATTGTTGAAGAAGACAAATCCCCTCATCGCGAAGCTGCAAAAAGAGGCAAAAAAAGTTGTTCACCATAAGCTAAAAAGCGTCTACCACACAGATTTGACTAGACGGTGTTGCCGTATTTCAGCGTCCAAGATGGCCGCCGCGATGCGCATGCGCAGTCGACAAAAATACGAATCTGGCAGAAATACAGATCTGGCAGCCACAAGGTGTGTCCCAATTCAGGGTCTGCACACTTCGAAGTGCGGATTCGTCGGCCACATACGTCATCGCGGTGCGCGAAGTACTGTCCCAATTCACAGAATTTGAAGGACCCTCCGAATCCACCCTTCGAATCCGCACTTCGTTTGGCCTCAAACGAAGGATGCTTGTGATGCATCCTTCGCGGCCTCTTTTCTCCCACAATTCGTTGCGCACAGGACGGTGGCGAATCAGCAACCTCACAAGAGTCTTATTAAGTTTAAATAAAGTTTTATTTTTAAAAAAAGTTCGTTTTTTTAACTACACTTTAGTATAAACGTTACAAAACCAAGTACATTTAAAGCATGTTTGTTAAATGGTGACATTAAAATTCGGTAATATTTGATATTCAGATACTTTTAAGGGGTTAATGAAGTGTGTTACGGCTGGAAAACAACAGAGCCTCAAACCGTTTTTTTTTTTTTTTTTAACTGTCGGTGTTGCCGCTCCGTGGAGGACACTCTGTAGCCTACGTAGTCTGCACACTTCGAAGTCTGCTTAACGTTCGTGAAATGGGACAGCCTACCTAGTCTACAAGAATTTCCCATAGCAACAACAAAGGACGTTGAATCACTTAAACCTCTGAAATTACTCGTAGGAAACGTCAGTAGACGCTGAACACGGAGCGGCAGCACCGACAGTAAAAAAAAAAAAAAGAAAGAAAAACACGGTTTGAGGCTCTGTTGTTTTCCAGCCGGTACACACTTCATTAACCCCTTAAAAGTAATTGAATATCAAATATTACCGAATCTTAATGTCACCATTTAACAAACATGCTTTAAATGTACTTGATTTTGTAACGTATATACTAAGGTGTAGTTAAATAAACGAACTTTTTTTAAATAAAACTTTATTTAAACTTAATAAGACTCTTCTGAGGTTGCTGATTCGCCACCGTCCTGTGCGCAATGAATTGTGGGAGAAAAGAGGCCGCGAAGGATGCATCACCAGCATCCTTCGTTTGAGGCCAAACGAAGTGCGGATTCGAAGGGTGGATTCGGAGGGTCCTTCAAATTCTGTGAATTGGGACCATGGATGTATTATAAGAACTGGATAACGGACTGAACAATGGCGGCACGCCGATTTTTCCCAGTGGCCACTCGTGGTACTGCAACAAAAAATCCCATGGGGCCCAAAAAGCATTTTTCCCATAGGCCACAATGGTAAAAGACACGGCTGTAAAACTGTTGACAGGACGTCTTCAGCTTTAAACACAGCTAATTACTAATCTTTCTATTCAATATTTTTAATTCATGGACATTTAATCCGTCAATTATTTTTCAAAAGGCCATAAAAGCCACAGAAAAGTCTCTATTTCTCCGGTGACGTCACGGCTGTGCACATGCACTGCCGAAGCGCGGTCATGCTGTGTCGGGAGCGAGGAGGACGGCTGTTGACTTCAATATGATGGGAAAGCTGTTCGTAAAAGTTAAGTTAAAGTTAAGTTTCTTTTTTCTGATATCGAGTAACTTAATACATTTGTATTCTTAATGTTTGATATTACATGCATGATAGTTCCTGTTTTTAAACGTATTGTGACCTAAATCCTAATTAGCTCTAGGTTGTAGTTACGACCACCTGTTTAAACCACCTGATAGTGCGTTTTACTGGTTTATTTTATGTAAAGAGAGATTCAGCCCATGAATAGATCGGGGAAAGTGAGGGTGGCTTTTTTTTTTTATTTGTTAATTTCTTATATTTTGGTTCACATTAGTTCACTTTTTTTTAAGTAGTTTAATCACACTGTTCACCCAGAGGGCAATAGAATTTTTTTTAATTAAAATATTTTGTCTTATGAGCTGCTATTCTATTTTCGTTAGTTCAAATAAAATATGAATAACAGTCTTGACGCATCGCTGTCAGTGATATTTTGTTATACATATACAGTTAAATATTTTGGGAGTGTTGAGCCATTTCATGACAGCGACACAATGTCGCCAAGTTAGGTAAAATAGCCTACAAAACCATTTTCAATCCCTAACGGAAATCACGATACATAAAATACATAACTACATAATAAATATAGAATGGTGATAACCCAAGTGGCCTAGTTTTCCTTAACATAGTCCTCAGTTTAAACAAAGTTTTTTTTTCTTTGTCAATTAAAAAACTGCAGCATTTAACAAAGTGGAATCCGGCAAAACACAAGAAAGGAACATTTTAAGAGACGCAATTGATAATCTTGGTGTCATCCAGGGAATAGCAGAAAAATAAAGAGAATATGCATGGGTAGCACAATGAAATAATGCATTAACAAGGACTTCTAACATTTATTACAAAAGACGTGCCTGAAATTATTCATGAATAAAGGTAGGAATTGTAAGTCATCGTGAAAATTTGACACGGGATTATACAAATATACAATATAGACTGACTTATATTGGGCTATTACGAATCCCATATAGAAATTCATCAGATTAAAACAAACCATCATTTTAACAATTACTACACAACTTTTTCCACGTATATTATATCATTACTTTACATCGAGGTCCGATCGTGTGCCGTAGAAAATCATCATCTGAGTTTGTACAGCTCTCATACTGCAGATTAATGTCGTGACCGCGCGTCGCTGGATCAGGTCACTGGGCTGCGCATTGCTCGTTCACAGTGACGTGAAGCATGATGGGAGGTGACACTACTGCGCATGCTCTATGGGCCCAATATGCGGAAGTAACCCGGAAGCCTGAGAACTTTTTCGGCGTATGCGCTGGGTGAGCAACTTCCATAGAAATGAATGGGCCGCCATTTTCAGTCCGTTATCCAGTTCTTATAATACATCCATGATTGGGACAGTACTTCGCGCACCGCGATGACGTATGTGGCCGACGAATCCGCACTTCGAAGTGTGCAGACCCTGAATTGGGACACACCTAGTCTGAGGTTGTCGTGTCTCAGACAGTTTACGACAGTGCCGTAAAGTACCAGTGTTGTGTTTGGAAATTTGACCACTCGTCCTCTGAGGTGACAGCTCTCGGTCGTCCTTCAGTCAACTCAGAAATAGTGCTCCTTTCGGATAAAGCAGATATTATCTTAACGTTAAATCATGGCAGGGACAATTGCACGTAAAGCCATTGACCACCTCAAGAGCAAAGAGTTCCGGGATTATTTGATGAGGTATGTAAGCTAATAGGTTTCTCTGCTAAATGCTAATGTGGCTAGTTTACTGTTAAGCTACGCCTATTTAACTAGCTTAAGTTGGTTAAATTAAATTTCCTCATCTAACAAATGTAACGAAAACACGATTATTTGTTGGCATTTTTGTGTTTGTGTTAGGCATAATGTTCTCTCAGAAGCTTTAGGTTACCAGTTTTCAAGGGCGATCTTTCTCTCTAGACAAATATATCGTGTTCTTCTAGTTTTTCAGTTTGTGAAATGAGTACACTTAAATTGGGTAAAAATTTTCAATTGCAAGTATATTTTTATATTAATTTATTTAATATAATTAAATATTTTTCGTAACTCCATATACCTTAAAAAAAAAAGTGGGTCTTAATTTATTTGGCGAGGCAAATTCTCTGCATCCTAAAACGGTGGAAAGTGGCTCATGCTTTAAAGAGATGGCTATAGTCATCTTTTCTGTCTGTCTTTTTCTTCTTCGACGCATTGTTGTGACATTGGTTAATGTGTACACACATGTTCTGGTGTTTTGTTAGCTTCAGATTAGCTACAAGCCTAAATTCTAGGGTAAAGGTGAAATTTTGACATCGTGATGCAATAAGCTGGATTTGTATTTGTCACAGATACACAACAATGTTTTCTCTCTATTTTTAAGAGGCTGATTAGTAACCGCATAAAAGAACAGTATAAATGGGTTTGATCATCAAAATGTGGGGCAGCTTGTTTAATGCAGTTTGTGACCTCCAAACATATATTTGGGGACTAAAACTCTACCATTAAATATTTAGTACTGTAATCTAGTAATAAGCCGTATTTTTTTCCCCCATTTGTTGTGTGAACTGATTCACATGTCTGATGATAATTCCCTCTTTGTGTATTTTCTTTTCTTGTATGTGACACCAAAAATGAAAAACAAATCAGTACGGTAAGACCTCATCCTTATTAAGTAAATTGTTGTATGTAAATTATATAATCATTTAGACAAATGTCTCTCCTTATTTGTGACTTTTGGTGGTTTTATCTCAATGTTACTGAGTTTTATATTGACTAATAGTGGCAAACATGTGTTACACTTTTAAATTTGACACTGTGTAGGTATTTAACTAAGTTTTTAAGACATTACAATTTAATATGTGAATCATCCTATATATTCTATTGCCATTTATATATTTCTGTGCTACTATACAAACAACCTGATAATTATTTTTATTATTTTTGCAGCATTTCTGGGGTCCTGTAGCAAACTGGGGTCTTCCTATAGCAGCCATCACAGATATGAAGAAGAGCCCCGAAATCATCAGTGGCAGGATGACTTTTGGTAGGACATGGTGGAGAACTGACTGATAAAATCAGATGTACACACAGTTGATTTGTTCTTGTTAACATTACTGAGCTTGGTAATGTTAAGATATGCATTTTATCTCAAGGATGCTTTGAAAGTCCCATAGAAACATTCATATTTTCTTCTACTGAACTGTAATTTATTGTGTTTAGATTGTAAATGCCGTATAAATTTGTCACAAGCCCAATTCCAAAAAACTTCCAAAAGATTCCAAAAGTATACAATTATTTTCAAGTCTCAAAAACCAACATTTTTATTCACAATTGAACTTAGAAAACATCAAATACTGAAACTATAGAATTTCATGGATATAACATTTATCAAAAAAAGTTGGGAAAGAGCCATGTTTACGTCTTTTTCGCATCCCTGCTTCTTTAAAAACAGATCTCGTTGTGGTCTTTTTCACAGGTTTCACAGGCATTCATGCACCCCAATAGCATCAGAGATGCAGACTTTTGAACTGAGCACTGGTAACTAGCCAGATGGTCCCTTTTCTCTTTAGTTAGGAGGACACAGCATCCATCATTTCAAAAAGAATTTCACATTTGAATTGTGTGACTGCAAAGCAGTTTTTCACTTTGCCTCAATATTTTTTTGCTTTTTAGCTTTTAGTCCTTTTGAGTTCAGCCCAAACTGTGGGCAAAATCATAAATATTTTTAATTTAGTGCTGCCAGTAAAGGTACAAAGTCCTGTTGAGCAACATTGTTCTGAAATTGCTCCACAACATGTATAGATGCAGTTTTATAGATGACTGAATCTCTCCTGAAATTGACTCCTCAGAGGCTTTGCCTCTTTGGGGTGCTCTTTCTATGACTAGTTATGTCACAGACCTGTTGCCAGGTAATCTAATTCATTGCAATACTTTATACCAGCTTTTTAAGAACCGATGCTTCCATGAAATAGGCAAGACAAGTTTATTTGTATAGTACATTTCATGTACAATGCAATTCAAAGTGCTTTACATAAAACATTAAAAGCATTACAGCGGGGTGCAGGAAACAATAACAAGTGCATAAAAAAGCTTTTAAAGAATTGAAAGAAATTAAGTAAAAACAGAAAGAAAAAAGCTGCCTCTCCACGTTTAGTTCTGACTCTGGTAACAGAAAGTAGATTTGACCCTGATGACCTGAAGGATCTGGTTGGTTCATAACGAACCAGAAGATCCTGAATGTATTTTGCCCCTAAACCATTCAGTTCTTTGTAAACTAACAGCAGGATTTTGAGGTAAATTCTTTGACAGACAGGAAGCCAGGGTAAAGATCTGAGCACTGGAGTTATATGATCTACTTTCTTGGTCTTAGTGAGGACTCGAGCAGCAGCATTCTGGACTAACTGCAACTACCTGGTGGACTTTTTAGGGAGACTTGTGAGGACAACATTACAGTAGTCCAGTCTACTAAAGTTAAATGCATAGATAAGCTTGTCTAAACCCTGCTGAGTCATCAGTCCTTTAATCCTTGATGTGTTCTTTGAGTGATAAGAGGCTCACTTCACAATGATCTTAATATAACTGCTAAAATTCAGGTCTGGGTACATGACAACTCCCAGATTTCTGGCTTGGTTGTTAGTTTTTAACTTAGCTGTTTGAAGCTGAGTACTGACTTTTAATGTTTTTACCTTGGCTCCAAAAACTATTATTTCAGTTTTGTCTTCATTTAACTGAATTAAGTCCTGGAACATCCAATCTTTAACTTGATCGATGCAGCTGATCAGAGTTTGGACCGGACTGTATATAACCATCCTGGTGAGATGGTAATGTAGATTTGTGTGTCATCAGCATAACTGTGGTAACACACATGTATAGAGTTTTTTTTTTTGTTTGTTTGTTTTTGTCTTTCTTTCATAATTTGAGCGAGTGGCAGCATGTAGATGTTGAACAGCAGTGGCCCCAGGATGGAGCCTTGGGGAACTCCACTGGTTATTTCGGTTAGCTCAGATTCAGTTAAATGGCTCACTCTCAACATTTGGTCTTTTTCTATATTCTAATGTCAATGTTGGTTTATGAGCTCTACAAACTGTTGCATTATATTTTAACTACATTTTACCAATTATGCCAACATTTTTATTTTAGGTTGTAAAAGTAGATAAACTTGGTACACTTGATGACTTCTGAATTTAGGAAGGGTGTCATTAAGCCTAACTGAAGTATTAATATCACATGTAAGAGCTTTATTATAATGTCGCTATAATTAAGTGGGTTGTAAAAACATAGTATTTTAACAAACTAATGCTTGCATGTTGTCTTCCTTCTCCTAGCTTTGTGCTGTTATTCACTGCTGTTTATGAGGTTCGCTTACAAGGTTCAGCCACGCAACTGGTTACTGTTTGCTTGTCATTTGACCAACGAGACAGCACAGCTAATCCAGGGAAGCCGTCTCATCAAGTACAAGTGAGACACATTTTATTCAGCATTGTGTTGTACACAGATCACCAGATCAGTTGTTATTAAATGTAGTGTGAAAACCATAGTTTATCATCTAAGCCCTCCCTAAAATTTGGTGTGTTTATAGTCAACTGTTCATAGAAACTAATCTGCCAGGCATGAAAGTTATGTACTGTAGGTCACTGTCCCTTATGTCATTCCACCTTGTTCTTGCTTTGCTGCCATAATATTGACCTGCATCAACCTGTAATCACATCACTGAAGATCTGAAATAAAAAGGACAACTAGAAAAATGAAACTATTGTGAATCTTTCACAAGTTATGGTATATTTATGGTAAGAGCTATTAAAATCACAGAATAAAGTATAATCCATTTTTTTGTGTGTTGTTTTAGCATGGAGAAGAAGATGGGATCTTAGTGGCAGAGTGAAGCACATACAGGACGACTGCAGAATGCTGCTTTAACACATCAGAATTTATTCATCTAAACATCTTCTCTAATCAGTGAAACTACTGCACCTATGTCATTTTTTTAAACCTGGTGTTACCAAGATTAACCGCTGTTAAAAATTTGTCACTTTAAAACTTAGGCCTTTTGCCAAGAATAAAGGTCAACTGCTGTGATTTCTTTTTCTATTTCTTCACATTGACACACCAAGTTTTAATGTGGAAGAATGTACACCAAGCTAACCAGCCTGACAGTTGGATGCCTTACACACAGGCCAGTGACTTTTGTCCAAACAATCATCTTATTTGAATAATAATCATTATATTGTGTCCTCATGAGAAACTGATATTTATAGAGAGCTGAGGCTGAAGTCAGTGCAAATATGTCCACATTATGTCAGTGCAATACTGGCTGTGCATGTAGATTTTCATCCATTTAGCTTTTTCTTAAACGCACAAAACACGTAATTGAGCCTCTCTGATGCTCCTTAAGCCAGGATATTATTTTCTAAAATGTATGTGTAGTGTTATGTACAATTGTATTTCCAGTTTAACATAATTTTAGCCAGTTTGAGAAGTAACTGCAGTTTTTAATTAAACTAAATATTTAGATATCTTGATATTAAAGCAAAAAACTTCACACATTATATGTCCCTGTAATCAGGCTGGAAGCTAAAACCAGATTATTATCCTAGAAGGTCGAGCAAGGAAGCTCCTCCTGTCTGTGTTGACCAAACATGTTGTTGCTTTAAATAGTGTAGCATTCACATAAATTTATGGTCATTATTTGATTCATTTGATTTTCTCTGATTAATTTGTGAATTCTGTAGGTTTGTTTAAATAAACTGGATTGGGGCCTAATTATTTGTGTGCAAAGGTTGTTTTTTTTTGTCACGAAACATCTACAATTTTGGTGTTGTCCTACTTGTCCGATTAATTTTCTAAAGTTATTGGGATGAAAGGATATTTGCGATGTAAATTCTTTTTATGGTAATGCCATAAGTGCCACAGCTCAAAATGTTTGTGTCATCACTAAATTAAATCCGCAAAAAATTCACTGGGAAAGAAACTCATTTGACAGATAACTAGATACCACCAGCAGAGGGCAGTAATGCAACAAGAAAGATAAACTAAAAGTCCAGCTGAGTCACGTGACGCAGAAGAAAACAAACATGGCGTCTATCAACAGTGATGAGTGGAGAGCCATCTGCGACAAATTCACCAACGCCCAAAATCTCGCTGAGATAGAATCACGAAAAGACCCAGAAAACGACCCGTTCCGCTCAAAGTACAAAGCCAGGGAACTTCTCCGAGAGATTTACTGCTCCTTGAAGAATCTCGAATCTGGCGACGGTGAAGGGGACACAGGCGAGAGCGGCGACCAACGGCCGCCGGAGCAGCCGGTGGATGGCCTGACAGAGGATGCGTTTAGTCGGGGTTTCAGCGGTGACTCCCCAGCTGGATTGCGGGCAGCTAAACTCGGGGCTGTGGAGTATTACCTTGGGGTCAACCATGTCGACACAGAGGAGCTGTCGGCCGGGCAGGAGCATCTGATGAATTGCATGAAGCTACTGGAGAAATGCAGAGTGTCGTCAGAGAATGTGTCGTTGTTCATTCATGTCAAGGTAATATTGGTATTTCTTTGGATTCACAATCGAGTAGTCAATCAACTGGTGCTGAAATATCTATATGGTAGACAGTTGTAGTAGGCATTACTACAACTCCCCGAACTACATTCGTGTTCAACATGCCTGCTTTTGGATAATTATACATGATGTTAACAAAACTCTCTGTGCATCCATCACACTCTAGTTCATGCAGAAATACTGGTCTTTCATCTACAAAAATCCCTCTTGCTGTAGATCAACTGATGTTTATGTGTTGACTCCTTGTATTTTCAGAACCAGCTGGGAATCCTTTGGGCAGGCCGGGATGAGACGGAGATGGCTCAAGGCTTTCTTGAAACAGCAGAATCCATCTACCAGCGTTACATGAAGGAGGTGAGGCTGGTTTTATGAGATGCCTTTCACTTAATCATGAGTGACTGAAACAGTTGTTTTGTTCATGTATATTTGTCATCTCATGACTGACGGTTGCAGTGTCATGTTATACTGTATGTCTGCCCTGTGCCAAAGCAATGACATTGTGGACAATGTAATGGCACTGTACTGTTTCGCATTTAAAAAAATTGATTTGGATCATTTAGAGCTAGATTTAATAAATATGAGAAATTAGCAAGAAATTGAATCTCTCCAGCCTAACACAAAAAAAGCACCGATGGGAGGTGCTAGTTTTGACAACTCTCAACAAAATGTATAAATGTGTGGTAGCAGATGCAGCCATTTCACTTCAGTAGTAACCTGTGCAATTTAGCAAGATCAACCCCAGAAAACCCTTTTCCAGGCCTTAATATGACAACACTGGTGCATCTTGTTACCTGTAAATAGACTATAATAATATATTTTGAGCATTGTGATTTCAGCATTAGTCGTTTTGGTGGAAAATTGGGTAATTTACATCCTTCTATGATTTTTTTTGCCCATCTACAAACGTGGGAGCATCAGTGAGTTGTTCGCTAATGTGTACACTCATCTTGATAATTTGTTTTGTCATAGATTAGGGTTTTTCTTATTAGTCATAGAGCACAGTTTACAGTAATGGGAGCAACTTTACACATAAATGAAAAATAAGAAATTGTACTCTTTGCAGTAGTGAGCAGTTTCTCAAGAACCTAATATTTGCTCCACAGATTTGCAGCCTGCAAGAACCAACATGGCTGTGATTCAGATTACAATGGCAGAACCATCCTGATTGACATTTCATTTTTATTCTGCGTCTTTTCTAGGATGGAACTCCTCCTACTGATACAACAGAGTACTTCTGTACTGAGGAGAACTTGCTGACCCACCAGGAAAGAACCAAGAAGTAACTCCAACATCCACAAGCATGTACACCTGCAGTTTTCTTATTTTTCCTTTCCTTTACTTAGTCACTGTCTTTATGACCATTGCTTCCAGGTTTGAATTGGCTTATACCCACACCATGTACTACCTTGCTCAAGTTTATAAAAACCTAGGTGAGTATGTGATTAGAGCAAAATTATCATTTTTGTTGAGGCCTGAGTTAAATTAAAATTGAATCGTGTGCAAATAAAGTTGAATCTGGTAATAAATGCATTATTTGATGATAGCTATAATGACTAGTGTTTTATCTCTCAGGTCAAACTGAACGTGCTGCCACCTACTGCCACAGTACTCTGCAGAGACAGTTACAATTAAACCAGTTTATCCCAATGGAGTGGGCTCTAAATGCTGCTACACTTTCCCAATATTACATCACAAAGGTAGGACACACACTGATACAAACAGAACAAAAAAATGTAATTAATGGCTCGAAAGTTAAAGGACCTGCATGAGTCTGTTTTACATTACTCTTTACAAGGTTTGCTTATGGTACGGTTTTATATAAAGTTATTTGTGGGAAGGAGTGATGCCTAAATGTTTACTTTTTCTTTCCCAGTAAGTTGGTTTTTTAATAAGTTATTGCTGGTATATTCTAATATAAGCTTGACATTTTGTTCAGGGACGATACATGGAAGGCAGACATTGCCTTTCAGCAGCTACTGTGATATCAGGTTTGGCAGGAGAAGTCCCCTCTGAGGCAGCAGCACAAGAGAGTAAGTGCCTATGCACATTCCTATACATGCATAATAGTATAAAAATATCTCAGCAAACCCTTGTCTTTGACTTGGTTCCATTAGTTTTTAACCTTTGTCCAACAAACTTAGTCTATTTATCATTTTGTCTTTGTCCTGGCACATCTTAAGACCTCTTTCTGCTACTGTTTGACCCAGGTGAGACCGAAAGTGAGCGTAGGGAACATCTCAGACAGAAGAGAGCTGAGATTGCAAGATGCTGGATAAAATACTGTCTCAATCTGCTGCAGGATGCCAAGAAACTGCTAGAGGTATTGCATGGCTGCACATAGATATGGCATTTAAAAAAGATGTAGACTTATTCGTTATGGTGACACACACACTGCCAAAACGTCGACAAAAAGCCCAAGTAAACTGAAGGTTTCCTCAAAGGAAAGGCTTCATTAAGGATGATTGCTTTAAGTAGACTGTTTTGCTGTGACTCCTGCATCTCAGAACTACATGCTTGTGTCAAGTGTATCTTAAAATGAACTGTGTGTATGCAGGACAACATTGGTGAGCTTGATACTGATCATCAAGATGAGTTGAAGAGAGCGAGAAGACAAGAGATGGAGGAGGAAGAGAAGGGAAGGAAGAGCGCTCTGCTGTTTGGCTCTGAAGACACCTTTGACTCCATTGCTAGTGTGGAAGAAAAGGTGTGTGTCCAATATTATGCTGCTGCCATTAACCATGCCATTCTTAAAATGACCCATGTCATAGTTTTCCATGTTTTCTGTATTATCTGCAACAATCAAATGATGTATTATCACTTTAAACATCACCAAAACCTTTTTTTAAAAAAAAAGTATTTACATTGTAGTATCTTCATGTAGAAAGAACTCTATTGGGTTTCAGACTCTGACTTGGGAGGTTTTCTTTCAGCAATCTGAACACTATCACATCATAGTTCCCAGATTTAATTTAATTTTGCATTTGCTGTGAAGAAAGGCTGAAATAACAAGCTAGCACAAGCCATGAGAAGAAGCCAGTCATGAGCCAACAGCACCCAGAAGTTGTTCCCTTCACCAAACAAGCAGGCGCCAGTAGCCAAGATATCCCTGCAGCCTGCACAAGTCTTACACTTCATGCTGCGCTGTGTTTTGGGCAGTGAGAACACAGATAAGGGAGCTAAATGATCATTGTTGATACAACTGTTTATGGAGAAATTGGTTAATTTACATTCCTCTATAATTTTTTTGTCCATCTACAAATGAAGGAGCATCAGTGAGTTGTTAACTAATGTGTACACTCATTTTGATAATTTGTGCCGTCATAGATTAGTGTTTTTCTTATTAGTCATACAGCACAGTTTACAGTAATGGGAGCAACTTTACACATAAATGAAAAATAAGAAATTGTACTCATTGCAGTAGTGTTTTGGGCAGTGAGAACACAGATATGCAGCTGTTTGGCAATGAAAGTGATTTTATTTTTGTTTATGACTATTTGTTTGGGTTTAAATGTTCAGTGAAAAATAAGATTAGCTTCTCATTAGAGGGCACTGTTCTCCACCTCACTTTAGTGGATGTCATGAAAGCCACTTGGTCTTTTGCTGTACAGGTGTTGTGTTTGTTCCCTTTGGACTTCACTGAGGCCAGAGCTGTTTTTCTGGTGGGACAGAACTATGTCACACAGGTATGCACAACAGATCACTCTGACATACTGAAACTGTATTAGGATGACTCTCACAGTACTTTCAGTGCATTGTGGTTGACTTAAAATGTGTGTTGGTATCATTTGGTTGTGTGGTTACTATGTGAGGTTAACTGAAGTGTTTTCTGTGGAGCCAGCACCTTTCCCTGAAAGGTACTGATATATTGCATGGAGCTAATAGCCTTCCATACCCACATGTTCGATTTTGTCATTTTTCACTAATTCCAAGGCTAAGGAGTACTTTCAGATGGATGGATACGTGACGGATCACATAGAGATTTTGCAGGATCACAGTAGTTTGTTCCGGGCCCTGGCTTTCTTTGAGGAGGACCTGGAGCGACGCTGCAAAATGCACAAAAGAAGAGTGGACATGTTGGAGCCGATCTGCAGTGGTACTAAGCTCTTGAACTGCAATTTTATTTTCATGTTTTCCTCTGAATTCAGTTTTATCTCTTTTAATATTTTCTAATGATAGATTTAGACTGAGAAAATGATCCAAATAACACAAGTGATTTTTTTTCTTTCACTTTCTCTAACTCTGTCTGTAGACTTGAATACCCAGTACTACCTATTGATCCGCAGACAGCTGATGTTTGAGTTGGCCGAGATCTACAATGAAATGATGGACTTGAAACTGACTCTGGCCAACAGACAAGC
This sequence comes from Melanotaenia boesemani, assembly GCF_017639745.1. Lineage (NCBI taxonomy): Eukaryota > Metazoa > Chordata > Actinopteri > Atheriniformes > Melanotaeniidae > Melanotaenia > Melanotaenia boesemani. Next base: position 25,245,137 of record NC_055682.1, read on the forward strand.
GGATACACAATCTCTAGATAACCACACCATTAAGAAATTTAACCATCTCTGCTCTTCCTCTGCCAAGTAAGTATTCATTTACATTTAAAATACGTTTTGTTTCTGCACATCTATTCCATTCATGCTCAACACAAATGCAATCCTCTCCTCTCCAGATACTACCAGATGTTCTTGGACTCTATGTGTTCTCCTGAGGGAAAGTTTCCTGAGCACCTGGAGGAGGAGGTGCTCAGACCAGCTCTGGTGGCCCGTTTCAGAGTTGCCCGACTTCACAGCAAACTCATCAGCTCTTCACCCACCGTTCAACTGGACAACCTTAATAGAGCTCTGGAAAACTACAAGTACAATGCTGCATTTGTTGTAGTAGTTCAGTAATGAGTTGAATTGACTACAGGAAATAAGTTTAAGTTAGATGTCACAGGTCAAAAAGAAAGAAATGTAGAGAGAAATTATGATTACAGAGATATGTGACTGTGTCTCATCCTGCTGTATGACATAGTGTTTATAATGTTTATCTTGAAACTGCCTTCTAGGTACGTGGTCCAGTATTGTGAGGCCCACCCTGATGAAGCCGCCGCAGTGGAGACAGAACTGGAGCTGAGCAAGGAAATGGTTGGCCTCCTCCCTCTGAAAATCAATCGCCTCAAAGCGAGGATGTCAGCAAACAACTGAAAGATGCTTTGCTGAACAGATCTTGTTGAATTTATTCAAAAATGCCGATCTAAATTTGCCTAGGCATAGACAATGGACACTGGGCGAATGAAGAAATTAGCTGACTGGTTGTTATTGTATACTCTGTTCATTACAGTTCTGTTTTTTTTTTTTTTTTGTCTTTCTTTCCAGTAAGCATGCTGCTTTCACAAGACTAGTGAACACATTACAGGCTATACATACTGTTTGTGCTTATATTATACTTGTAATAAATGTTGTGGTCAATTTTGCTTTTAATTCAAATTCAGAAACAACACTAATAATACTACATCTGGTTAATATTTATAACATATTGATGTCTTTCTTTTTGTACCAAAAAAAAAAAACAAAAATTAAGAATGTTTTGGGTGTTTTATTAGAGCATGATTATGTTTCACCTCTTAACGGGGATTTATTGATTTCGGACCGATTGCCTCTTCAGATCAATTCTTTCTGCCTTAAAATAGTTAAAACCTCTGTAAAGCACTAAGATTTTTAGGTTTCTCACTACAAAGTTGTTTTTAAGAACAACTTGGATTAGGTTGCCTCAGCATCCTTGCAGGTGACTTGTTTTTAATGTTGGAAACTAAAACTCAAAGTACATTTGTTTGGCTAAGTTGGTACTACAAACATCACATGCACACTGTAGCCAACGTTAATGAAGTTTTGATTATAACAAAAGCAGTCAGAGGTGAAGAGCAGTGGTGTTTATGCAGAGTAAGCTCACATATCAGTAGGTCAGGTCATTATGCATACTTTAACAAACTGGCGTTTGTTTAGTTGGGATCATAATCTGCATGATGTAAGCTCTATCCACTCCAATCTGTGTATTTCCTACCAGTCTGAGGATTCACTGTCAGCCTCTACAGTATATTGTGTGTACAATGATTTAATATGAATCCTGTAATTTACACATGCCATACCAATATGTGTATGTGAAACAAGAATCAAAGCATAAAGTGGCACTGCAGTCCATTTTCTGGTACATTTCCATCTAACTGCAGTATAGCACTGTTTAATGACAGTATAGGACCCTCAGTAAAAGGTTATAATTGGCTTAATATTAGTGTGGAGGCAATTAAGTTTACTTTATTCAGAGAAATACTAAAAACTGTCTATTAAACCCATGTCTGAAACAGACTGTGTGTGCTGTTTTCATAAAAGTTTGTCAACTTTAATCTTTTTTTACCAAATTTTTTTCATGCTGCTTGTTTAAAAATGTTTGTTGGCAAGTCATAAATTAGCCTAACATGATTTTCAAAGAAGCATAAGCTTCTATTATTATTATTATTATTATTATTATTATTGTTATTATTAATACAAAATTTTTTTAACATTTGACTTTTTTTGGGGGGGGGGGGTGATATTTGGTTTTATGTTGACATCTTGATTCATAACCACAAAATGTCATCTCAGTGGAACTCACTTGGATTAGTAATGGATAAATAACATTAGTAAGCAGCATGTTACAATTTTACATAACATTATTATAAGCTGAAATTATAGACGTGCTACAGTTGGCTGAAATAGTGAAATTTCAAATTACTGTTAAATTCTTAAATCCAGATTTTGCTGAGTTTGCTAAACGGGACAATTGCTGAAATCACATATTCTGTAACGTTCTTTTAAAGGGAAGTAGTTGCAAAAGAGATCAGATGTGTAGGCTGACCCATGACTAATTTCTAGCTAATCATGAGGACAAGCAGCTTGGCTCTATGAGGTTTTCTAGGGAATTGAAGGTCTGGGAAACGTAGGGAGCTGCCGAACAGGTAGAGCTTTATTCACACTTACAGGAACAGTTGGAAAGGAAAGAGTGGAAGGCAAAGTATCATAAGGGTTTTGTGATGTTTAAAAAACTGCAGCAGTAACAGTGAGAGTGTGAAAAACATATGAAATTAGCTTAGTGCAGTTATCAGACAACTTCCGCCTCTAAATGGTCGCTGAATCTTAATAAGTCTGTATTTTCAGGGCCACTTTGCCTGCTGCAGACAAGTGAAAAGACCCTGCTGTGTTGGCATTCATTGTGCTTCTCTGTCTGAGAGTGTGAAAATAACTGTCTGTACGCACTGTCATAAACTCTGGCTGCTCAGACAATAGACTTGATCCCACATAATGTGACAGGGGTGGGAATGGAAACCATGATGACAATAAAAGATCACTTTTATAGATACAGTGAAGTGATGGCTGCTGCTGCAAAGGAAGAAAACCATATATATAAAATATCATCTTTACAGTAGCAGTACATGTGCAATCATCACAGTTTTAGTAATAAAGTATTGAGTAAAATAAAACATACAAAATAAAAAAAAAAAAAACAAACAGAAGTGCCATCTTAACACAAGACACAACTCGTGTGCATTGGAGCGCCTCATATATTGATGCATGTGGTTGTGCAGAGAGGCGAGGCTGGGCAGGCTAGTGTGTCATTTCCTGAAGGAAAATGATAGCAACTGATGTTACCACTTCCTTCAGCATCACACCGATCTGTCAGCTTAAAAACAAAGTTGCTCTCCCTGGGCCTTCTTCACTTCTAGTCTGATACAGGCTGAAACAACCATTACAGAATCACAGAGGCAAAAGAAGGTAAAGGCACAGTGGAGAAGAACGTAGTTTTCAGGCTTCAGATCCATCTCTGTGTTGTACAAGAACTTGACACATATTTGAATCTGTGTTATGACATTAATATGAACACATATACACACAAACATGGCTTACAAGTTTAGATTCTTCTAAATATAAACCAGTTTCTCACAGATGGTGTTTTTTCATGGATCTGCTGTGTGTTTGCATGAATGTACAATGCTCTAAATGATTAAAACTAGCAATAAAATATAAAGGAATCTTTAAAATTAATCAGTTAAAGAAGACCATGAAAAATACTTAGAAACATAGGATTTCTTAAAAAAAGAAAAAGTAGTAAGAAATTAGATTTAAAATAAATGTATTATATATATATATATATATATATATATATATATTCGAAAAATCTAATATGTTGTGAAAACAATCCAGAAGGCTCCGTCTTAATGGTTAATCTGTAAAAATATATGCTTGAATATTCATAAATGTGAAATTTTAACAATAGCAACTGTAGTCCGTTTTTGTCTTTACTAAAATCATTTATAATAAATTTCATGTCCTTTATGTTTCTAGTGTAAACAAGCGGCTTTGTTCGTAAACAATCGCGTCAGTATTTGTGGCTTATTAATTATTATCACCAAAATTTGCTACGGTTGTCATGGTGTACGTTTTTACAATGGATTTGTGGTTTTTTAGTTTTATACGGCTTTGTTGACTGTTTGGGAGGCGTGCGTTTTTTCAGAGTTGGCGCAACAACACTAGCTACCTGGTAATGACGTCACACATTCTTGGCCACTCGGAATTCCGAGACGACTGGAACGCACCATTAACGTCCAATTAGTTTAGGAAGAAACAATTTAGGCGTAAAAGGATTTTAAAGTTTAGCTGAACGGACTGAAATAACTTGAAAGCAAAAACTCTCTCCCTAATCCGTGCTAATTGCTTTCTTATCTTGATAATAAATAAATAAATAAACTGAAAAAAAGTCATATTATCGCTTCCTCTGTCGTTATCATACCAAACATAGATTGAATCTTGGCAGCTTATCTTTATGTCAGTCTTGAGCTGTTGCGCAAACTCCAACTTGATATCTGACACTGAAGCAGCGCAGAAATACACAAGTTTCCAGTGAGGATGTTCAGCCGTTTTCATCATAACCTCTCAGGAAACTATGACGCGCTCACAGGGCTGAGCTCTTGTAAGGGGAATTTATCTGTCTGAGGCAGTTTACACTTACGCCTCACTACGCAAAGAAGCTTCGTCTTGGACAGACGTACCTTTACACTGTGTTATTCTGTTTTAAAAAAGAAAGATAAAGAGACTAATTTCAGGATGAAACTGATTCTTCTTCTCCTTATATCCTGCCTCGCCTTACATAACGGACAGGGTAAGTTGACCACCGAAATTAACTTTATGGCTCCTGATGCAGCGGGAGGATTTCGCAATGTAGCCCAGAATTGTATTTAAACAACATGGAAGCAATAAATACTCTAATTTCACTTCCTGAGAACTGTTTAAAGTAGCCTTTATTATTACCTACTATCACCTATTTACAGAGCAGTGGAGTCTATGAGACTATGTGACTAACGGTCTTCCATCAGAAAAGCAAAAATAAATAACATTTTCACCCTTCTGGTTACTGACTGTGACAGCATAATGCGATTACTGTAAGGTACTGTGACTTATTTAAAAAAAAAAAAAAAAAAAAAAAAAAGAGTTCTGTGGTAGGTTTCAAAAGAAAAAAAACATGTAAAGTTACCAAATAACTTGAATCACTAAACACTCCAACTTTAGTTTATCAACATGCTATGATGTGATAGTATGGCCCTCTGATTGTCTGTGTGACTGCTCACATTAAAACAAAGAACAACAGCATTTCAGTTTCTGAGTCAAGTTTCACTAAGGCCTGTTGAACTAATGTAAGGGGACTTTTTTTTAGATTCTCTGTATAATTTTGTAATGCAGAAAAAAGGGAACCAAGTGGGGAAGCTTTAGATTTATAAATTTCTAACAGACTACACTGTAATGGGTTTTTCCTAAATAATGTATTGCAATAAATAGTGACCAATAATGATATTACAGACCCGTTAAAAGGTCTGCTTAAAAGTATTTATTAAATAACATATTCCTTGATGTATGTGTTTATCTATTTATATATCCTATATTTATACATTTTCTATCATGATAATAACACCATATTATCAAGTCTTTTATTTCATGCCTCATTGTTCACCTATGTTAATTGATTAATTGAAACTTCCATAAATCCATAGCAGGATCCTTTGAATGATCAACATCCAACCATCACCCCACAAACTTGAATTTTACACAACAATTTTGCAAACTGTAGTGAAGAAACACTTCTGACTCTAGCAGTGGATGAGCCCCATAACCACTGTGTGGTAATATGTTAAGAAAAAAGCTGAAATGGCGATATTTCCTTTTCTAAACCATCACTGAACAGAGCAGTCACTGAGCCCAAAAGATCACTTTTTTTTCTCTGTTGCTTAATAATGTTGAAATCTATTGAAATGCTCCAAACACGGAAGAAAAAGAAGAAGAAGAAAGAAGAAAACAGTTAAACTGAGAAGATCTGGTTGACGATGCTTCAATCACGACCGAACTGACAACTAACTTCACTGTTGCAAATGGAAAAACACAAAAACTGAACACCAATAATTTATTTGTCTCTCAAGGAGCGCCACGGAAGGCTGTGTATAAGTTTGTTAGATGTAACCCCGAAGGTGACCAGGCCAACTGCGTGACCCAACAAAGTCCTGAGATGCCATGGAGTCCAGATCTACCGGCTAAACTTCCTGCATCTACTGCACAGTACCTGTGAGTATTTGGGTGTTGCACACTTACCTGTTACTGTAAAACTGTACTTTACTGTAAAATTGTTCAGCTGAGCTTATATCTATATATAATCTATATATATATATATACACACACACACACACACATACAGCCATTAGATAAAGAACTGCTGAGGTTGGATTGGATCTCTTGCGCTGGTTAACACAACCCTCCAGCAGCATACTGTCTTTGTGTGAGCTTGTGTGTTGTGTGCTGGAGGGAGAATTTAAGTGTAAGGTAGGTGGCCAAGAGAGGCAAAAATAGAGAGCATGGAGGGTTGAAGAAGAATAAAAAGAATGACAAAGGGGGCAGAGCTAGAGTTAGAAATACCTTAAGAACTCATAGTTCATTTCCAGTTGTCACAAAGCAAAGAATTGGAGTATTTACTATTTACAGCTGTACTAATGTAATCTTGGATGAGTGTGAGGATTTCTGTTCTGTTGTCTGCATTAGAGAATTATTTAATCTAGATTATCTGAATATCTGAAATTTACTTAAATTCTTGTTTTTCGTTTGTACCTTTTGTTGAAATCAAATAGTCTAAGAAATCAGAATTATTTAAACAAGACACATAATCAGTTGTATTTTAAGAAAAGTATATGTATGCCTGTGTGCGTACATACACAGTCTGATAAAAGGACTGCTTTGCTAAAATGCTTTGGACTGCTTTTTCTGCACACTGCAGACACTAGTTCAGAGGAAGTGTAGTCAGCCTTTGTTGAAAAAGTCTATCAAGAAAGATGCGTGATGATGTGGGCGAAAATCCACTCATTGCATGACTTACTTTTATTTTTCTGTCATGTTTGCAGCTTTTCTATTTTCCACTCTACGTAATTTATGAACACCACTTATATCACTTGTACACAGCTTAGGTTTTATAATATCTGGGATAACTTGTGAGTAGTGAACATAATGATGACATTTTTGGGTTAAATATTACCAGATTCAAACTGAGTTGCATGAAACTTTAAAAGAAAAAACAATAATTCAGAGAATTTAACTTCCTATGATTTATCTGATGGAGGATTATCTATTTAATTGAGGTCCTTTGCAACTATTGTATGCTAGGGTAAACTCAGTTTGAAGCTTTGAACAGAAATAAGTGAATGAATGATAAACTACAGATTTTATTTCACAATGAACAAGTTAAGTTGTTAATATGAGCATTAAGCAAATCAGTAATTCAAATTTAGTGTGAGGGCTTATTTGTTGTGGGAAGATTTATGAAAACATTAGAAACTGACTTATCTGAGTTCATAAACTTGCTTTTATTTGTACATTTTTTACTAGTTTTATTTATAAGGTATCTGATTGGATGGCACTTTTAAATCTTGTACTTGTTACAATTACAATAAAGAGCCTATTCTATTCTATTCTATTCTATTTTGCAACTTACACCAATCAGCTGAAACTCCTCAATAGTGGCTCAAAGAGCAAAGCAAAGTTTATGGTCTGGTCCAATTTTGATTTTATCCAGCATCTTCAGGACTAACAAATGCCAGATCAGACATACCTTAATGAACTAGTATCCAACATCATATTCCAGAAAACACTAGATATACTCCCAAAAGTCATGTGTTTGTGTCCCAGAGAGTCAACACTTCTTCCATGGCACAAGGGAGCCCATGTGATTATAAGGCTGCTAAATTATTTGGAAGTGAGTTATTTGTTGTTTATCACAATTTCTCAATATATATAAATAAATTAGGGATGCACGATATATCGGCATTAATATCGGTATCGGCCGATGTTAGTCATTTTTTAACATATCGGTATCGGTCCGATAAGCAAAACTGGGCCGATATTAACAGCCGATATTTATTTTCATATAATTGCTGATTGTGTACGTGTGTCGGAAGGTTTGGCCATGCAGCCATGTTTGGACATGTGACAGCAATGCAGCACCACATTGTGGGATGTAACTGAAGCAAGAAGCAATTTCAGCTGTGTGGTAATTTTTACAGTGTAGAAAGAAGGTACTCGAAAAGCAGCATGCAATATCTGCAAAGTCGAAGTAATGCGAGGAGGATGCCGTGTGAACTCGTTCAGCACCACAAATTTGATATGTCATCTGAAAAACTGGCATCCAGAACTTCACAAACAATGGTGGGAAGCTAACACCCCTAATGTTTGCCTTATTTTCACTTTGTACAGAATCTGATAATCTTAAACCTTTTAAAACAAAATATATATATCGACATCGGTAAATATCGGTTATTGGCCATAACAACAATATTAATATCGAATATCGGTATCGGCCAAAATTTTCATATCGGTGCATCCCTAAAATAAATAAAAATAAAAAATAGATAGATAAATAAATAAAAGATGGCTTAGGTGTCAAGTCAGTGCTACCATAGTTAAACTCCAACATTAACTGTTTTGTTGACCAACCAGTCCAAGGTAATACTGTTTCCTAAGAGGCTGTGTACACATCTGTTCCTCACACATTGAACGCAACTGTAAATAAAGATCTCCAACTGTTTTGAAGGAAAGACTTGTAAAGGGATTACTTTTCATTGTTTGAAGAGAAAATTCCAGCCATCCTTTTGATTTAGACTCTCCAGATTGCTCCATTTAGTTTAACTTGGGACAACTTCAAAAATGCAGTCAGCTGGACTTAATGAGGCAGTGCAGAACGCCATGAGTGTGTGTGTGTGTGTGTGGGTGTGTGTTTAGCACACAATGTACATGTGAAATAACTTAAAGTCTAATATCTGCGGCTGCAAAAAAAAAAAAAAAAAAAAAAAAATAGCACCACAATCTTGACCTTAACCCTCAGTTTCCTCTTTCAGAGTTCCTTTTTACAATCAATCCTTTTAGTTATGCTCTGATAAAAAAAAACTTATCCTGTTGATCAACAAGTGCATGTTATTGCTAAAACAGTCAATTAGCTTGTTGTGGCACTGTTTGTTTTCAAAGACCCAAATACATGTACAAAACAGCTGCTTTACTACAAGAGTTCATCAGAATCTAATATTTCCACAACAATTATAAAACTTTTGTAAATAACTATAAATTACAGATTCTCAAAGAAAAGTCAACATGGAAAAAAAGATGGTTGCTAACAATGTAAATATCCTTGTAAAATGGAAATTATTCATATGGTGTTTGTGTTATTAGTGAGTTTTGTGGCCTCTATAATGATTAGAGCTTGTCAGGGTTTTAGCAGTAGCTCTCCCTTTTTGCTGCCTGCTCTGAACAGGAAGTCAGGGGGAAGTGTTGAAAGGAAGTAGGCTGTGTTGCCTGGTGGGCTGCTACTTCTGGTCTATTGTTATATGTCTACATGTGTGCAGTGTTGGTCAGATACTAATAATGAAGAAAACCCCGTGGAGTTGTAAAGAGTACTGGATTAGTAAAACAGCATGGTGACAGGAGAATCACCCTGGTTCACTCAAATAAAGTAAAAATGTTTGTATTTGATATGTACTGTGAGTGAAGACTACTTCTTTTGTTTATATTGTGCAATGATTTTCAAGTAGACAAGGCAAGAGCATGTATCTAGTATCTTAGTTTATAATGATGAAATAAAATATAGATTGATTTAAATGTTTGTTAATTTAATCATTGATAAACTGTAATATTTATTAAATATATCCTTGAGCCAGTGACTACTGGCCAGTTCCACATGCCCATTAAAAATTGGATGGCTGCGTCTCCTCATTTTACTGTGTCTGAATGAGGTAAATGATCAACATTAATCGTGTCAGAGAATAATACTGCTTTTAGGTATCATTTGTAACCAATTGATTTAATATATTTACAGTGAATTTCACAATATTTGCTGCTGTGCCTTGTGGTTTCACGATGTTTAACTTTGATATAGAGCAGCAGCATATGAGATGCCATCAGAAATTGATATAAAGCTGAAAAATATAAAGTGAAAACTAAGTTTTCAACATTTCAGAGAACTAGATTAGATGTACATGATAACTTGTTCGTGACCCATAAGATTAAATGTCACATCAGCCAGGCTCTGATTCTGTAGATCTTCACTGTCTTAAAAAAAAAAAAAGATAACGCACTTGAAAATAAAGGAGAAGTGTTAACTCAGAAAAAAAGACATATATTAGCCAATAAAACTTACAGTTTTACTTAAAAACTGTCATGAGGACCAAGTTTTGTTGTTTATAGTACTCGGTTTTATCTGTTTATAGGCCATGAACACGAGTGTTTTAACTTTTTTGTAGCTTTTAAATCCTCTACGCTGGTTGAAGCAACGTGAGGTCACCAGACTACAAGCAGTATGACGAGGTATAAACAGGCCCAACAGGAGGATCAGACAGATGCCAGTCAAACACAGTCTGTGCACTCCTACACAATTTAAGTGGTGCAATCAAGGCAAAAATGCATTTGGGTGGTGTGGCTGGAGGCAAGGGAGGACAGGAAATAGCATGGGTGAGAGTAGTGGAGTCAATGTGGTTAGTGAGCTGTCAACATTGCTATAAATTAAACAGCAGAAAAAAACATTTGTTGCAGTCTTTACACTCACTGCAGCCGAACAGCATCTCCTTTTTCTCTGCAACTCGATGCATTGTTGTGTTGATATAATTAAACACTTTCTAATGAGACAAATTAATCTAAAATTGTTTAAATGAATGCCTTTTGTATTTTAGCATATCCCAAGATATATATTCAGACTGGGTTTCCATTAGAAATGATTAAACTAGAAATTTGAAACACAGAACAGGAACAAATCCTTGCAACTCAAAAGCCAAAGCCTATTACTATGATCTAATATCCAACTTTAATTCTGTTTCCAGAGAGGCAGAACCTGTGGAAGATGAGAGTCCACTCTGGGAAGAGGACGAGTGGGAAAAAGACCCAGAAGAGGAGGAAACACCTATGAAGAGTGAGGACGGAGAGTCACCTGACAGGTACCAAAATGAGCAAGGCTCGGGTGAATATGAAAGTTCTGGGACAGAAGACCGGTACATTGCAGACGGGCCCAAAACCACTGAAGGGGACGCAGGCTCTGGCGAATCCTTGACAGACACTGTTTCGTACGAAGGTATTTTGTGATTAAAATATTTGCATGAATTCTATTGTTTAATATTTTTCTTCCAATATAAACCATTTCATCTTTTGTTGTCCTCCTCTGTTTATAGAAATGGTGAGAAGCATGAGGAAATTGTTCCCAAATGGTGAGGCGAAACCCACAGAGCAGGACCTCAAAGAAGACCACCTTCTAAAGCTGTAGATCCACACGCAAGGCTAACGTCTATTTTCACTCCCCATCTAGCCAGATAACAAAGCTGAAATTACATCACCACCTTGTGGAAACATTTGGTCACACAGAGGCAAATTATATATTTAGGATTTTTGATGGGATTGTTTAAAACTATTTTTCAGGTGCAAATAACACTGGTGATATTGTGAAATCAGATACTGAAGGAAATAACGGGTTAGCCTAAAATTTATTTAGCCTACGCTGCCAATGTCCAGAAATTGTGCTTCCTTGTGGAAAACAAGATTTTAACATGCTTTATAATTTATATAACATATGCTTTAAAATCATGGCAATACCAGTGCAATAACATGTTGCCTATGTCTATGCATTGCTCACTTTGTGCAACTCCAATCGTTTTTGGAGATATTTACAGGCTACACAAGGATCTGTTTATCTTATTTGAGCAACTTCTGTCAAATTTTTTACACTTTGCACTTAAGCAGGACAGTGCAACACATTCTGGTTACAAGGCTGGATAAGAAACAAACCCCCCAGAAAAGGGTTCACTTTGTCTTAAATAATATGAGGCAAATTATGTACAATCCATTTAGATGCATTCAATTATAAACTGTATATGATTTAAATTTACTCCTCATTGCCTTGATGTGCATTTGAAATACTTATCAATAAAGGATTTATGTCAGTAAAGTGTTTACTTTGTATTTTATCATAACTAAACTTTAAATTAGCAGGATTTCTGCATAGATTATTAATTTAATAAGGTCTGAACTTCATATGAGTCTCAGTTAAAGACAAATATAATTTGAACAAAGTAATAACACACAAACAGTTGTACTTTTTAATTCTTTCTTGAACACTGAATAATCTTCAGTCTTAAATAAAGTAACATTTTGATCCTTTTTACCTTCTTTATAAGATCAGTTTGTATTTGACAATTTAGATTGTTAGCTAATAATGGGTGGGATTTTACAGGTTAATGGTGACATTTGGCCTTTCTTATTCAATATTTCTCTTACAGTGGACAAATTAGCAAGTTATAGACATTTCTGCTTGTGTTTTTTTGGGGAGCTCTTTTTAACCACTTTCAGGTATTAATATTGGGTTGGTGGTCTTTTTAAGGATGCGGCAAAGTAGCACAAGATTAAATCAAATGATGTCTTACTGTGGATTGATTAAAAGATCATTTGAAATGCTTTTGTGGCCTTTCCAGCTCATTGCATTATTTTATGGTCCAGTCAAACTACAAAACTGACACACAAAGAACAATATTATTCTAGTATTACAATTCCTTTATTTGTAAATCATATATTAGCCATGTTGTATCATCATTTGTGTTGGCTAATATGGAACAAAAGACAGACATGCAGCATGGGAAATGTAGAGGCAATGACTACTGTAACTGAGTCAAAACAGGTCTGTCCAAACTAATATGACTGCATCTGATCCAGAGTAAACACCAAAGACAAAAATAAAGGAAACATATCACTCTGGCTCTCAAATCTTCACACTTACCTTCTTGTGGGTAAAAAATATAGTTAAAAATGTTGCTTCCGGTGTAAAAGCCACTGAATGGCTTTGAGCTAAAATATGCATGTTGCAGATGCCATATGAGCCTTCATGACTTCTAGGATCATTCAGGTAAAGTTTGCTTTCTGTCCATCCATGCTTACCAGTTTTAAATCAGTCCTTATAACTTTTATTTGCCACTACTGTTAATAAAACGTCAGTTTTCTTTTACATCTATTTCTTAAATATGTACAATGCGTATGTTTTAAATAGGTAACACTGTGTGTTTTCTTCCATCTCAATGTTTCTTTTGATTATGTACAGCATTCTGGATTGCCTTATGTATGAATAAATTGTGCTGTATAAATAAATTTGCCATATCTTGCTAATGCTCTTTTTCATTGGTCCAGCAGGGAGCGATGATAAATTGCCTCAGATCTTGGTACAAAATTTTACCATGCACGATGTTATTTTCTCAAATATTATTTGGTTAATATTTTAATAAAACCTTTAGTGTTACTCAAGAACTATGGGATTTAATCAGATAAAAATGGGTTGTAAATTAAAAATAAAAAAAGAACTTTAAGAAACAGAAACTTATTTTCTAAACATGAATAGTGACTGGTTTAGACTACGTACCTGCTTGCACCATGCGTGTGCAATTTCACCTATGGCCCCGCCCACACGCACACATGGTCCGAGTCACATGACACTGAGCTCCGTTACCTCCCCCCGGTTCAGACAGACTGGCTAAACGGAGCGAGGCTACCCGTTAGCTTCAACTGTCAAGACGGCGAGATGGTAAGTGTAAAAACATACTTAAACTATCCAGACAACAAATACGCCATTGCGGCGTTTAGGCATAACCCTTCTACAAAGTCGTCATTAGCAGCGGCTTTTAGTTTCGCCAAGTAGCATATATTTTGTATTGAAATCTGACAGCGTTAAGCTAGCTGGGTTGGGCGAATTAGCATGAGGCCGTTTTCCTCAGGTGTCTTGGCTTGCTAACTAACCAGCAGCTCTGTCAAACAAGTATGCAAACTATTAGTTATTAAGAATAGTTTAGCTTATTGTATCTTGCGCATGTTTTCGGTAGCTGGAGCCTTTGGGAGGCTAAAATAAAGAAGTCAGTTTTAGCTAGCGTTGCTGGTTAGCTCAATGGAATGCGAAGTTGTACCGTCACATGCTCACTGAAAACCAGCAGCCGCTCCATAAATCAATAAGCGTTGTTAGTTTATTGACATAAGGACGATTTTGCCAATAATAATGGTTATCATATAATAAATGTGTAGTTAGGTTTTCATGTTTATCACACCGATTTTTCCTGGGTGACAGAGTTGATTTTCTGTTGACATCTTGATGACTGGGCTGATTCTTCCAGAATCTGTCCCTGCATGTTGAAGCATGTTTTAATGACTTTATGCCAGCTAATGAGAAAATAATGTCACCGCGCTGCTGGTGATTAATAAGGTGTTTTGTGTAAATAAGAACCTGTAATTTGTCCTGAAAATGGAGATTTAACAGGTTCCAGCTTGGTCTGCTTTGTGTAAGGGGGCGTCCAAGATTGTAAGCCATGTACACATCATAACTCATTTACATGAAAGCTCAAGCTGTTTGTTATTATTGTCACATCCCACTGTGTGCAAATGAAATCCCAGATGTTCTGTGCAAACAATGTGTCCGCCCAAAGTGCAGTCTTGTGAGGCTGGAAACTAGTAAACAGCCCAGTCACATTTAATTATGTTTTAAATTAAATCAGTAATTTGAAAATTGACATAATGTTGAAGGCTGTTAAACTTACAAAGTCTGAAGAAGAATTGATAAATATATCTTTTCTGTCACTAAAATTTGCATTAATGCATCTTGCCATTTAGATGGCTAGTCACGTCTGCTACTTATATAGCCACAAGTAATTTAGATTTGCATTTGAGCACTTTTGCACATCTTCTAGCGCTTAATGCTGGCCCTCACAAAGTCCATAACATAGTGTTTTCTGTGATGTTTTCTGTCTTTCCAGAGTTTCCTGGGTGGTTTGTTTGGGCCGGTATGTGAGATAGATGTATTGCTTAATGATGCAGAGAACAGAAAGACGGCTGAGCTGAAGACAGAAGATGGTAAAGTTGAGAAACACTACCTGTTCTATGATGGAGAATCTGTGTCTGGCAAGGTAAACTTTAAGTTGCATTGTTTATGAAGCAGAACTCCACAAAGTTAAGTGTAAAAGGTCCTACACACAAGGCATGTTTTGATATGTTTTTCATTTTAATAGCAGGGACGTATTCACCCAGGGTATATTGCATTCTCTGCTATAGGCAAGGCTATTTCAGGTGTCTCTTTAACAGAGTCTGGTGAGAAATTAAAAACTCTTTTGAAGAGAGTGCAGGACTTGTTTGGCTTCATATGTGTCATTAAATAATGTTGACATCTGTTCAGTATTATTTTACCTCTGGTATTTGCATGAATGACCATTGTCATTCATAAATCAAGCTAAGGTTGAGCTAGATGTTGTTTTCAGTGGGATTTATCTGAGATTCTCAGAAAATGCCTGTTGTGGGATCATTGAATATGAATGTGACTAATGTGCAAAAAAATAAATGAATACTGACAAAGTACAGGCTAGTTTGCATGACATTTTTTTTTTAAAAATGTTCCTCAATTTGCTGGTTAAGGTGTGTCAAAGTCCACTAGAATGTCAATATTGTTAGAGTAACATGGTGTCTCAACAAATGTTTCTTTTCCAGGTAAATCTAAATGTGAAGCAGGGAGGAAAGCGGCTGGAGCATCAGGGCATCCGCATTGAATTTGTAGGACAGATTGGTGAGTGTGATAGAAATGGTGCATTTCTCACTCTGTACTATCATTGATTTCCTGCAAAAGATATGTGTCTGGAGCGTTACTTCTTGGCCTTTTTAGCTACAAAACTGCTTCTTTTCCATAACAGTATGTCACTGGCTTTCTCATGTGGCTAAAAGGTTTAACGGGGCATGTGGTTGTCATGTGCAGTCTGTCATAAAGCTAACTCCCCCTCCTGCAGTATTTTCAACAGAAAAGGGTTAATGAGTGCAGTGGTCTGACATTAAATAGAAAAACATATTTATACTTATATAAACCTCAAGTCAAAGAGGTTTATTTGTCACATGCACACTTGTTTCGTGTTAAAACTGTCTTAAATTATTCACTATCTAGAACACAAATCACTCTAAATTCTCTGCTGTTGTTCAGAGTTGTTCTCTGATAAGAGCAACACCCATGAGTTTGTGGACTTGGTCAAAGAGCTGGCTTTACCTGGAGAACTCACCCAGAACAGAAGCTACGACTTCGAGTTCATGCAGGTGGAGAAGCCCTATGAGTCCTACACCGGAGCGAACGTCAGGCTAAGGTACACTAATAACATGTTTTGACAAAATTAAAGAGCACATAAAAGATGTTTTGCTGCTTTAGATTCACAAATTGTGTCCATTTGTGACATGGGGTTGTTTTTTGTAGATGTGGTACCAATGTTTTGCTCTTCTTTCAGATATTTCCTCAGGGTGACAATAGTTCGTCGTCTGTCCGACTTAGTGAAGGAGTATGAGTTAATTGTCCATCAGTTAGCCACCTACCCAGATGTTAACAACTCGATCAAGATGGAGGTTGGCATAGAAGACTGTCTTCACATTGAGTTTGAATATAATAAATCCAAGTAAGATAAATATTGGTTATCTTAATAAGTGTGTTTTACCGCTGTAGAAAACCCAAACCCAAGTAAGACCTGCCCTTATGTCTGATTTTGATCTGTCTTTCAGATACCACCTGAAGGATGTGATTGTTGGAAAGATTTACTTTCTCCTGGTCAGGATCAAGATCCAGCACATGGAGCTACAGCTTATCAAGAAGGAGATAACAGGCATAGGTAAGAATATACATAAATACAATTACCTAGACAGGGTGTATGTGCATCTGGACTTCAGTTGACTTTGTGGTTCATCACCTTTGAAGTTTTTATAGCTGTGGTTTATTTACTCTGTTGTAAATTTATGGGCTGTCAAGCCTTTATCCGTTTAGCTCCACTTTGTCATATGTTATCCTACTCCTTTAATTAAACTGTTGTCCTTTTGTTTTTTCCATTTATTTATTTTATTCTATTTAAATTTTTTTAATAGGACCCAGTACTACCACAGAGACTGAGACTGTTGCAAAGTATGAGATCATGGACGGTGCTCCAGTAAAAGGAGAATCAATTCCGATAAGACTCTTCCTGGCAGGTGAGGCCTCATTGTCTCTTTAGCTTGTGGAGAGATGATCCACACTGGTCGGTGTAGTGCAATTTCATATCATTAGAATATTTTTTCCTTGATAATTTTAGTAGAGAAAATCAGAGTTGATAACATATCCCAATCTGTGACTGTTTTTTTGTTTTCTGTACAGGATACGACTTGACACCTACAATGAGGGATGTCAACAAAAAGTTTTCGGTGCGCTACTTCCTCAATCTGGTGCTAGTGGATGAAGAGGACAGAAGATACTTCAAACAACAGGTAAATCACTCACACACTTTGCAAATGTATTCAACATCAGTGAGTTAATGACCTTTTTTAAGTGTCGGATTTATCATCGTAGTTTAGACAGCTAGTTTCTGCCTAAAATAAGCTGATGAGAGTTATATATGTCTGTGCTGGTCACACACTTCAGCAGCAGGATGGTTTCTGCCGTTGGTAGTCAGGTGACGAATGAACCAGAACAAGGTCCAGACAATGTCAGTCCCTGGGTTCTGCAAATCTGCTCAGAACAACTATGTTGGATTCTTCACCAGCCTGAGTCAGAAAAGAGTTAGTGCTGTGGAAAACATCCTGTCCAGTACCTAAAAAGTCTCAACCATCTGAACCAAATGACTACAGAATAGTTGCCCTAACATCTCACATCATGAAAGTCCTTGAGAGAGAACTTGTTATTGGCTCACCTCAATAAGCAAGTGAACACCTTTCAGGACCCATTACAGTTTGCTTTTTGAACTAAGCTTGAGGACGCCATCATCTACCTGCTTCAGAGCGCCCGCTCTCTGGACCAATCAGCCAGCACTTTGAGGATCATGTTCTTTGATTTCTCAAGTGCTTTTAATACAATTCAGCTGCTTTGTTATGTGAGAATCTCCATAAATTCCAGGTGGATTCCTCCACAACCACCTGGATTTATGACAACCTAACAAACAGACCATAGTTTGTGGTCTAAGGCAAGTGCTCAGGGACCATCTATACAGTGCAAGACCCAAGAGGATAGCAATATCAGATATCTTTCATTTTGCAATATTGTGCGCTATAATTCAGTTGGATTGTACTTATACCCCCCCCCCCCCCCCAAAAAAAAAAAAAAAACCTAACTCCATGCAGTCACCTTATCAGCTCCATGTGTACGTATTTCACAAGATTTTTTTTTTTTTTTATCACTCATGACTATGCTTTCATTCAGTCTTTCCTCTACATTTTGTGTTTAGGAGATTGTTTTGTGGAGAAAAGCTCCAGAGAAGCTGAGGAAAAGAAACTTCCACCAGCGCTACGAGTCGCCCGAGTCCCGAAGCCAGCCAGTTAACGCAGAGCAGCCAGAGATGTGAAGACCAGACTATAAACTGAAAAATACACACAGACACATCGCAGCTCTTCACTGCTGAACAGCCAGAGGTGTGAGGGCTGCCCCACTGTCTCCATGGACTGAGAAAAGTCTGTAAACATAAATACACATAAAAACCTCCTCACCATTTCACAGCTTCATATGTGAGCTGCCCACCATCACTCTTCCCTCTGGACTGAAACACACCTGCATACAGATGTGCCCAAGTGCACAATTCAAGTCTGCTGAATGCTAAAATGTCAAGGCAAAAATGCAAAACAACCCAAGTAATGAGCAGTGAGACAGCCCATTTGATCCTGGCTCCTTGGACTGAAAACACACTCAAGCACACATAAGTGAAGCCATACAGTCTCAGTTTGCTAAATGCATATCAAACAGGAGCAAAGACAAAAAGAAAAGAGGTCATGGCCGCAGACCACCGCAACAGTTCTCTTTTGCATAAGGAGTTTCTTTTGTTTGCCTTTTGAATAGCACTAATCTTGGATTTTGTCTTACATCCTTCCTCCCACAACCCCTACCAAGTGAAGCTTCATAGAGTCTGGATGAGCTACCTGATGAGAGGGAGGACCCTGAACCAAGGAAGCAGCACACAAGCTCCATATTTATCCACAACACCAGATTTAAAGCGGTTATGCTCCAAATGAGCTGGGAAAGCAAGAGTTTCAGTTAACTAGTTTTATTACTCATAAGTATGTTGCAGCAGTCCGAAGACTCATCCTGAGAAAATTTGTGCGTTAATTAGGAATAAAGTTCAGCAAATGTCCATCTTGATATGAATCCCATATAAAATATTCAGATTAAAAACAAATCTCCAGTACTCATTTCATTCAGGAATATTGATTGATTCAAGATGGACATTATTTCAGCATTATTTATGTCATAAGATAATTTAATTTACTATAATCTAGAACAATAAATGTCAATTATGTAGTCAATAATAAAAACAAATCTAGCCCATCACAATTTTTCAAAGCTTAGGCATCTGCAAATCTCTTCCTGTGTAAAACCTTCATATATTTAATGTACAGCTATATGTTGGAGAGAAACGGCAAAAGCTTCGATTATAAATGTACTGCACGCACATATAAAATTTTTAGCATAATAAGATGATTGTTGACACTGCAGATGTGTGTCAGGTTACAACAGGAATTCCTCCAAATGTATTTGAAGGCTGTGATGTCTCTTAAAATCTGCGGCTGCTCTGGCAGCAGAGCTCTCCGTTTGATCATGTCTGCTTATAACTGATCTGCTGCTGTTGTAAGAATCAGTTTGCTCATATTACTAAGAAAAATCAGTGCTGAAATCACCATTTTATTACAATGAAGGATGCCATTAAAAACGTTGTTAGAACGTATGGTTATTTGGGTAAGTTGAACCTTTAAATGTACAACTGTGTCAGCTTATTTCCAAGTTAATTTGAGAAGGTTTTCTCCAGTTTTTGCAATTCAGTATAATTTAAAAAAATAAGTTCAAAGGATGTTTTGCAGCCAATTTCACCTAAAGATCCTATTTATAATTAAACAAGTTGCCAGCCATGATCATCAAACTGTAAATTCATTGTTCTCGTCAGATTCCAGTTAGTTTTTTTTTCATGGGGTGGAGCTTTTTGAGTGTTTTGGTTTCATATATTCAGAGTACTGATGTAATGAACGGTTCATGACTTCCTCCGTAAGCACTGGAAGGGACGCACTTCATGCATACTGTAATATCCAACAATGTTCCACTGTGATGTTCAGACCTGCAGTTTAGGTCCTGCTTTAAGACACTGTTATCTGTCCTGTGTGCAATTTGTTTGTTTTGTTTTTTTCGCCTTCAGCTCTGATCTATGGCCAGTTTGCACTTTCCTCTCCAATGCTTAACTTTGTAATGAAGGAGCATGGATGCTGAAACTGAACATTTCTCAAGGATAACTTCACCTCAGAGATCCGAGTTGGCAGCGAACATAATTCTGTTGTTTATATATCACTACATATTTTGATTCAACTTGAGTGTACAATATTTATGCTTTTTTGTCTCTTGTATGTGGGTGATCGCCCCATATTACATTTAATTTCTTGAATGTTTGAACATGGAGATCTACAGCTTAGGTTTTCTTTGTTCTTTCGCTTTAGTTTTGATCTTGTGGTCTGGATTTCTATCATTTGAAAGCTGTGTAATTTATTTGCAAACAAATTGTTCTCTTTTTCTTCCAAATCACATGCATTTTGTCTTTTCTGAACACAATTTGGGTAGATTTGTTGGGTTATCTTGAAATGCCGTCAGAAGTTCTGAAGAAACACTTTCAAGCCAACACTTTCTGCCCCTGTCTTATCTACTGCATGTTTGTCTACACATGCCATTGTGTGTTTGTGTGTGTGTGTGCGTGTGATAGTGTATATACTGTACACACCAAACCCAAATATATAGCTAAAATTGCTCATGAATAAAGCAGATTTATACTGTACTTATTTTGAAAAACAGGACTTTTGTCTTTATATTGGATTCATTGCTACTGTTCTTTTGAAAGATGTAGAAAATTGCTTTATGAGTGGCTTTGACAGCATGTATACAGTTTCATTTATACAATATTCTCTTATAAAGTTGTTATACTACATTTTCCTGGTAGGCACATAATTACATGAGAAAGTTATTGTAATCAATTTATTTTAACAATGTATATACAATAATTCTGGCCACATACTTTCCAAAAAGGTTAAAAGAAAATTTAAATTACAAAAATATGTTTTATTTAATTTAAAATCTAAATGTCACTAATATATATATATATATATATATATATATATATATATATATATATATATATATATATATATATATATATATATATATATATATATATATTTATTTATTTATATCAATTTTTAGATTGCTTTTTTGAATTTAAAATATACAAAAAACTATAAATGCAAGTAAAAAAAAAAAACAAAAAAGGCCTCCAAGTCTCCTCTTAGTTGGATACTATATGTATGTATGGTATATATAATAATTATATATATATATATATATATATATATATATATATATATATATATATACATTTTTTTATTATTATTTATTTTTTTATTTATTTCACTTTTTTTCTCCCCCAAACAAATAGTTTTTTTCCTGAGTCAATACACAAGGAAGCCTTCAAAGATCGTGTGTTGCTGTCGAGTCCATCTCGTTCCTAAGAAACTAAAAGAAATTTAGAGAGGAAGGCATCATTGTTGCATATACGATCTTTGAGATCACGCTATAGCTGTCCTAATTTGTGCTTGTATATAATACACCCACTTTTATCAGGTAGATTTCACTAGTGACATGTATTTTATTGTAAACAAATAAAATGATCAAATATTTTGAATATTTAATGAGGTGACTTTTTTTGTTTGGATAACATTAGGTTCTTTCTCTATTTTAATCTAGGCACATTTGTGGCCAGATCGGTCCTTTTGCACGTTGTAGCAGCAGGAAGAAAATGTGTTGACCGTCCTCTGATGTAGTTTGTAGTGTGTAATCTTTATATTTTGACCCGTTCAACAATATGGAGTGGCAGTAACAGTTTTGTTACAATGCCCACATAAGGTGCCATTTCAGGGAACATAAAACACCCCCAGCGATGTCTGTAAACCGTTGCGTGTATTTGTTTTCTCGGCTTAAACGCCATATTAATACCCGGGCTACTCGCTTCACTGCTGGTAGCTGTCGTGTGCCTTCTGGGTCTAATTTTTTGCTCAAACAGCATCAGGGCAATTCAGTAGTTTATTGCAGAGATGTTTCTTCTAACAATTCAAGTCCTAAGCCCCCAGACACCTCGCTATTTGTTCCTGTCTCCCTGAAGACTGACGTCTTGGCTGACGGGAGCGTAGGAGCCGAGCTGACCCAGCCGCTCGATAAAAGTGAGTTAAGTCGCCTCAGTTTTTATTCTGAGAGACAAATGCTGTAGGTGTCAAAATTTGGTCCATGTAATAACCTTTCATATGTAACAATTCTCTTGTCATATTTTCAATGTTTCATCAACTTTGAAGTGATGCCTCTGTATCTCTGCTCTGTATTTGCTATTCAGATGAACTATTAAAAGTTTTGAACCGGTTTTATAAAAGAAAGGAGATGCAGAAGCTGGCTGCAGACCACGGCCTGGATGGTGAGCAAAGAAACTGTCAAATGATCAATTGAGAATATCTTGTCACTGTAGTTTTTGTAAAAATAAAATAAAATAAAAAAGTCATTTAATATCTAGTTTATGTTGCACTTACACACTTGTAGTCATTTCCTGATTAATGCACTGACAAAAAAGACAGGGCTTTAAAGTGCCCCATCATGTTATTACAGAGAAATTATCATTAAAAAGATAACTTTTTTTCCAATAAAGTCTTGAAATTTGCATGTCTACATCTAATGTGAAAGTAATACAATTTGACATCAGCAAAAGTCAGACAAGGGCTTCAGGGCCTGACTCTAAAAACTGCAGCTGGTGTGATTACACAGTCTTCTCATGTTAGCATGGCACTGTTGCTGGTTTATGCCTCCTACCGTGATCTGTGTTGACTGATTTTTATACAAATCCCTTTAACCGTGTTTTATTTCTATGTGCTAACAGCTCGTCTGTTCCACCAAGCCTTCATTAGCTTCAGGAAGTATGTCTTGGAGATGATGTCACTCCCTGCTGATCTGCACATCATCCTCAGTGACATCTGCTGTGGTGCAGGTGTGTCACTTAATCATTTCTGATTTTATCTCTGTTTCTTTACTTTTATTGAAAGAATTGTTTTACTGATTATAATCTCTGTTTTATTTTATAATTCTTTAGGTCATATTGATGATATTTATCCATACTTTATGCGCCATGCCAAACAAATTTTTCCTATGCTGGAATGTATGGATGACCTAAGAAAGATCTCAGATCTTCGAGTCCCTGTCAACTGGTAATTAATACATGGTCAAACTTCATAGCATATGTATCATATTTAAATTTAGTGTAATACTTCCAGGTTTCACCATCTATGTACAAGTCTTAACTTCCACGTGTATTTTTGTGTTTGTGTACCTTGAATTTGTGTATCAGGTACCCTGAAGCTCGTGCAATCCAGAGGAAGGTAATCTTCCATGCTGGACCCACTAACAGTGGAAAAACCTACCATGCCATCCAGCGCTACCTGGCTGCCAAGTCTGGAGTCTACTGTGGCCCTCTGAAACTGCTGGCCCACGAGATCTTTGAGAAGAGCAACAATGCTGTGAGTACCAGTTTCAATCTGTCATTTCAGTTATTTAATAGAGAATATGTTGGTAGAATTAAAATCTGAGGAAAAATGTAAAAGATTTAGAGAATGAAGTTGGAAATTAATGAAAAAACTGTTAACGTGTTAAAAGAAAAACTGGATCAATTTGATCAAGTTAACCAAGGGCCAAGCAAATTTAACTGAGATTTCAGTCACAAATCATAATGTTATTCTGTTAAAAGCACCAAAATTTTAAACAAGAAAAGCTTTTAAAGCTAGTCCTGTTTAAACCATCATCATCATCATTTACCTATCATCATTTCTGCATGTTGACATGTGCTCGTGGGTGTGTGTTATTCCTGTTTACTACAGGTGATTAGTATTTGAAGAGAGTGAACCAACCTTGCAAACAAATGTGTTCTTGGACGTTTACTATTGTTATCTCAAATATTACCCTTATCCCTGCTTCTGAAGTATTGTTTATTTGTTCATTCATTAAGTTCAGTCTTGTATTTATTTATGTGGAGAAAAATGTTGCATAAATCACTGGCCTATTCTTCCTGTTGTAAGTCTTTCTTGGTAATGTTTGTATCTCCTGCCTGTCTGTGCCTTCCACATCTGTGTCTGCATTGTCAGTGTGTCATCCCTTATTTCTGTTGTGATACTGATGACTGTTTTTTTGTCTGTGTGTATGCTTCCAGGGTGTGCCGTGTGACTTGGTTACCGGTGAGGAAAGGACCTTTGTAGATCCAGAGGGTCGAGCTGCTGGACATGTAGCATGTACTATCGAGATGTGTAGTGTCACAACACCTTGTGAGTAGATGTAACATGAACTGGGTTTGATACTGATTGGTGGTAGTGTTGTTGTTTTACTCTTTTCCTATCCCCATGTTGTCACATAAATGCCTAAAAATACAACAAATCCAAACATCTGTGATTCATAGAATTAAAGTTTATCAGATGTGATCAAAATTATTTTAGTCATATTTAAAGCTTGGCCTAGAGGGGAAAGATTCTACTTTATGTAACTATTTATCACACTTATTTATTTTTTTGTCCCACCCATGTGTCTGTAGATGAGGTGGCTGTAATCGATGAAATTCAAATGATCAGAGATCCTTCCAGAGGCTGGGCGTGGACTCGAGCACTGCTGGGTTTGTACCACACATTCAGACTTACAAAGAAGACTTGTTGCTCTGTCTTACACATTGATTAATCTAATTTAAAGCTGATCTAAAAGTCTAAAGCTGGTCTCCTAAAACTTTTCATCAACATCCTGTGTGTTTGTGCAGGTCTGTGTGCCGAGGAGATCCACGTTTGTGGGGAATCTGCAGCTATAGACTTTATCAGAGAGCTGATGTACACCACTGGAGAGGAGGTGGAGGTAAGGCTGTAACATGCTGTAAGATTTTAAAAAATCTAATGATGTTAACATTTAAACATTCTGTCTGAATCACCACTGGACATCTTGTATTTAAGTCTCCTCTGTCCTCAGGTCCACACCTACCAGCGCTTGACTCCATTCTCAGTCTTGGATCAGGCCGTGGAGTCGTTAGACAACCTGAGACCAGGAGACTGCATTGTGTGCTTCAGCAAAAATGACATCTACTCCATAAGCAGACAGATTGAAGCCAGGGGACTAGAGTGTGCTGTGATTTATGGCAGTTTACCTCCAGGTGAGTGTGTTTGCAGTTTTCAGGTGGATCTATCCAGAGTTTGTAACAACATTGAGTATCTATAGAAATGTTTGAATTGTAATGTAGGTTTTTCAGTGACTTATACAGAAGACTTAAATTTAGGCACCGTGCTTAAAACTGTTTGAAATTACTTTGATTTCCTTTCTATCCTGGATTAAGCTAAGTAAACCTGGTCATAATAAAAGCCCAGACAGAGTAAAACACTATGTTACTAGTGTGAATCTGAAAAATAAAACAATAGCAGTAAAAAGAAAAAGAAGTCATTTAAAAAATTGTGTAAAGATGTTATTCAAACTAGTTGCGAAAAACTTAAAACTGCAACTGAGAAACAGTAAAAAAGAAATAAAACACTTTTGGAAATTTGCCGTGAATACAACACAAATGAAAATATAACCACAATAACTTTAGGTAAGTCACTAGTATCTGTTCCACACTTCTCATATTTATACTATGACTTAATTTCCATTAAATTAAACCTGCATTTATAGACTTTTTGGAAGAACCTGAAACTGGCATTAAAAAAAGATATAAGGCAGAAATCAGAACAGAGCAGGTTAATACTGGTGGTGCATCACTAAGACAAAGCAGTGACTTCCTGAATGGAATAATAGAGAACCAGCAACCTCCTACCTGATGATGAGCATTTACACTGTGCAGATAAAGAAATGTTATTTATACAAAAATAATCTCATGTATTTATTTATTTATTTATTATTATTATTATTATTATTATTATTATTATTATTATTATTTAAATATATATATATTTATTTTGAGCAGTTGTGTTATTTGTATATCTAAGAATATACTTTTTTCTGCCAGAGGGAAGGAATTTGAAGATACAGCTCCATTCCTGCAGCAGCATCACATGACCTCTGAGCAGAGACCCAAAAGCAGATGCTGATGAAAAAATTCATGAGCCAAAATTTAAATATCTGAAAGAAAGTTAAATAAAAGTAAACTCTGCAAGCTGAACTGAAAATAAAGTTGGAACAGTGAGCTGTGATGCAAAAAATAAACACTAATGAGACTGTGATTAATCAACATGATGGATAATATCAAAAGTAAAAAAGAAAAAAAATATTCATGTGTTTTTCAGTAACTACAAACTAGATTTTAAACTAGTGTTTAACTCGTCTCTCAGCTTTTATTTCGTACATAAATACAATCAAATAGAAACCCATAAAGCGTTCTAGTGGCAGGCTTTGTGGTGCACATTGCTCTTCATTTAAACAATTCATGTAGTCTATACTCCCCAGCAAACATTTCTAAATTAGCTCTCATCGTTACTCTGGCAACTGGTTTAGTTTAATCCAGAATAGGCCAAAACTGGGATTTATTTAAGACAAGTGACTTTTTAATCAACAACAGCAGGCATTTTAGTGGTTGGGTCATTTTAGTCTGGGAATAGCCTCAAGCCCTGTCTCTATGAAACCCGCCCTAGAGCTTTAATGAAGCTGCAACCATGAAGGTAATCCGAGTTGGACCAAATGTTAGCAGGAAGTTGTGTTTGGTTGTTTTCAGTTGTTACTGGGAATATTCATTGAATGACCATCCTGCAGAGTAAGATAGATACTTTGGGTACTTATGAATGTTTATACATTGTTAGGTGATCATGGATTGCTGGGGAAGCTAGTTAATTCTTGAAATGCAAGCAGATTTCTAGAGAGTCAGTCGTAGCTGCAGCAGCAGTGGCCAGTGTTTATTTCCCTCTGCTGTAAGTGTGCGGTTAAGGAGAAAAAATGTTTAACTTAATGTTAACTTGGATTTAAGTTCTGTTCCAAAGTATTAACATACATACTATCTTACAGGCACTAAGCTGTCACAGGCCAAGAAGTTCAATGACCCTGATGATCCCTGTAAGATCCTGGTCGCTACTGATGCTATTGGCATGGGTCTAAACCTGTAAGTACCACATGAACCCATATAAGTGTAGTAAGAGTAAGAGTGTGTTGAGTCAGTGTCAGAGCTGTTTATACATGTATATATTTATATATTTTATAATCGGAAGACTGTAATGTTCAAGACACTGCTGTGGTGTTAGATTGTGTTTTACTAATGTTGTATCCTTCGGCCTAGCTCACATGTATGAATTTGTCTTTCTGCCCCTGCCCACCTCCCCAGGAGTATAAAACGAATCATCTTCAACAGTCTAGTAAAGCCTAATGTTAATGAAAAAGGGGAGAAGCAGATGGAGACCATCAGCACGTCACAGGCTCTACAGATTGCAGGCCGAGCAGGGAGGTCAGTCTCATTCATATTTCACTTTGTCCTCATTCTGAAAATAGCGGGAGAAAAGAAACCGCACAGACAATATATATTCATTTCTGCCAGTAATATTTAAAACCTGCATCCTCTGTTGCAGATTTTCCTCTAAATTTAAAGAGGGAGAGGTCACAACCATGCATCGTGAAGACCTGATTGTCCTCAAGGAAATCCTCAGCCACTCTGTCGATCCCATAGAGGTAATCACTTCACAGTCAGTCATAGATGAGGCCAAAAAGTGCACATTCATCCAACACAGCACGTAGATTGTCTGCTGATGTTTTTACCTCATTGTTTGTCTCAGACTGCAGGTCTCCATCCAACTGCAGAGCAGATAGAGATGTTTGCTTATCATCTGCCTGATGCTTCACTCTCCAACCTTGTAGTAAGTGAAAGCTGCCTGTCAATTTGTCTCTGCTTTGTGGGGTGAAGAAATAACAGAGAGACGTAAAAAGAAACAAGACAGTAATGAGATTCCTTAAAATAGTTTTTTCCATATATATTAAACTAAAATTACATTTTCAAAAAGAATAGATTTCTAAATGTCTGCGTTAACTAAAAATAAGTTTTTAATTTCTGCAATTATAGGTGACATTTACAACGTTGTCACCACTAAACCTAATATTTACCCAGCTCTATAAAGCTTATCTAAGATTTAAAACAACCAGTGAAAACCAAACTAATTAAGTAAATTACTATTTTTAGAGGGTGCAGGGATCCAGATCCTGTGTAAGTCCATGCAAATCTTGCAAGAGTAGATGGTTTGAACACGGCGTGGTCGAGAAATAAACAGAAAGCTTTGGATACCAGCCTCAGTCTTGGCTGGCTTTAACAGAAATGATGGAGTTGGCAAATGAAGCTGAGAGAATAATTAAAGCAGAACTTTACAAACATGAGGATTGATGAGTCGCACATCTGGTTATGTATTTGTGAAACGATAGACAGCAATCAGCGCAGAAGGCTCTACGCCCCTTTACACACATACACACATTGTGTTGTAATGTGAATGTAAAAGGATTTGCTGAAAGCACCAGTGTGTAATGTTTAAAAGTCTGATTCACAGATGTTTTCTGTAATTTTATATATTTTTATTATTGCAGAATCTTGTGGAAAAATAAGCTAATTGAGTTTTAGCTTCCTTAAAGGAAATGACTTTCCACCTGGTTGCATCACCATATTACCTTATCAGCTCAGGGGAAACACACCAAACACTGGCTTTAAAGCATCCTTTCACTTTGTGATTTCATAGTTAGGGCTTTTCAGTTAGTTGGATTTTGCATTTTTGCCCAGTAAATGTGACCATATTGCAGACATTCAACCTGAAACATCTGAACGGATTCTCCTTTCTTTGTTGTGCAATACAGTTTTTATGCCATGTTAAAGTCTAATGACGGGAGCCAAAGTTTACAGGTGTATTGGGTTTTATATCCGGACAGACCTGTTAATACTCAATAAAGATTATTATCACTATTTTAAGACAATGTTTACAACAGTTTTTCTTCTTTGGTGACAATGAAGGATTCTAGTGATTATAACAGCTATTAAAGCTAAATTGTTTTAATTTAACCATTTGTAACTGACTTCTAACTCTGTGGATGGAGAAAAAAAGTCATGTTTTGTGTTGTAGTTACTTTTTTTCTATGTTAAGTTCTGGCATTTTGAATATTCTTAAATTAAAGTCTTGAGTGATACATAAACATAAACATACTAAAAGAACCTGGTCATTAAACATACTCAGAACAGCTGAGAAAATTAGTCCTTACTGTTGAAAATTACAAAGAAAGGTCAGTGTGCCTAAAATTTCAAATTAGTTCATTTAAGTCCTTTCTGTCTCTGTTTCTCAGGATATATTTGTCAGCCTCTCTCAAGTGGATGGTCTGTATTTTGTCTGTAACATTGATGACTTCAAGTTTCTCGCCGACATGATCCAGCATATACCTCTCAACCTGAGATCACGCTACGTCTTCTGTACTGCTCCCATCAACAAAAAACAGCCTTTCGTATGCACCTCCTTTCTTAAGGTGAGAATGAGAACTACACACAACCAGGAGACATGACATTTAAGATGGCAGCAGTGGAGGGTTTATTTAGAGACAAATAAATGAGTGTCATAGAGGGAGGTGGGAGGGGTGCATTTTATAGCTATTGTACATTATGCTGTCTCACTTCATGCTGATAAAGCTCTAAAGTAAAATTACTATCAAGAAACAACCTTTGAGATTTAGGACGAAGTTCAATGTTGCTGATGTGTTCAAAGAAAAATTATCAACACACAAACCAGCTTATTCCTTTCATTTAAAGCTGTAACGTTGCACTTATGGTTGGTAAAAAAAAAATGTTCTGGAGTTCTGAGGTTTGTTTCAACAGTGTTTCATTATGACAGGTGTTGTTGATTTTTTTTCTTTGTTAGATATACTCTCCTGTACTACTTTGTGATTTTCCTTGATCCTGTAAATGATTTTATGTTGCAGTTTGCCCGACAGTTCAGTCGAGACGAACCCCTGACGTTTAACTGGGTTTGTCGTCACATCAGCTGGCCTCTGGCTGCACCCAAAAACATAAAAGATCTGGTTCACCTAGAAGCTGTCCATGATGTGCTGGATCTCTACCTCTGGTTAAGGTAACACCATCATTGTTCCATTTCTCTTGTGGGATGTGCATGTGTGTAATAATCAACAACACCTATGTTTATGCCTTAAATATGCTAACTCTTTTGTTAGTTTCTTTAAACTCTTCTTTATTAGACAACTTTTTCTTCTGTCGATAAATCTGAGCCGTTGCCGTCCTAATCCTTGTTGCTGTGAATGTTTGTGTGTCCGCAGCTACCGCTTCATGGACATGTTTCCAGATACAGCCTCGATCCGGCAAATCCAGCAGGAGCTTGATGATATCATACAGCAGGGTGTTCGAAATATCACCCGTCTCATCAGAGCCACTGAACCAAACATAACTGACCCACTGCAGACGCAGAGCAACATGCATGGCCAGTCAGGTGGTAGTGGGACTGCCAGCAGTATGTCTTTGACAAGCAGAGGTCAGAAAGGCTCAGGAGAGATGACCAAAAGCTCCCTGACAAGTCGTCTGGTGAGAGACGGGCTGCTGACCCCTGATATGCTCAGGCAGCTGCAGATGGAGTGGTCTAAAGACCAAAAACAGGAAGTCAGCAATCTGAGTGGGGTCAGTTTTGAACATCAAAAGAAGAACAATAAAGGGAGGAGAAAAAATAAGAAGAAATGAAGAATAAGTCAAGTCACGCATTGATCATCATCTTCATGGTTATCTCTATCAACCAATGCAAACCTTGGAATAAGATCTCTGTCTAAATTCATGAACTGATGCTGTTTAAAGATGTATATGCAGCAACAATGTGAACCAAACAGCTGTGTTTGTGGCTGTTTGGTCTGGATTTATACCAGAAGACTTGCTTGTTCAGTGTTTTGACATTATCTTTTTGTTTGACACTTAGCTAGTTTTCGTCTAGCCTACAAGTGGATGTTGGAAAATGTTACTAGTTCACCTTACCCTGAGCTTCCGGCTGCTGTTCCCTCTGAAGGATCTGGCATCTGGTGTGAGATTTTTCATTGTCAATGTGAAAAGAATCACCTTGGTAACTATTAAAACACCAAAGCAACCACAAAAACTCAGCTTCCTCTAATCCTAGCTTTGGTTTATGTAAAATGAACACATTCAAGTGTTTCACGTCCTCTATGAGATGGCACAAACTTGCAAGTAGTATTTTTTTTTTTTTTTTATTCCAGCTTTTTTGAAGAACGTCATACAGTGAAATGAGGAAAAAAACATTTTAAAAATGTTTTACACACTTGTCTTTTGTTTTGTCACAGCTCAGGCAGTGGGCTTCATCGCAGAACAGACTGAACTGCAAACAGACGCTAACGGATGACACAGCCCTGTTGGTGTCTGTATGCAAACAAATAGCTTTTTTTTTTTCTCTCCATCTGTACATTTAAGCAATGGCATTTCTCAATAAAAATAACTTTTCACTGTCTAGATTTACTTTTATGCAACTCACAAACAACATAAACTAATTAAGAGCTCTATTGTGTGTTCCACACAGTCCAGCCAAACATTGCACATTTATTCTCAGTGGAATAAAAAGAAACTCCTACAGAGATCATAAGTTATTTAGTTATTTTAACAGAATTTAATGCATTTTTCCATGAGAAGATGGTCCTTTTGACCAGATAGACTTGACAATAATTGAGGCAAAAGCTTATCAGCTTATCACTAACAAGAACCATGCTTGTGGCAGATATGCGTGTTTCAGCTGTATATAGTTGTATTAAGGACTTAAAGTTTCCTTCTTTGTTTCACTTTCTGTAAGCAATGTTTTATGCTTCAGTAGCATGAAACATCTTGGATTTTTACATTTTTTCTGGAGGTAAATGATGCTCATTTCACTTTGTCCTATCAATTGTAAACATTCCACCTGTTATTAACCATTTGATTTATACCCTTTTGAATTCAGCTTCACAAATTCATATTCTTGGACGCCTGTGGGGACATAGCTTCAGCATAATACAGTATAATGTCCAAGGTTTTTACCCTCCGTCCTTTATTTGTGGGGCTATGTTGTGGATTTATAATTACCTTATTTTCTTTTTTTTTTTTTTTTTTACATTATTCACATACTTGTTTTTGTTTGGTTTTATTGTGACAAAAGTGTAGTTATTGACCCTTGCAAACCACTGATCGTGCTTCAGTGAATTCCCATAAAATTCTTTGACCCTTGCTGAGTGACTATTACTACTGTCTTTAATCTTTGCAAATCAGCCAGTAAAGGTTTAGGTGAACCTACACATAGGGCAGTAAGACAGAGTCAAGGTAATGATGGTAAAAAGAGGGTTTGGCCTATTGTTAATCATTGAGTTGGTACAGAGGGTGATTAGTGCTCTGTGGACTCGGTGAGACAAAAAACGGGAAGTGACAGAAGAGAAAATATATTTTCCATTATTTTAGTGAAGCTTATTCACGCTCATCTGACAGGAGCTCAAGCTCAAGTACAAACTAGCTGTTTTCATGCTAAAGTGTTTTCTACTTCAAGATGTTGGCTGTTCATCTTGTTTCCTTCTTCTTCTCCAAACTCCAGGAAGATCCCACAAAGAAGGTAAGAATTACGCCAGTATGACACAAAAATTTAATTAAACATCCAATCATGCATTACAGTTGCAGGGAGATGCTTTGTGTAAATGTAATAAAAGCAGGTAATTTAATTATTACTGCAAAAAGAAACCAAGCTGTGCAAGTTCCAGGATTGGTACTGGATTTGATGCTTAGATTGGTTTACTCTTCATTGCTTTGTAAAGAAATTATGTCAAGCTTCTTGCTGATTTAATCAATTGTATTGATTTAATGCCTAATTTTTACATATTGTTTTAGTTTGGGGTTACTTCAAATGCAAATTGACTAAATTAATCCAAATACACAGAATTTCTTCTGTTGTCTTTGAGCCCATGCTGTAAACGTATTGGGCAGATGCAAACAAGACTAACTGTACTGAAATGAAGAAAAGGCTTGTACAGTAATATCATTATTGTAATTGTTAGTTACTTTATCCTCCAAACATGCACTGTATATGAGACCAGAGGTGTTCACCCTCCTCAGTTTTAGCGTCACAGACAACTGTCTCTGATATTTCCATGTGCGTTTCATTCCTGTCTGAAGAGTATGTTTTTGCTGCTATGCCCCCATGGTTTGTGTGCTGTGGTCGTGTGACTTAAAGTTATATTTGAGTGTTGAAAACACAGCAAGCATAAGGAATCCGTAAAAAGGTCCTTTTGAGAAAAACGCACAGGTTGCACTAACGCTTACCTTTGATGTAAATAGAGGGCCAACAAACATCGTCCTGCAGGCCTCGATTGGCTCATGGACTGTGAGTTTGAGACCCCCCTCCAGCATGTGGCACTCTAGGCAGCCGCCTTTATGGCCATTACCATCCAAGGACCATTTTTCCATAAAGTGATTGCTAGCCAGATGCTCGGTTATAGCCGTGTTGTTTGGTTTCTCTTGGTGTTTCTGGTCTGCAACTTCTCCTCTCAGTATAAAACAGACATAGCATGCAAATACAAGCATTTTACAAGGATTTTATTTCAATAAAATAAAGTCAAATACACAACTTTTCAGTGGCAAGACAAGGGCCTTAATCACTTTTTGTTGATTAAGCTCTTATTTAGCTTTAAAATGTAAAGGATGGAAGGCTCCAGTTGGTCTAAAATCTATACAATACGACTTTCTTGAATGAAACGAGGTCCTTTTGAAATACAGTTACTATTCTGAGGCGCAGTTCTATTATTAAAGGGTATAGAAGTACATGCATTGTACAAGTTGGCCTTTAATCTGTATAATATTTTTTTAATAAACTGTAGCCATTTAAAGGTATATTTGTTGTATTGACAACACAGGGCCCCTAATCAGTATTTGGCAAGAAAAAAAGCTACTTTTCTGAGGCCCAATTCCATTGTGAAATGTGGAGTAGTGGATAGAAGTCCAAAAACCACTATTTTAAGGCTTAATTCCATTTTAAAAAGGTTTTAGAGTGGATTATTGCATTAGTTGGTCAGTACTATGTATTATTTGTCTTTCTTAAATTAAATGTAGCCATTTAAAAGTGCATTTGTTTTATTACAGATGCCATAATCAGTTTTTGGCAAGAAAAACTACTATTCTGGAGCCTGATTCCACATTAAAAATATAATAGATGTAAGGTAATAGTTGGCCAGTAATTTGTACAGTATGACTGTTGAATGAAATCAGGCCATTTAAGGTATTTAACATTTTATTGATAAAAAAAATTCAGCAATTTTCAGATTATTCAAAGTGATGAACATCAACGGAAATGAGAATTTGGTAAATGTACACATAAATGTTTGGATTTCACATTCTAAATGCAAACAAGCATAAGGCAAACAATGACACAGCTTTAAGAGGCTGCACACGCTCCCGCAGCCTTTCAATCAGTTTCTGGCAGACAATCTCCCTGGTTACTGAGTCACCATTTGTCTTTTGTTGAGCAATGATTAACATTATTCCCTACTAGCATTGCTGCTTCTTTTCGATCAGATTTATTTATTTTGTGCATCTTCCAACAGGGACCAAGTATTAATACTCCTAGCAGTGATACAGACTCAAAGTCAAGCACAGATCAAGTTAATAATCATAACCAGCGGTGGGACATTGTCTCATAAACATGTAGGGATGGTGCACTGTGGTGCTAAACCTCAGCTTTTTACATAATTTATCTCCAAAATAATTTGTGTTGAAAACCTGGTATTAACCAATAGTGTGGAAAGTATAAAGCCCATTAAAAATCTGTCTAAGATAGTTTTGGTTTGTTTTGTATCACATGTCTGATACAAAAGAAACCAAAAACTGTGTAAGGAATAGATACTATGAACTTTTACAAAAAACTGGACACTAAGAAAGCAGCTGGTCCTGATTATATTCCACCTTTGTTCATCAAGCTAGTTGTAATTATATTGCTAAACCAATATCTTACATTTTCAACCTTAGCCTTTCTAGAAACAAAATTCCCAAAATCTGGAAGTCTGCTTTTGTTACGCCACTATTAAAGGGTGAGGGACCATCTGAAATGAACAACTACAGACCTTTTTTAAAACTTATTTGTCTTGGCTAAAGTTCTGAAAAGACTGGTCAGTAGCTGAAACTATTTTTAGACGTCAATAATATTCTATCAACTTATCTGGCTGGTTTTAGAAAAAGTCACAGTACTACTACAGTTACTCTGAAAGTAATAAATGACATAACAGAAGCACTTGATACAAAAAAAAAAAAAATGTTGTGCCGCATTATTTTCTGACCTATCCAGTGCATTTGATACATTTGACCAGAAACTATTATTTAATATTCTGCTAGATGTTGTTTTTTTAAAGCATACATTGAACTGGTTTAAAACTTATCTGTCAAATAGGACACAAAGTGTACAGGCTGAAGGACTCACTTACCCTTTTCTTCAGGTCTCCAAGGGTGTGCCCCAAGGCTCAGTCCTGGGACTTATTTCATTTACCGTTTATATTAACAGTCTGTGTAAGGATTTGCTAAATGTCTATTATCACCATTATGCAGATGACACTATCACTTATAGCTGTGCCAAATGTGTTACACAGACTGTTCTTCAATTACAGTCTACTCTTAACATTGTGCAGTTTCGTTTTCAAAAACTTAAACTTGTACTGAATGCAGACAAATCCAAATTCATGTTATTCTCTACCTTGAAGGAATCATCGAGCACCACACTGCAGATCATTACTTTTGAAGGAACATCTTTAGAAAAATTGATAAGTTATAAATGTCTAGGCTTATTATAGATGAGAACTTGATATTCAATGAACACATTGAAAAACTTAAAATGAAACTAGGTTTCTATTTTAGAAACACATCTTGTTTCTCTGTGAGGATGTGACTGGCGTCCATAACCTTTATGCCTCTGCTTGAAATAAATACCTTCAATTAAAACACTCTGTATACCACATTGAGATTTATAACTGGTTGTAACTTTCAAACTCATCACTGTGATCTGTACAATAAAGCTGGTTGGCCATCTCTAAATATCTGAAGGGAAAGAGTGGCTTATCTTGATGTATAAACATATTATTATGTGTAATATTATTATTGTAAATGTTATATATATTTGAGATAATATTTATA
This sequence comes from Melanotaenia boesemani, assembly GCF_017639745.1. Lineage (NCBI taxonomy): Eukaryota > Metazoa > Chordata > Actinopteri > Atheriniformes > Melanotaeniidae > Melanotaenia > Melanotaenia boesemani. The sequence goes on from NC_055682.1 coordinate 25,281,406, forward strand.
AAGAGTTGAAAATTGATATGCACTGTGCTCTTGTGACTTTTACAAATTGTCTGTCCATCATGTGTGAACTGAGCTCAGGAAAAGAGCTTTTAGTTTTGCTGCTCCACCAGACTGGAACAAGCTACAAAATGACCTGGAGCTGTCTGATCTTGTTGTGTTTGATACCTTTAACTGCCTTTTACACAAAAATCAATGTGGGAGTGTTGTTCTTTTCCCCTGAGTGTAAATGTCTCGGTATCAAATTTTAAATTTCATAGTTTTATTTTCTGGTTTTTATACTGACTTGTGCTGTGGGCCTATTGGCCAGGTAACCCTTGTGAAAGAGATTATGATCTCAATGGGTTCCTATCTGTTTAAATAAAAGGTTAAAGAAAAGAAAACTTACTTGTCTAATGACTGTTATTTAGTGCAGAATAAAAGTTTTATTAAACTTTATTAGACGCCATTATCATTTTAGATCTGGTAGCTGCAAAAAGCAGCTGTTAATATATGTATAATTAACCATTAATAAATGCAATGCTAGGTTTGCATTCATTTAAATGAAATAACAGAAAAGATTTAAGAATTACACCAATTTCCTTTATTACAAAAAAATATAAAAATGAAAGAAATGTTTGTTAGAAGTATATAAAGATGCTGTTCTATAGTCTTAACATTTACGCAGATTTTAAAGCCTTTCAACTATTTTTTATCATACTGTCTGAAGTTTTTAAAAGACCTTAATGAAAGCATTACAGTCATCTTTGAACCAGGTCAGATCTTTATAATTGTCTAAAGAAATGTTTTTCAAAGTCCATGCTTATCTGTTTCTTATGGTTTAATTAAGTTAACTCTGTAAAAGTCATTACAATTTTATAGAACTGATTAAGGACAAGCATTTGATTAATGGGAGTTTAGAATATGTTGGTGTGGCCGTCTCAGTGTTTGTCACATACAGCAGGTTTTGCTGACCTACCAACAGAAAACAGAAAATAAAAACACAAAAAAGAGCATTGAAATAAATTCTACCTAGTTGCAAGGATGAACAAGTTCTTGGACAAACAATAATGAAAGGGAAGGACTAAACAACTTTAATGTTAAGAAAAGTTAGAAACCTGGTCCGACAACTGCTTTGAACGTAAGAGAAAGTAAAATTTCTCCTTCCCTTCCTTTTCACTTTTTCTCTGTATCTTTTTCAAATCCCTAGGATAAAGGGTTAAAGTCAGTGCAGCCTATTGCTTCTGTTTACTTTCTCCCTCTCTCACATCTATTTTAGGTGGACAGGTTCCTGCATGCAATGCGTCTCCATGAGGACCAGTTAAGCGACATCTCGGCACGTTTTCAGGCTGAAATGAAGAAGGGGCTATCGGCAGAAAGCCATGCAGCTGCAGCCGTGAAGATGCTGCCAACACTTGTCCGCTCCACTCCTGATGGATCAGGTCTGTCTCATTGATAAAATACACTGAACTGTTAGAATTTCTGAAGGATGCTTACAGATAACAGACTTTCTGCCTCTGGTGGTTTTTTGTTCACTTCTGCAGAGAAAGGGCAGTTTCTTGCGGTGGATCTTGGGGGCTCCAAATTTAAGGTGCTCCAAGTTAAAGTAAGAGAGGGTGTGGGGATCAGGAAGGGGGAAGTGGAGATGGAGGAGAGGATCTACCCAATGCCAAAGGAGCTGCAAGTTGGGAAAGGAGCAGAAGTAAGAAATCTGCTAAATTCTTTAAGACTTTGTGAAGAATGGGAGTTGGAGTTTGGGATTTCCAGGTAGTTCAATGAAATGATGGCCATTTTCAACCTTTTTACCTTCTCCATGCATCACTTTTCATCTGCAGTTATTTGACCATGTGTCGGAGTCTGTAAAGGATTTCCTGCAAGAAAAGAACATCGGTTTGGAGAAGAGACATCCTCTCGCTTTCACTTTCTCTTTCCCCTGTGAACACCTCAGCTTGGATCAGGTAGGACTCTGCATCCAAACATCTGGATTTCATGATCTGTAACTGTGGATGTTAAGTCTTTCCATGTAGACCCCTAAAACAAACCTTTTTATATCTGTAGGGATTGTTGTTAAATTGGTGTAAGACCTACAGGGCTCGAGGCCTTCAGGGTAAAGATGTGGTCCAGGTCCTCAGAGATGCAATCAACAAAACTGGGGTATGACATTGTTAACAGATTTGCTGAAGAGCCGAGGCATGATGTGCTTTTTAAAGTGATGCTTCTTGTTAGTGGGAATTTTTAATGTTTCTGAAGACTATTTTAGATATTACTTGTAGGTGAACTGCATGTAAGAAGTTTTTTTTTCTTTTTCTTTTTGACACAATGCCAACCTCAGACAATGTAAAACGGACAAATAAAAAAAGGAGAAAACTGTAGCTCTTAGACAAAATTAAGTCTGTATGTAAATTTGCCCTATAAAAAAATGAAGCATTTTTTTAAGCTGCACTGTAATTTGTATAACTCTTCAGGGTATGGACATCGAGGTGCTAGCTATGGTTAATGACACTGTGGCAACAATGATGACCTGTGGTTTTGATGATCAGTTCTGTGAAGTAGGCCTGATCATTGGTAAGATCATTTATTTTATTCACGTTGGCAGGCAATGGTTTCCAGTTGTTCTGGAAAAATCCTGCTTATTGCTTATCTGCTTATTATACCCAGGGTTTTATTAGGACCCATTGTCATCGTTTAGATGAGTAGTTCTACCATTGAGAAGCTTCTCCTCTACACCTCTGATATGATTACATTTAAATGGCCATTCTAATCTGGCAAAAATTTCTCTATGCAAATAATGAAAAATCCCACTTGAGGTCCAAAACCTAAGGAAAAAAAGAACTCAATAAATGCATGTGCATACAGTTTCCTAACAGCTGTGGCACAAAATCATTGACTGGACCTTTTAAAGTGAACAAGTATAAACATAATTCTCTGATATATATATATGCGTGTATATATATATATATATATATATATACATATATATATATATACACTGACACTGATATATACACTGACATTATTTAAAGTATGAAGTATTTTAAATCTGTAATCTTTAATTAATATGCTGCTCTCTCTAGAGGTTAATTTGTGTACGTGTTCGTGCAGAGTGTGTGTTTTGTCTGTGTTATCAGTAATAGTCAGAGGACTTCATTGCATTAAAAAGTGAGTGTTGAACTGGATTAATACTCACTTAGGATTAGAACTTTAGCCAGTCTTCTGTAGCAATATTAATTTAAATGTAATTGTATTCTGTTTGCCTTGGTGTGTAGGTACTGGCACAAATGCATGCTACATGGAGGAGATGTGTCATGTTGACCTGGTGGAGGGAGATGAAGGCAGGATGTGTGTGAACACTGAATGGGGAGCTTTTGGAGATGATGGGGCCCTGGATGATTTCATAACAGAGTTTGACAGGGATGTCGATGCAGCCTCCACCAACCCTGGCAAACAAATGTGAGGGAAAGCTTTGTCTCTTCTTAGGATATCACATGATGTAGCAAACATGCACAGCACATAACAGCCCTTCTGTGTCTCTTGTCCACCATATTTACATTAACTGTAGATTTGAGAAGATGGTGAGTGGGTTGTATCTCGGGGAGCTGGTGAGGCTGGTTGTGGTAAAGATGGCTAAACGTGGACTGCTGTTTGATGGACATGTGTCTGATGCCCTACGGACCAAAGGGAAGATAACCACTGCACACGTGGCAGCAATGGAGGAGTGAGTTCTCTTTATTATTCTTTATTATTCTGTCACTGTCTGAAAACTAACAAACTATAAATATTCTCCTTTCATTCATTTCTCAGGTACAGAAATGGTCTGAAAAACACCATGGACATTCTAACGCAGCTTGATTTGAACCCATCACCTAACGACTGCATTGCTGTTCAACAAGTCAGCACAATAGTGTCCTTTAGGTCATCAAATCTGGTGGCTGCAGGGCTGGCCGCCATCTTAACAAGAATCAAGCAAAACCGGAATTTGAGGGGATTAAGAATCACTGTAGGCATGGATGGAACTCTGTACAAGACACATCCACAGTAAGTTATGGTGGAAATGGTCCCCCAAACTCACATTGTTGGTGCACATTGATGAGCTTTTGCATGTGTCACAGAGGGGAAAACTGTAAACTTGGAAGCTGGTAGATTAATTTTGCTGCATTAGTGGGGTTTCTCATTATTAATAAAAGCTCACATTGTTATGACCTATTAAAATACATTTGTTAAATCAACTTCCCACTTTTCAGGTATCCTAAGCGTCTCCATAAAGTGGTGCGACGGTTGCTTCCTGAGTGCCATGTTAGATTCGTCCTCTCAGACAGTGGCAGCAGCAAAGGAGCTGCCTTGGTAGCAGCAGTTGCCCAGCGTCTGGCATCACAGAGGCGAAAGGTTAGGTCGTCTAAATTACTTTTTTTTTTTTCTTTTACTGGTATTTGACAACCAGTCAAGACAAATGGCTGTCCTCCCTGAGCTGGGTTGGGAGGTTTTTCCTTCCTGTTAAAAGGGAGTTTTTCCTTTTCACTATCACCTCTTGCATGCACAGGATGGGGAATTGGATTTAAGTCAAGATTCGATGCAAACTGTTGGTTTTTCGTAACGAGACTATTATTTATTATGAATTGGCTCAGACTGATTTGTCTGTAAAGTGCCCTGAGATGACTTTTTTGTGAAGTGGCGCTATACAAATAAAGCTGAATTTAACTGAATTAAAATTTCTTCAAATGTGGACATGATAGAAATGATCATTATTAATATTGACATTATCTCAAACATAACATCGCTGGTATTCCAGGTAGATGAGACGCTGTCTCAATTCAGACTGAGTCCAGACCAGCTCCAGCTGGTCAAGGCCAGGATGAGGGCTGGGCTGGAGGCAGGGTTGAGGCATGAAGGCCCCTCAACAATCAAGATGCTTCCTTCATATGTATACCACACACCTAATGGCAGAGGTCTGAAACTAAAACTGACTTTGCAGCACTGTTGGTTAAACACACTGACATGCATCAGATAACACACATTGGTACAGTTTCATTAAAATGTTTAACAACAAAAAATCAATTTTCAATATTCTAATACAATCTTTCTGCAATTTCTTTTTGTTTGTCTAGAGAAAGGAAAATACCTTGCGTTGGATCTGGGGGGAACAAACTTCAGAGCTTTGCTTGTGAGATTTAAAAGACACACTGCTCGACTTTACCATAAACTTTACACCATTCCACTGGAGATTATGCAGGGCAGTGGAGAGGAGGTAAAATATCCTCAATACACTGTATGTGAATAATTACAACTTAAATGCTTTGCATACAAACAGACCATGCAAACTGGGTCTCAACTTAATCAAATGTGCATTTATTAAATTATGTTCAGCTTTCTAACTAAATCATTATTGAATTTAAATAAAAAAATTTTATTTTGTTTGTTGTTTTGACAAGTTTTCTGTCTTTCCCTGCCTGCCTCCAGTTGTTTGACCACATAGCACAGTGTGTTTGTGACTTCTTGGACTACATGGGGATGAAGAATGCTCATCTCCCTGCAGGTTTCACCTTCTCGTTTCCCTGCGAGCAGACTGCCATTGACACGGTGGGTGTGGACACCAGAGTGTGAGTCCTAGACTTGAGTTCAGCTTTGCCAAATTAGATTGTTCCAGCCATAAAAATCTCTCCTTTGATCATTTTTGTTATTCTGTATTCTGATTCTAAAATATGCAATAAAGCAGATTGGACACAATAACCCTGAATTTTCTGTTATTTTGTAGGGCACCTTGGTGAGCTGGACAAAAGGCTTCAAGGCCACAGACTGTGAAGGACATGATGTTGTAAACATGCTGCGAGAGGCCATCAAGAGACGCAATGTGAGTCAAAATACAGTTCTCCATAATGTTTTGACAGATGCAGGAAAGCATAATTCTGTATGTTTTAGCTGAATATTGTCATAAACTAAATGTTACATGTGTGCAAGCATGTAGGAGTAAATTCAGAAGTAATGTGATAATTCAATAATACAAATAAGCAATATGTTGTGTTTTTTTTTCTTTTCTTTTTGTGCTCAAATATTTGTACATACCTGCAGGATTTTGACCTGGACATAGTAGCATTGGTAAATGATACAGTTGGAACCATGATGAGTTGTGCCTATGAAGACCCTCAGTGTGAAATTGGAATGATTGCTGGTATGTGACATAAACCCTGAGACTATGTTTTCAGAACTCTGGTTCCAATAACACATTCAGATATGTTATTATAATAATAATGCATGTTTGAGTTTCTCTGAAGTGCACTGGATCTAGTCTCTAATATAACCAGATTATGTGGTTAGCAGCATGTATGAACCAGTCAAATGTTTGGCACATGTACTCAGGTGTGTTTTCACATATTTGATTGGTACTGTCTAATACTGGAAACAGCTGTGGTTCTGCCTCACAGGAACAGGCACAAATCTCTGCTATATGGAGGACCTGAAGAACATTGAGAAGATTGAGCGAAGGAGAGGAACAACAGAAAAAGACAAGGGCACACTGAAAGAAGAGGAGAAAATGGTAGAACTTAGTGTTTGAAAGCATCACTGAGGTTCAGTAGGATAATCTTTAAAATAAATTTAGCCCTGTATTATTGTTTCTCTGTCTCATTCAACAGAATGGTGGAGCCCAAACTGGGAAAACAGAGGGGGATGCTAAGACATTAAAGATGTGTATAAACACAGAGTGGGGGGGTCTTGGTGATGATGGCTCTCTGGACGATATCATCACACCTTATGACAGTGAGGTGGACCAGGACTCAGTGAACCCTGGGAAACAAAGGTTGGAAACAATCCCTGTACATATATGATGCTGCTGTCCTGGTCAACAGACATATAAACATTAATATTTCAATGTGAATTATTTTCTTGTGTCAGCATTATCACTGCATACTCTTGCAAACATGTGTTTCCCATGCTGAGGTGGTTTTCTGATTTTTGTTTGTGTGCATTTAGGTTTGAAAAGCTGACCAGTGGGATGTATTTGGGTGAAATTGTACGTCAGGTATTGTTGGATCTAACCAGAAGAGGGCTGCTGTTCAGAGGACATGTCACAGAAACTTTAAAAACACCTGGGATATTTGAAACTAAATATCTGTCACAAATAGAGAGGTAAAGGAAATTCTGCTTCTGTGTGTCACTTTCAGTTAAATTTGTAATCCACCTCTTTATTGCTTTGTTTAGTTTTCAGATTTGTCACTTAAACCTGTAACTGGTAATTCCAATGTGGCTGGTTTATGCCTTCATATAGGTGTGTGTGTTGTCTCCCTCTAGTGACAATTTAGCTCTACTGCAGGTCAGATGTATTCTGCAGAAGCTGGGGCTCGACAGTAACTGTGACGACAGCATCATTGTCAAAGAGGTAGGACACAGAAAACTAACACGTGATATTTATGAACTCCTGTTTTTATCTTTAGACCTGTTTATGTGTTCGTGCTCAGATTTTTATGCAACCAGTGAAAATCAAGCTATTTACAATTTTACTGTTAAGCTCTTTAGTTAATCCATTCAGCTGGGAAATTACATATGTGGACCTGACCTTAATAAAATGCGGTCTCATTGGTATTTTTGGTTACTTCTATTGAAGTGACTGACAGAAATAATGCAAATCATTCACGGCCTGTATTTAGCTGAAAATAATTTAGTGATACTGTATTAACTTTTAAAACTAATATATATATATGTGTGTGTGTGTGTGTATGTATACTTTTTTTTTTTTCACCTCTGGAGCACCTGAGTCTTTAACTGATATTATTTATTGTTGATTATAAAATCCACAAAACTTTTGTCATTTTATATTTAGCATTTTACTTTTTCATGAGCCTATATATCTTTTCACATGTCACTTTCAAGCCTGGTCTGATGCCCCTTCATAGTTCATCTTTGTTGTTTATACTGTTTGTACTGAGGCAGAATGGAGGATCTGATCCATCACTGATGGACAGTAAGGGATGCAGTCACAGAGGTAAAACGGTGTGGAGCATAGCACTGTAGCTAACAACAATTTTTTCACTCACTTTGTTTGGAAACACTAGCTAGCTGTGCGTGTATGCACACACTAATGTGGCACTGATCTACCTCTGTTCAATATGTGTGAATTACATTAGGGGAAAGGCATATTTTATGTGCACAAATCAGTATGGCAAAGAACTTATATGTAGTGTGTGTGTGTGTGCGTGTGTGCGTGTGTGTGCGTGTGTGTGTGTGTGTGTGTTTAAAGGTATATTTTCATGGTAATAATCTCGTTACTTTTTCTCTTTGAAATGCAGCTTGTAAATCAGTGAAATATTTTTATATAAATATAAATAAAAGAAATGTAAATTTACATTTTACAGTGCTTCCTAACTTCTTTAAAACACAGTGTAAAACTATGTGCTTTGACATTATGTTTTTTCTGCCCTATTTCTGGTCTTAAATTTGACTCGAATAGTAAAAAGAGGTTAAAAGTTTATTTTCTTTTCTTAAGTGTTTGAAAAAGCATGTTGCAACTCATATTGAGGTTGGGTAATATTTCTCCACTTCTTTGTGGAGCATTGTGTGGCTTGGTCGATTGAGATGACAACAGACTGTAACTGTTTCAACAATGATAAAGGTCCTTATTGTTGTGTAGGTATGTGGAGCAGTGTCACGCCGTGCAGCTCAGCTGTGTGGGGCAGGATTGGCAGCAGTGGTTGATAAGATCAGAGAGAACCGAACACTGGACCATCTGAACATCACTGTAGGGGTAGATGGGACTCTCTACAGACTTCATCCACAGTCAGTTAATATCATTTTCTTGGTGTGAAATCATGCAACAATCATTTAAGGTTCACAGTTTATTTTTATTATTCATTTTTTATTTGTTAGGTTAAAAACTACTTTTTGTTCTTTCTGCTGCTGCTTGTAGTTTCTCTCAGGTCCTCCAAGAGACCGTCAGAGTCATGGCTCCTGAGTGCGAGGTGATCTTCCAGCCATCAGAGGAGGGCAGCGGGAAAGGTGCCGCCCTCATTGCAGCAGTGGTCCGACAGAAGAAGATGTGAAGTTACACGACCAAATAAATGTGTTCTTCAAATTATATGCTTTTCTATTTTTCATTATAGTTTTCACAATTTGTCCGTTTCTGTACACTGCTGTTGTAGTTAAAACCAACCTCTAGTGTTGATTTGAGAAGCCCTCAGACTGCTTTACATCTACTCTGAGACTAACATAGATGGAAACACTGTAGTCAGTCATGATGTTCCTGTCCTCAATACAGTTTTCAAAAGATGCAACTGGATTAATGACTTTCAACATCAGCCTTAGATGGATTTTTTACACACATTTACAGTAAGGATTTCCATAATTTCCTGTCCTGGTCAGTACTCCAGGTTATGTATAAGTGTTTGGCATTTCATTTCTACTATTTTTATTATTCTAACAAAACAATTGAATTTCAATTAGAGGTGGAACTCGAGGAAAAATTAATCAAATTAATTAGAGGCTTTGTAGCTTATTAATCTTGATTAATTGCATTTTAATCTCATAATATTTTCCCCAAAAAGCAACATTTTTTTAAATCAAATGGATTTCAGAGGGTGACTGAGTGAAATAATAGACACAGACATTAATACTGTAAACCCAAGTAATAGCAGTAATTTTAACTGCATTCAATTCGAAACTGTAGAAAAAAAAGAAAAAAAAAAGAAGAAAATATCCCAGGCCAAAAATGAGCAGACCTAAAGTTAAAGTGCCATTTAAGTACTTTAATTAACAGCTCTGGCTGTCCTCTAATTAAGAATCTACAACATGTTACATTACTTTTAACTTTTAAATGTTTTCATCCAAACTTTTCATTAATAGACATTAATATCTGATGGTAAGCCGGGGGAAACGGGGTCAGTTAGTGGCAACTGGACATCTCCTGTTCTGACAGCAGCTGGGAGCTGGGACTGCTGCTGTGTGAGGACCGGGCCTCCTGTGAGTGCTTTTGGATGGGGAATGAGCCCGAGGCAGCACCCACCGCTTACTAAGAATATATGTTTTTCCTTCACATCAGTCTCCAAAGAAAAAAGAAAAGGTTGTCAGTCGCTTTTGTTAAAATAGAGTTGCTCTGAAAACTCACTATATATATATATATATATATATATATATATATATATAGTGGTTGGGTTGGCAATAATGTGCATGTCAGCCGAGCTCTGACATGCACATTATTGTAATGGGTGTACCAAAAAATCGTGCACTAACAAACGTTACACAAACTGCGATTAAATGCATTCATTTTTATAAATGCACTAAGTTTTATGTAATTAATGTTATTAATGCGTTAAAGTCCCATCCCTAATTTCAATTTAACTCTAAACCTCTGCCTATTCTGTGCCTATTTTTAGTTGCCTCAAACCAAAGTTCTTCATTCTAATCATTAGAAAGCTGTGGGAAATGTGTCACACCCACAGCTTCATGATCACATGCCTGTGTTAGCCATGCACTGATTAGACTCTGAGTTTCTGATATCAGGGGTGAGCACTGAAGATATAAAGCACACCAAAATTCACATCCTGTAGCTGACAAAAGGTCAGCACTTCATGTGAAAACAAAAACAATAATTATAACACCAGCTGTCATAACAGTTTCTTGGGTAACTGTAATCTAAGATTGTTAATCATTTGCAACTCCTGAAATGTGAGCACACTGTGTGTGTGTGTGTGTGTGTGTGTGTGTGTGTGTGTGTGTGTGTGTGTGTGTGTGTGTATGTGTGTGTGTGTGTGTGTATGTTTTCTGTTGAGGTTTTACTTTGCCCTTATATCAGTCATTTGGATGATCAGAATAGGCCTTGTTGGGACCAAAATACCCAACAACATGAGTTTTTACTACTTTTTGAGGTTCGGGGCTAGCATTCACATGTGATTTTTGAGTCCTAATTTTCTGAATTAATGATGTAATATCATGAAGGTGAAACTGAGGAGGACACGCCCCCAATGTCAATAATTTGATTTGAGGAAAGACGTAGTAATGGTAAAGGTCAAAGTGAATCTCAAGAAAATTATAATAAATGTGTAATGCGATATTCTGTAATATCCTGAAGTCATGGATACATAACTCTGTGTGTGTGTGTGTGTGTGTGTGTGTGTGTGTGCTTGTGAGTTTGTCAGCAGTATCTCAATACTGATGAGGAGCAGGAGGAGGACTGGAATGCTGTTGACCACATTTCCTGACAATAGGACAATTAACACTCTGTTCAGTTATTCTGGGCTGGTTTTCTGTGCTTGTGATTATCCATCTGTCTTGTCTTTTTGATGTCTTTCTGCGTGCATTAACTTTCTGTCTGGAGCTTTACTCAATCACCTGAGTTTATCTGTCTGCATAGTACATCAGCAGTACAAACAGAACCTGGAAAAATCCATTGATAGTGCCTAAAAGTGCCAGGTATTCACTGGTACAGGTAAACAAGCAGGGTCTGTTAGATTGTTGGTAAAATACACTTTTTAATGTATCTTTTATTGAAAAATGTATTACTAGTGTTTGTGTTCAGAAGTCATGTGAGGACTTTGGGCTCCATCATACCAGGATTGAAAAACAGATGAATGGATGGATGTGTGTGTTTACAAGTCATATTATAATCTGAAACTACTGATTTGACGATACTGGGGTTTGAGCAACGCAATGATCAGCGAATGCTAATCCATTCATGACAGATTAGATGTTGTGTTGAAGATGATGACAGGCAGGCAACTGTAAGAGACAATCACAGCATAACGAATTTTAAATATTGCACATAAATGAAATCAAAATCATCAAAGCAGAAGCACTGAAAGAAGGAAATGAAGTAGAAATGGATATGTAAAGGCAGCAAATGTAGTGAAAGGAACGGGAGTAAAACAGTGGCTAATCTGTTGGGGATTAACATGTTAGAATGCTACCAGCAGGGCAACGTCTCTCTAGCTCTCACTCTCTCTCTCACACACACACACACACACACACAAATAGTAATCCCACGCTGCCCTGACCTAGTATCATCACAGCTGAACCATTAATGTAGTGACACTGCGGTTGACACAGCACACAAACACAGCTGGATTACCAAAAACTGGAGCTTCTGCCACTTGATGCAGAGCAATGACTGCTGTATTCTGTTTTATGTTGTCACTTTTCTCTTAACATCCAAGAAAAGCAAAATCAAGCAAATTTGCATGAAAGCACATTATGTAAATTAGACAATAGTTTATTAAAACATGTTGCTAGACTGACAACTTTTCTGTATTAATTTGTGGAACTGGACTGTTCTGGGCAGAGTGTGAAATGGGCTGCAAGGTGTAGCAGAGTAGTGTTTATTGCAAACAAAAGCTGTCCTTATTATTGTAATGCTATAAATAGAGTTGCTACAATTCTATAGTATCATGAACGATTTTATTTATGTATTCTGTGGCAGTTGTAAATCTGACAGATGACAAGCTAACAGCTCTGCTTTAATCCATTAATGCCTGACTCAAAAAATAATATACAGAATATTTTAATGGTTTTATTTTTAAGTCTTTGTTTGGCCCTTTAACAAAATGTAAAGAAAAAAATTATAGACAAAAATAATTTGCATATATGCACTATTTTTTTACCTCGTTATCAGAATTATGGCAATGTGTAGGGAGTCCACCAGGGGGCAGTACACAAGCATCAGATTGTTTAAAACAGAGTTTTGAGACAAGTTTTTACCACAAGGTGATGCAATATGTTTCAGAAATAACATTTGTCAATTTATATGATACATTAGGTATTAAGGGGTTAACTGCAGAAATGCATTTTCCATTAATTTATAGGGGAAAACCTCAGACTGTCTTCTTTTTTTTTTAACTTCTAATCAAATCACAAAGGAAAAAAAGTTCAAGAATAGTCCTGCAGATGTTGGAAGAGCTCCACACAAACTCAAATAATTATATTGATGATTTCTGGAACAAGAGCTTGTTTCCTTGGTAATTGTATAGCGGAGTGCTTAATACCTTACTGTAAGTTGACAAACTCATATTTAATACGCATTCATTTATGCTTTTTTCAGGAATAAACTCTTCCCCCATGTCTTTAGCTTTTTTGCTTATTCAGCCCTCAGATCTTTCAGATTTTACCCGATTGGGGCATTCCTTAGGGAGCAAGGTGTGTGAGTCCTTTGTATATGCAGTTTTCTTTTGTGCATTTTAAATTGTGTGCATATGCCTCTTTGTCTCCACTATAAACCAACAATAAGAGCTTTGACACACACTCACTCTTTATCACACACACACACACACACACACACAAAGAAACAGAAAGAAATGGTCTCCAGCAGATGGGCAGCGCTGAGCAGCACACAGAGTGGGATGCACTCTGGACTTACTGGTAAGATTTTTCTCTTTCCTCAAATGCAGTATTTCTGAGGTCGGATCTTCACTTTAATCTTGCACTCTGATTGCTTTTTTCCAAAAATAAAATAAGCCAAAGCTTTAAAGCTGGATTTGAACACCTCTATGGATTGAAAACAGGAAGAGTGACACACCATGGTGCACCAATAGATCACCTTGAGGACGAGTCCTGGAGACCAGCTTTGCTGGATAATGGAAAATGTATCAGCAAAGGTAAATCAACTATTAATGCGAAGTGAAAAAAGTTAGTAGAAAAGTTATTACAAAGATATTCTGGAAATTGATGTTGAAGTTGGCCACTTACAAATATTTAGATAAATTTGAGCTACAGAGTTTAAATTCTGTTTGTTATCATTAAATTGTATGCCATAATAGCAGAATAACTCATTTTTCTATCCCACACTGTTTTTTGCTGTTATCCCATGAAAAAGTCCTGCAAACAGTTATACCTCTGTTAACAGGCATATCAATCAAAATCAATTGTGATTTGACCTTAACTTTTTCTTCTGCCGCGAACAGTTGTTGAATAGCAGGTAATTTATGCTCAACTTCTTTGTGTGCTTCATTGGATTTGTGTGAACTACATACTGGTGGTCACAGCCTTGCCTGCAAAGGTAGCAGTCAGAATACTCTTAACTTGGAGTTGAAGAGGAACCCTGGAAGCTAAGTTAACAGCTACTCAGTCAGAACAAGACCAAATACCAAAAACAAGACCAAAAGGAACACTTTGCCATTTACAGGGACTTTAAAAGCAAAAATTGAATAATAACGGAATAAATTAAAAATAAATTTCTCAATCGAAGAATGTCCACATTGCTATGCCTCAGTTGATTCTTTCATGAACTGGATAGCTTACAGCTTACCTTTTCAGTAATTCTTGCTGTCAAGCAGTTGGTATTTGGGGATTACAACAGCAAAATTTTCAGCCATAATTAAACCAGAATCAGGGTTAACTATTATGCATATCAATGTGATGTTCTAGTCACAAATAAAAAAATGCAAAAAAAGTGTCTTAGTTTAAAAATTACTATCGGTAGCATTTAAGGAACTTGTTAATTATGGGTGCCAATGCTCAAAGCATTAAGACTAGCATTCAAGTCAATATTGCAACACATGCATGCGACACATTGCCGGTTGTCAACGCAAGTGGCCTATATTCCAAAAGAATGCTAGAAGTGTGTGGCAGCCATGATACATACACGGGCGTGTCACTAACAGCAAGTATACCCCGGCCCTTATGCTGTTTTCGTAATTCACAAAAACTGCAAAATTCTTCCCATTGAAATGAATAGGTATGGGCCAAAATGAGCCAAAAACCCAGGCCACTTTGGAACTATACAACTTAGTCATGCTTTCACATAGAAACATCATTCAAAGTTTGAACATGTCACAAAAGATAAAAGTCTGCAGGACATTTTCATATCTTTGATGGTTTTGACACAATCGCCGGTTACATTTTAGGAAAAATATGAAAATCGCTCAAAATTCTTTCCACTCACACAAGTGTCTTACGCCCAGAGCTTTCCCTGTACTTACACAAATTATATATTAAAACAGAGGAAATTAAGTTGGCTTCAAATGAACCTCTGCTCTGAAAGAGCTTGAACTTGCAGATTTTGAGCTACATTGCTCCAAGTGTCACAGAGCCTACTTTTTCCCATTGACCCCCATTCTACAGAAACCTGTCATTCACAGACCGAAAACACAATTCTCATGTTTTTTAACTTGCCACCGCTTAAATTCTGTTCACATTAGGGCAAAATAAATTATATCCATGCATTCCTACAAGCCTCCTAGCACTCATGGTTCAGGTTTTAAAAAAAAAAAATGTATGAGTTTTCGTTTCCGAACAGCACTTGGTTGTTTGAGGGGTTCTTTGAGTCCTCACACATCTGTGACCTCTGAGTCTGTTTTAGAGTGAGTCAGCATTTACAGAATGTCCCTATCGTTGTAGCAACGCTAGCTAGCAGTCCAGGAGCAAGTGTGTGTGTAAGACTGGAATCAAGAACACACCTTCCCAGATACAGTAATATATAGTGATTCAGAGCAACAGGATGAATTTAATGAACAATCGACAGTTTTTATTGGTTTAAAATGGACATCAGTGATTCAGTGTTGTCATTCAATGTGTATAGATGCGCACGCCTCTTCTCGCTTTCTCTTTCTCTCTCTCTCTCTCTCACACACACACACAAACACCTTACTGTAGGACCTTTGCTGTCACCACAGGTGCGCCCTCTTTATAAAATGGCTGCCACACTGCAGTGGCTGCACCCATAAATTTCTTTAGTTAAATTTTTAATGTTTTGAGGGGTTTTTTTATAGAGTGAAAATTCTATCTTTAGTGGCAGTATTCTGTGCTGTTAGCTGTCTATTTAGGTGCAAAAATAAACCAAAAAATAAACCTCTCTGAGATGCTGCTGTCACCCTTTGGTAATTGTAATAGACAAAACGGACAGCACAGCACCAAAAGAGATCTCTAAGCACCACATCATCTATACACAGCAAGTGGGTGTTGTAGTACTAGTTGAGTGACACCTTGGCAGCTTTTCCCTCAACACATACATTAATTCATCTTTCTAACTACCACTAAAGAGGCTTACCAACACACAGATCAACTTTAATCAGACATTTTGCCTCTGTATTTACATGCAATTATTAAAAAGAAAATAATACCCTTTAAAAAAAACAAACAAAAAATAAAAATAAAAACAAACAAAAAGTATCTACAACCCCGAGATTGGGGATTGAATAGCTAACCTTAAAAGTAGGAAGACAAGTGCTTTGCTAACTTGGCTAAAGCTAACAAACTCTCTACAGCTACGCTTTGATATTTCTTCACAATGAAGGCAAAAAAGGAGGAAATAATGTTAAAAGCTTCAAATATCTTTAAGTACTATATATTATGAAATGTGCATTATGATTTGAAATCATTATTTGTTGTAATTTGCCGATACAGATTCAAAAAGCAGCAAATGCATCTAGACTTTTGAAACAGGTAACACAAATAGTTTTTGTGTTACTTTTATTTGAAATTACAATGTTGTATCTTTCATCAATATTAGATATTTATAAAAAAAGGAAATAAATGAAGGTCAGACCGTCCATTCTCTCTACTGAAGTAGAAATGCTTTGTACAGGCCACAAAGACTGAGTTGAGCAACTTTCTGGGTGTGTTTAGAAGAGAGAGTAATGCTGTACAATGATGGGTGTGGTTATTTCAAGTTAGATGACTTCATCATTTAAAAGAACAGAAACATGAAATATAAATTAAATATAGCTTTTATATTTTATCAGATTTTGAATTGGACCTTCAAACTAAACTTTACCAATTTTTAAAATAAATAACAATTTATAGTAGTTTGGGAGGCAGTAGTTTGTTTTAAGGATAGTTTTTCACACTAGAACACCACTAGGGGCAGAATCAAGAAATGTTTTGATAATGTAAGAGGTCACAGAATTGTATGTATCAAATAAGATACATTAGGCATTAAATGGTCAAATAACTTGTGATTGAGCACTATCGCAAAATAAATCAATAAACTTGGAGTATTTTAACTAATGAGTGAAAGGGATACAATTATCACGTATTTAAGATATTTTTGGGTCCTAGTTCCTCTTTGTCTGCCTCTGCCCTGAGGAAAAGCATCTATGATAACATACTTCTCCTTGGAGACTGTACTTAATCAGCCAAGTTACGTAGGGCCACAACAGGCACTGAAGGGAAAAGGGGAAATAAAATAAATCAATTTAAACAGTCAACTACTAATATGCTTCTGTAGCTGTTATTTCAATGTAATTTTTTTTACATATCATTCACTTTAAGTACAAGCCAATTTATCAAGTCAGTGTCTCACAGCAGACACTTCAATTTCCACATTTTTTTTCTGTAATGCAGAGTATTTATAACATAGCTATATATAGCTATTTTCAATACAGTTTTATAGTATAAACACTACAACCCTCACTGGTGTTCACTGCATACATCAAAACAACAAGTCTGGACAGGTTGGCAAGACGGACTTTAAATGGCACGCTGTGGAGGAGGAGCTCAAATCAAGAAGCAATGCTGTATAATTTTAGAAGAAATTGAAAAAAATATTTATGATTGTTCCCAAACAAGCCCGTACAACAGACAGCCGTTGTTGTGATGGTGATGTCATGTCTGTATAAAAGGACAGTGCAGCTTTAGAGAGTGGCTGTATGAAGGGCTGACTTAGGATTAATGAGTGAACAGTCTTCATTTTCTTTAAGTTATGGAGTAGCAGGTGCTGTGAAGAACATGTTACCAGGTATGGGTTCCTGTATTTAGTTAGTCAGTGCTTCTGAGGGGTAAGAGAACAGCCCAGCAAAACTTTACCTTTTTTTTTTTGTTTGTTTGTTTGTTTGTTTTACAAATATCACGTTTGTTGTGTAAGCAATAGTGACAAAAACCCCAAGCAGTAATGTGACACATAGAGGTCAGTAAGGGAAAAAAATCATCTGTTGTCAGTGAGCAAATGACCTGTAGAATTAGTTTAGTAAGTGGCCACCTTGTGGGTTATATATAATTAAGACTTAATCAGCTGGTGCTGCATGCAGCATGCACAGTACAACATGGAAAATCATGTTAATCTTCATAGTTCAGTTATTGTTCCCAGTGTAAAAACTCCTCACCCTTCAGAGCAAAGTTCATTCAACAGTATCCACTCTGCTAAGTGGGGAATGACCTTCCAGCTGTCACATTCCTAAACTGTAGGAAAGTTTCTCTTCCACCCCGTAAAGTTCCTTAAAGAAGCAAAAAACTGTGGTTTTCCTCCTCTTCCTCTTATTGTGCTGGCTCACGCGTTGCCACATTTCACTTTGAGTAATATCAGTATGATTTATTATGTCACTAGTACATGCTCAACAGAATGTAGCTTTATGATTTCCTTGAAATCCAAATTTCCTTCTGACCTTCCCCTCTTACTCAAACTCCTGGATTCTCCTCCCCCACTAATTAGGTCATCCCCCTCTTCTTCCTCCATCACTGAGTTTGCCTTCAAGGCGTCCGCAGACCAGCCAATCACAGAAAAGAGGATGTAGTATTAACCCTCTCCCCCTCCCATCAATGACACTCACGCTACCAATCCAATGAGCTTACAGAAAGTGGGTGGGGCCCATGTTGTGTCCCTCCCTGCTTTTCTCCTGCAGTTAAACTTGCTGTCTCACTCATGCTTCCTGGCTTCACTCACATGCTCAGAGAAGGAAGAGCTGTAGAAACTTAGCAATACATAAAACAGCTCTGTCTATTTTAACCCGCCCAGGTTTGGACTCAGGATTTTCTTAAATCTCGTGCGGTGTGTTACAGATTTTATCTACGGAACAGGGCCAGGTCATTGTGACTGTTTTTTTTTGTTAAGCTTTTTAGTTTGGATTGTATTCCAACTATAGGTGAACGAGTGTGTATGTGTGTGAGTGTGTGAGTGTGTCTTAGTTAGTCTGTATGAGTGCGTGAGAAGGAACAAGGACCAAAATGATTGCAGCTCAACTACTAGCCTATTATTTTACAGAACTCAAGGATGACCAGGTCAAAAAGGTGAGTGCTATCTATTTCCTCTGCCTCCATTATTGATGTAATGATGGAACAGAAGAGCTACAAAGTAGTCAGATAGGACAAGACTGCATGTGCTCTAGAGGTCACTTCTGTGCTGTCTCCATCGCATCTTCTACTTTTTTGAGAGGACCATTCTTTAAGTGACCGTGTAAAGATATGTTTGAAGTGTGAGACCAAAGAGGAAGTGAATGAAACGGCATCATTTTTGGGAAGAGTTTTTAACCTAGTTTTAGAATGAGATTTGAATCAGCCAAGCTCAGCGAGACGTGACAAACTGCACAGGGGTTGGTAAAGTAAGAAGACACAACACGAGTGTGGTTGGTGCCATGATGTAAGATTTAAGAGGTGTGGCAAAGAGGAGGAGAGAGGAAGTCAGTGGTGAGGATGATGGGGTTCGTGAGCAGAGGGGAGGGAAGGTAGAACTGGGCATGAATGAGTAAAATCATAACCTTTCAACAAGATATAAAGACGGCTTGAATTTGAAAGGTTTACTGAGGTGGAGAATGTGAATTAGCCTCTTTCGTAACTTCAGCTGAGCAGTCCCCTCTTTGAGGTGTTGGGTAGAAAACTGACCTGACCAGTTTTAGTCGCTTTAACAGTGTCACAATTGTGTGTGTGCATATATACAGGAGCTTTTCCAGTCACTCCCAATGAATGTACCATAAAAACTGCCAATTGCTGCCAGGAACCAAACCACGTTGTGTAAGCTCTTTCAGAGGAAATAGTCAGAATAAACACACTTTAGTTTATCTGTCTCCCTTTTTTCTTCCATTTCTATGGCTATTTCTTCACAAGTGCATATGAGTCACATACAGTAAGAAACTAGGTTACCTTAAGGATGCTCTCCAGTGTTACCCGTAAACTACAGATTGTGCTTTGAAAGCATGTCTTTTTCCCCATAAGAGTGAAAAAAGTTCACAGCTGTCACATTTTCAACCTCAGTTATGCTATACTTATCCAGTTGAAATGTCTCGATATTCACAAAAGTGGCACTCGAATCAGTTGCTAACAGCTGCATCTGCTAAGCCAAAGTCAGGTCAGTCTGTAAAGGTAAAAGACATTCATCAGTTGCAAGGATTTGGATGTAATACAACACATCTTCCCTCCCTGCTCTCTTCCTCACACTGCCTCCCTAAAATAGGCCAGCTTTGAACCATGTGACCATAGATGACAGGAGAAGGCTTACACCAACACACAGACAACAGCAGGTGTGTAGCCATTGTGGAGACTTTCAGAGAGAAGGGTTGGTCCAGGTCTTGTCAAAAACCCCTCTGGTTAAGAAATAGTAAAACAGTCAAGTAAATTTGAACAGTTGTAAGTGATTAACCTTATTTAAGGAGATGAATTGGACTGTATTTATTGTTGTCAGGTGGATTCAAACTAGCTAAGTGGCAGTTTCTGTGAACTCAATCTACTGCAGTGTCCTTGAGTGACTCCCTGATTCACTCTGTGCTGTTAGTAGGTATCCAAAGCAGTGTTTCAGTATGTGTGAATGTGTGTGTGTATGCGCTTAAGGTGGAATAAGGGAACATACGGGGGGGGGGTGATGTAGAGGGCAGTATTTTTCCACATGGTGAGGCTGTGTGTATGTGTGTGCGCAACAGAGTAGTACATGTACATACACAGCATGGTCTCTGATTTCTCTGAATAACCTCATAGTGAGGAGGGGAGCAAGGCATTGTTGAGAGTAGGAATGCAAACAGAAAGGAGAGAGACAAGGAGAACGGGGGAGGAGGCAAAAAGGTGGGAAGAGAGCGTGATCTCCCTGAGTTGCAAACTGAGTCCTGGGTGGTGCTTGAGAAACTTGAGTTGAGTTGAGGGGTAAACACGACCTTTACAAAAATCATGCTTTCAGACAACAAAAAACTCTTTTCGCCTCAGGGAATGTCAAGTGAAAAAACCTGAACAAATAACCAATTCCCTTTGCTGATAATAAAAACTTTATTGTAATTTACTTCCTGTAAGCACAGAAATCCACGTGAGCTGTGGCAGAGCAGATGAAGCTCTGCTTTGACAAAGTGCTTAGTCATGAACAGTAGCTGCAGACTGCTGAATCAGACATGCTAATTTCTGTACTGCAGAAGGAACTAAACTTGGCGTGAGCTTTGGTGGGTTTCTGATAGCTCCACAAGGAATAATGTCAGGAACTACTGCTTTTAATTCTGCTTTTTTCTGTGTAACAAAGGATCAAACTGGATAGCTGAGAGCACTTTGTTGCTTAAGTAGAGCTATACAAGGAGCACATTGTTGCTTTAAATATCCATTTGACAAAGAGCACAGTCTTATGCAAGTAGGTTAGCTGAGAAAGAAATGTGTACTTAACTGGCCGAGAACACAATTAAAACACTGCTTTTTTCCAGATAGTACAGCCATTTTGTGTGAATGGTTATCCAATAATATTGTACTGATATGAAACTTCTGCCAACAGGAATAATTAAAAAAAAAAGAAACCACAACAAGAACATTCATACAGTAATGATGAAGTAAGATAAAAGCATTACTAGTAGTAGCAGCTGACACAAATAAAGTGGGCTGGTCACTGAAATGCTCACAGCATCAAACCTGAATAGATCAGTTTACATCAGCTGATTGTTAGTGATGCACATGATCTCTGCCTGATAAATACATTAATTTCTTCATTTCTTTCTTCATTAGAAGAATCTGAAAAACTACATCCCATGGGAATCGCCAACTTTTTCAACATGTTTATGCAAATAACCCTTTCATCCTCTGAAAATTTCTTTTCAATTAAGTGATGTACTCAGTAAATTTTACATAGTTATGATTTAAATACATGGTGACAAGTTGAAAGTGACAACAGTGTCATGTGCTTAAAATTTAAACCAGGATCTGTACAGAATCATGAGAACACCATGAATTAGGAAGAAGCAGATAGAAATGGTCTCATTCAAACCTCTGAAATATATGCTCTTTTGTCTTCTTTGTCATTAAAATGTGTGCTGTCAGAATACCAAGATCCACAGGCTCCCCTTTGGTATTCAGAAGAAAGGGTCATGAATGCCTGTAAAAAAAACTATCTCAAAATCATGCAAAGTTAATTCTACCATAAAGAAAATTACTGAATTAAAGAAAACTTTTAATTTATCTGGGACTGCCCACTCCAGCAAGCTTAGCCAAAGAGTAATCATAGAATCTGCAGATAGTTTTTGCAGTTGTTAGTGCCAAAGGTTGCATATCTACAATCAGAAAGGGACTGCACATATTTGACCCACACAGGAGGCATGACAGGTGTAAGCCTTGGTTGTCCAAAAGAAACATATTATAGTAGTAGCAAACTGGGTAAAAATAGCCCCTTTGCAATGACATGCTCTGCAAAGAGTCACAGTCATCAAAACTGTATTTATCTGATGGAAATGATAGTGTTTTTGTTTGATGTTGACCAAATTTTCAGAAGAGCCTCATACCAAATCTGAAGCATGGTGGTGGAAATGTTATCGTTTCTGGCTGCTTTTCTGCCTCAGCTGGTTGACAGCTTGTAGTAACTGAGTCAGCTGTGTGGAAGTGATGTTAGGCAATCTGTGCAGCATGGTGATTCTCGGTGTTCCTTTGGGCTTGCTTTTGTTGCATGCCATAAACAGTCACATGGAAAGAAAAGTCTTCAGAAGGCCGTCCACTTAAAACATTTTAGTCTCTTTTTTTAATTTCCTTCATTTCAGTACCCCTGGTTACATTAGAAGCAGAGAAACCAGTCAGGTCAATTTGAAATCAGGCACAGAGATGCAGGCTGGGTCTTTATTAATCAAAATCACTAATACTAGCAGCCATTCCTGATTACACAAACTCATTGGCTTCAGTTTGAGTATCAGAATAATCAATATCTTCTCACAAATTTACTCATATTGTTTTCATCACATTATGCCTCAAAAGTGTCTTCTCTTTGATAAATGTAAGTTTTAACAAGACAGTGTCACATCTTTATTCTGCCAAAGTAACTTTTTATTCCTCAGGGTATTTTACTGGTGTTTCCTGACCACTGATACTTTTTGCTTCAGTCTGCTTTTTAGCACTTTTCCGACACGCTCACTTAACAATATAAAAAGGAGAAGTTTTATCTACAGCTTAGGACTGAAAAACTAAACCCACTATTATGTCACAAAAAGCAGGTGATGGTTGTAACACACACCAAAAAGAGACATCCTGTTGTAATCCCTTTCCGTTTATAGATTTGAGAAGTACTTTGTAGGCTTGCACTTAATATTTTGCACCTACACACCTAAAAGAGGATGAGGTGGTGTTCATAAACATTGTATACTGTCCTGTGGCAGACTTACTGAAACTGGAAAGACAGAAGGAAGTTGACTGGGAGAGGAACCAGGGGGTAAGTTTTAGGCAGAAGCTCAACTAAGGGGATCATGGATCATTCAGAGAAAATATATAAGGATTTCTCTGCACTGTAAATCAAGTAAAGATATATTTTACTGAAGTCCTTGTTAAAAAAATATAGAGCTCATAATAAGCATAATATGTCATGTATAAACATGTCTTTATCATAATTAATCCGGTTTTGTAGTAAATTTCTGTGTTTCAGCAGCTCTGCCTTTAACTCCCTTTCATTTCCAGATCATGTTGCTGATTTCGGTTAAACTGGGCAAATAAAGAAATTTATATAACCTGTAGCAGCCCCTTTTTACCCATTTTACTGTTATGTGTTACAACAGTCACACAAAAATAGTCAGCAGCTTTGCAGAGCAAAAATTTACTTTTGCTCTTATTATATTGTACTAAGACAGTGTGAATCCTTTAGTGATGCTTAAAATGTGTCTGCAGAGCTACAGTCATCTGAAAAACAAGGTACATCCTCTTTCCCTACTAAAGTTGTACATATTAGGACATACTGAGAAAAAATATCTCTTATTGGGCCTTAAAATGAGGTAAATACAACCTCAGATGAGCAACAGCATATGACATGTTACACTTTGTGATTATTTATTTAACAAATACTAAAACTTGCCGGTCTGGAGTGCTCAGGTTTTTATTTTAAGCCCATTATTTTACTGAGCACAAATGATTATTCACAAGCAGAAAACATGAAAGACTCTTGATGATCTTCCCAGAATATGACGTTGTCATATTAGTAGTTTTATATGTATTGCATAACACATTGATTTTATCTATTTAATTTCATTTTAACTTGTATGATCTTATTAAGTATTTATTTTTTTATTTTGTTTTCATCAATGTATTTTCATTATTTCTGTAGAATGGCAGAGTGGAGTGTTATTTTGGTGCCACTGTGAGTGTTTTTATGGTGTAATTAAACAGATACACAGGCTGTCATCCTCATCGTCATGATGGGAAGATGTTGTCGGGCACTCACACATCACTGGCATTACATTTTTTCTTTAAAGCACAAATTGGCCAAGAGTAAAATAAAACTGCAGTGATCCACTATATTACAGTCTGAATGTTTCTTAATCAGTTTATGGAGGGGAGCGGTTTCAGTGACTCAGTTATGGGCCCCTGTCTGACATAAGCACATGTTAATGAGCTTTCATCCCAGAGACAGACTCCACATGTAGATCTAATATAGGGAATGTAACACCTACAGAATGGCCTAACAGTAAGATTGCACTGTTCCCGTGTCTAAAACCATCCAGTTCATTTACAGTATGACTGCATATTATTGTCTGTTAAATCTATAAACACTCAGACTCACTATTGTTTGGTCACTCAGATATTTCTAAAGATGTTTAATTTGTTAAAAGATATGTAAAACAGACCAAATTTTCTCCTTTGTGTTGCCACATAGTTTCTTTCTAATTAAGTTCTTTGTTGGCAGATATAAATTTTCCCCGTCGATACTCTCACACCCACTAAGGCTTTGTCCTGGAAGCCAGAGCTATACAGGAAACACAGTTAATGTGTGACTCCTGAAAGGAAGTTACAACATTCCTATCTGGTGCATTTTACAATGAATTATCATGTGGATGTCACAGTACATGCTAACATTGTTTAAGTGCTTGTTAATGTGACCTTTAGCCAAAATTGTGCTTTAGTAAAACTCTTGATTTTGGTGTATCACATTGGTATCATAAGGAAGGTATTTATGTCCTCACTGTCTGTGATGTAATGAGGGATTTCACCAGAACTGTTTAACATCCTGTTCCTTAAAGTCAGACAGCGCATGCTGTTTGCTCTGTCTACTACAGAGGTGGGCGGGTTCAGCTGGCAAACTTTATGACTTCCGGACACAAAGATGACTGCTGTGAAGCAGTTTTGTCTGTAGATGGGGTGCTATTCCTGATTAGAATAACTTTTTAATTGACCTGCCTGTAACTGATTCTCAGCTCTGTCTCCTGCTTGTCATACAATTAATATAGATAGAAATTTCCTTCTGTGTCACATTAACAGGACTAAGTGAACTTAACTTTGTGCTCCAGCTGTATTTTGCAGAGATGATGCCGTATTGGTCATTTTGTTACTTTGCAATGAAGCAATATAAAATCATTATGATATTGTGTGGTATTTAAGCTATAAACTGAGACTTATGTGTGTACAGTATAGATTCTTGTGTGTGCATTTATATTGATTGTATTGGTGTTAGGGTTGACAGATGACTAATGGTTAAGGTTAAATACAGTATTTCTTTTTCTGGTGTATTTTCAGATTGATAAGTACCTGTACTCCATGCGTTTCTCTGATGAGACCTTACTGGACATCTCTCAGCGTTTCAGAAGGGAGCTGGCAAAAGGACTCGGTCGGGACAGTAATGCTACGGCTTCACTGAAGATGCTGCCAACATTTGTGCGGTCAATCCCTGATGGGTCAGGTTAGTTCACCTAAGCCAGGATTTTATCAAGACTAATTTCACAGTCATGGAAGGGAAACTGGGAAATTTCAGTGGGAAGCGCCCAGGGCGCACCGTGCACGAGGAAAAAAAAGGTTTAATTTCCGTTCATTTCCACGTCAAGTTATGGGGGTGAGCGCTCCCTTCTATTTAGAGCACGCGCATCACGTTGCTGCTGCTGAAGTGCAGCCAGCAGCAATTTGGGTTGAAAGAAGCAGGAGGGGGCGGGGGATCTCGGGCAGTAGGCCACCATGCAATTAAAGTCACAAACTGCTTCCAAAATTGTATTAAAATAAACAGTTGGTTTTATATATATACGCGCTTGAATGAATTTTAACCCGCATTCGGCGGGTTGGCGAGTGTTAATTAAGAGCCCCCTGGGTGTAATAAATAAATAAATAAAAGGACGGGTAGAAGTAAAAACCTACAGCCACCTGTGCAGGTGATAAATAAGTGATGCTCTTTCAAGAGAACAAGACGGGCCGACTTGTCGGGGAGAGTTGAATCTTCAGCAGCTGCTGATCAGCAAACAGTGGGCGGGACTTTACTTTGATGGACACACCACGTGGCCAATCACAGGCTTGGATCATACCATTAACAATAGAAAGGTCAGGAAAGGGGACAATGGCACAGACCAGGTCCACGGAACAACAGAGAGCTGCGAGCTGGATTTCGATGCAAGGATTAAAAAATTAAGAATTGAGCTAAAACTGAAAATAAGCTTAATCTCTCGGCATTTAAATGGTACTGGAGACTGAAAAGCTGAGATTTTGTTCAATGAAAACATCCGTCACCAAAATGTAAAGTTTATACTTCACCTTTCAGTTTTGTTTGTTGTGCGTTTGAGAGAAAATCTATACACAGTTATACTACTGCATCATCCATTTTTAAGTAATAATCCTGATAGACAAAAGCCTGATGTGATACGTATTTGCAGCTATATTATTCTGTTATGCAGGACAAGAAGTCTCTTCTGTATTAAATATTCATGCCAGGTTTTTAGCTCACAGGCATAATTCATTTTAAAACGTTGTTTTGTGGTCATTGCTGTGTCAGCTTCCCACTATCCCTGCCATTATATCAGTTTCTTCTGTGTGGTTCCATGCCAATTGCTCTACCCTCTGTATGAAAGAAAGCCAAAATAGTTTTGCTCTTGTACATACTGCACTGTAGGAGGAGTGCTTCCACCCACTTGAACTAAGGTGCAGATTTATCAACCCAGTCTCTTCCATTTTAATTGCAACATAGAACCGTCTGTTCTGCTCTCTTATGTTCTAAAAAAATCTATTCTAACTTTGGACAACAATTTTGTTTCTTAACTTGGGAGCTGTACTAAACTGCAACATTACACACACAAATCACTAATCCTGCAGCCATTGTTAGAGGAGACAGTCACAGTGAAAATTAGTTGTAATTTCACAGCAATGCACATGCAAGCACAACTTTATTCAGTGTTAGTGTCATACTTCACTTAACACAATTTATTATAAAAGAGTTTTATTAGAAGAACATCAAATATTAAATGTGAAAGCATCAAATTTTAGGTAATGTGGCCATTGACTGTTATTCTACTGTTCATCCATCCATCCGTTCGTCCGTCCGTCCGTCTGTCCATCCATTCATCCATCCATCATTCTCTATACCTACTTATTATTACTCAAGTATAAATGTAAACGATATAATTGTTTTCAAACATGTTAATCTGATCCAACATGCCGAAAATAGTGAGAAAGCTATAGCTATTGCATGGCTGGCAGTTGGACTATATTGTTGTTGTACTATAACTTAACAATATGGAAATCACTGTATTGATTAAAGTATGCTGACTCTGGTATTGGATGGTTGGCAACATCCCTCCTTTTTAGCTTGTTAGTGTTTGCATTATTCTAGTTGACATATCACAAACCAAAATAACTGTTAAACAACTTAGCAGCTGTTCAACTGGCATTTACAAGTATAGCTATCCCTTCAAGTTTTCTGTTGTTGGTTTCGTCTACTTATGTGTAAAGTTTTGTATTGTTGTTTTTTTGGTTTGTTTTTTTAGTTACTTCCTTGTCAAAGACTGTGCTGGGAATTAAAGAGCATGAGTATGACACCTAAGTTTTAGTCTATACACAGGTGCATGACTTCCATCTGCATCATCTGAATGGATTAGTCTTTAGTACAATTTCAGCCAGGCTACTTTGTTTACATGCAAACATACGAAAAGGTGATAAAGTTAGTCCTCACAGCCAAGGCACTCCCAAGTACTGGGGCTGGAAATGTTAAGCTCAGATATGACTCCTTTATTTATTACATATGAACACTGGCAAAACAAAACTTAATTTTCTCCTGATACGTGTTTATAGGCATAAATATGTGGGGAAGGACGGATACACGGTGCTACCAGAAGGTTTTGTTTGATGTGTGTTGTTGCTCTAAACTTCGGTTTCTGCATGAACGGCATCTTTGCAGTCCTGTAACGTTTGATCAGGACGCTGCATCTGCTTGATGGTCCCAGAGTGACTGTGTGTAAAGTATGTCTTTTTAAAATGCATCACAGATGTTTGTACAGAGCTGATAATGGTCTCTCTGAAGAATTATCTAATTCAGTGATAATAATAATAATAATAATTTTCAGTTTTCTAATAGTCTGAACACTTGTACAGAAAGTGTTTTACAATGACCGATGTCTTCATTCCCTCAGATCAAACCTTTAAAAAGCATAAAAAGGACTTGGATGGAAATATTTTATGTATATATTATTTTAAAATCATGAATGTCTTTCTTATGTTTGCAGAAACAGATGCTGCCTTAAGCATTTTTTATTGCACTTAGTTTATTTTAGATAATGTTTCTAACACCAGCTGAACTGCACTGATCTGACCTTGTGTTGTGATTTGCACAAAACATGGTGGCATGGGCTCCTAACAATGTAAAATTACACAACTTACTGGAGGACATTTTCTCTGAAAAAACATGTTGTTGGCAGTTAAAAAAACAGAAAAACTCTTGACACACAAATAATAAACTCTGCTGTAAACATGTTTATATGTGCTGCAACAGTTTCGAATTTTAGGACACTGTGTACGTACTTTGTAGTGATACAAGTTGATTTGTTTGTACTGGATCACTGAGGAGTTTAGACAGAAGTAGGAGTGAAAAGAAGGGAGCACAGTTTTATCAAATACCAATTCCCCTTCATGAGTCCAGACATAAATGAGTTTATCTAATAATAGAGCTGTGAACCAGTTATGTAGTACACTGTTGTAGAATAATTAAACTATGATTCTTTTAAATAAAGCCAATGTTTCTTTATGGCAGAAAAATAATAATACTAAAAATAAACCAGCATTTACACATGCCTATCATTTTAACTGGACAAAATAGCATGTTATATACTGGGATAAGACAGTTGGCTTTGCCTCCTTGCAGACTCAGCATGTTCTTATTTATAAGATTTTTAAAATATATATATCTACAGATCTATATTGTTGAACATGTGCACTAAGTTATTGTTTTCCCCCTCTAGACATCTCCTTGCTGCTTATTCCCAGAGTTTGAGAAGAGGGACATGCTGCTCTTTGGAATCAGCTACAAAGCTGATCCACTAACTTATTTTAAAGCATTTTTACACAGTGTGGAAAAAAACACATGAAGTTATACATTTCATAACTTATTCACAGTGACACTACATGATCATTGATATTGATTTTGTAATTTTTAACCTTTCTGTAAATGTCATGTAATTTTTATTTGTTTATAACTTATAAAACTGTTGCCACTATCTAGAAAAAGATGCTGTTATAAAAGATTTTAACTTTACTTCAAGTCACCTGGAAAATCCTAATCTCTCATTATCTCTTGACCAGATTTATTTAAAGCTGTCATAAAGTTGCTGATTATTTGAATCATTAACAGAGAGCTACTGCAGAACAGAATATTGTGAAGCACATCAGCAGTCTTGCGCATCGGCATGTCCGTGCATGAAGAAACATAAGAATGCATATTACCTCCTCCTACACTGTATTTAATAGAAACGATAAGTGAGGGCTTTGGCTCAATAACAAGACGTGACTTCTTCTAAAAAAGCTATCTGGATCCCTTTTATGTTTACATACATCCATAATTAATGTTGCTTTTCTACACATTAACTCATAGTGAGATGTATATTTATAAGGTAAGCTAACAGTTTTGATAAGGCATATCTTTCACCTGTGTAGGGTTTGGGAAAGTAGTTCTAAGTTGAACAGTAACACATATAAAAACATTACAATGCAGATACCTTCCTCCTTCTGAAGGCTGCAGTGGCAGCACTGTTCCTTGATGGTCTGACATTTCTCTCCCTCTCTGTCCCTCTTTTTGCCCCTGCCTCGACAGAGAAAGGAGATTTCATTGCTTTGGATTTGGGAGGCAGTAACTTCAGGATCCTTCGTGTCAGAGTGAGCCATGAGAAGAAGCAGACTGTTCAGATGGAGAGCCAAATCTATGACACACCAGAGGACATCATTCACGGCAGTGGAACAAGAGTGGGTTTATAGTGAAATTCAGACACACGCTTTAGACACAATCCCTATTAGGTTCATCCTGAGACAACCTCTCTCGCTCAATCTATTCCAGCTGTTCGACCATGTGGCAGAGTGTCTTGGCAACTTCATGGAAAAACACAACATCAAAGACAAAAAACTCCCAGTCGGTTTTACCTTCTCCTTCCCCTGCCAGCAGACCAAACTAGATGAGGTAAACTACGCAGTCAGTTAAAATGTTAGATTTAATATTCTTCATTTGAATATGAGACTAATTATCATGCATCAAGATGCCACAGTTGTACAGGAGCCCTGCTTCAGAGTCATATACAGTGTGTGGCAGTATCGGCTCAACCAAACCAAGACTCAAATATGTATTAAATCATTGTTTTGTTTTTCTTTCCTAATATTCTGTGACTATCTGTGTTTATTTCCAGGGCTATTTGTTAACATGGACAAAGCGTTTCAAAGCGAGTGGGGTAGAGGGGATGGATGTTGTCAAGCTACTCAACAAAGCTATTAAGAAAAGAGGAGTGAGTGTTATCTTGTCTATTTTGGTTTCATTCTGAGCCACTCGTCAGTATGTAATTGGTTTATTAATGGCTTCATTTACACTGTGATGCAGAATAACACAGGTTGCATCTAACCATAGCTGGAAAACGCTCACTGATGTGTGCTTTCATTTGTTTCAGGACTACGATGCAGACATCATGGCTGTAGTAAATGACACTGTGGGAACGATGATGACCTGTGGCTTTGATGACCAGCGCTGTGAAGTTGGCATCATCATAGGTACTGTACTTTTGTAAAGCTCAGAGAAAATTCTATTTAACTCATGCATTTAACATAGTCAGAATAAGACAGAAATAAATCAGATGATTACAGTAGATTAAACTGTAGGGTTTGTATACTTGTGGTTGTAGGTACAGGTACTAATGCGTGCTACATGGAGGAGCTGCGGCACATTGACCTGGTGGAGGGAGACGAGGGCAGGATGTGCGTGAACACTGAGTGGGGGGCTTTCGGAGACGACGGCAGGCTGGAGGACATCAGGACAGAGTTTGACAGAGAGATAGACAGAGGCTCTCTCAACCCAGGCAAACAGCTGTACGTCAAGTCAGAGACATCTGGGATAACATGAGCTACTGAGCTGGAGTGCAAATGCAGAAAAGCCCTGATGATTATCTGTCAGTTAGCTGATTTGCCTTTATTTGTTATGCATTTGTGAAAAAACAAAAGTATCCTACAGAGTGACCATGAGCTTCCCTGCAGCTGCTAAAACACTCCTATAAATATGTTGAAAAAAATTTTATGTCTGTTCTCATCTGTAGTTTTGAGAAGATGGTAAGTGGAATGTACATGGGGGAGCTGGTTCGTCTCATCCTGGTGAAGATGGCCAGAGAAGGGCTTCTGTTTGAAGGAAGGATCACCCCAGAGCTGCTCACCAAAGGGAAATTTGAGACCAAGCACATCTCAGCCATAGAGAAGTAAGTCACATCACAGACCTATAGTGAGAAAATCCACCTGCTTTGTCATGTAGTCAGGGAAAACTCATTAGTAATGTTTTCTCTTTCTCTGTTTACCTGTGCCTTGTTTAGGAGTAAGGAAGGACTGACCAAGGCAAGAGACATTTTGAACAGACTTGGTGTGGAGCCCTCTGCGGATGACTGCATTGCTGTGCAGCATGTATGTATTGTTTCTAAAATAATTATTTTAGTCCTTTTTTTTTAAAAGGGTCTTTTAAAAGAGAAACAAATCTTCTGCACTGGAAATAAAAGCATTTGTTGTTCATGCTGAAAGCATACAGAATAGTTTATTGAGATTAAAGACTTATTTTGATCATTGATTAAACGCTTTAAAATAAATTTCTGTAGATTAATATTACATATTTTGATTTTTTTTTTTATTATAATTTTATTTGAATAGTCTCTTCATGCTTTAACCCTATCAGAATTGATATAACATGGTTTTGAGATACTGATTTAAAGAAATACCTCAGAGAGTACTGAAGACTAGTTGGCGTAAGTGGGAAATACTTCATGATGAATTTATTCCTTCACTGCTTCTCTTCCTTCAGGTTTGTGCCATTGTCTCTTTCCGCTCTGCCAGCCTGGTAGCTGCCTCACTTGCTGGCATCCTGATGAGGCTTAAGGAAAATAAAGGAGCGGCACGACTCAGAACCACTGTTGGCATTGACGGGTCTCTGTACAAAATGCACCCACAGTGAGTTGTTTTAAGAGCTCTTAATATATATATGTAAATATATATATATATATATATATATATATATATATATATATATATATATATATATATATATATATATATATGAAGCAGATAGTATCAATTAAAATCACTGGCAACTCTTCTCACTAGACATTAACTGTGTAACCCTTGTAAGTTTAATGTTTTCCCTCTTCATCAACATGTCTTATGTTCATAGAACAGCACATATAAACTTTTTTATCTTTTTCAGATATGCACGTCGTCTTCATAAGACAGTCCGACGTTTGGTCTCTGACTCTGATGTCCGATTCCTCCTCTCTGAGAGCGGCAGCGGAAAGGGTGCTGCCATGGTAACAGCTGTGGCTTACCGACTTGCTGAACAGTCCCGACAAATTACTCAAATACTGTCTGAATTCCAGCTGACGACTGAACAACTGCTGGAGGTGAAAACTGAGTGATACTTTCTTGTCTGTATTTTTCAAGTGAGTGTCAGCAAAAGATTTGGATAATTCTAACAATGAAAATATTTTTTACTTTTCCAGGTAAAGAAGAGGATGAGGATAGAGATCCAAAATGGCCTTTCAAAGAGCACTCACGACTCTTCCACTGTCAAAATGCTGCCAACCTTTGTACAAAGCACACCTGATGGGACAGGTAACACACTCGAGCTTTAACACGTGCAGCCTCATAGTACATGACAGGTATATCTTGGGGAATAATCTCTAAAAATTCTGATCTATTGCACTGGTGGTGCTTTTGTCCAGATGTTCTGTTAGCATTGTAGAAGTTTTGCTGTTCAAATGAAGTCTGTAAAATTTTGTTCATATATATCAGGAACACAGTGTTTGTTTGAAAAGATTTGAATTATTATGTAAATTATATAAACATAACATCTCCACAGCATAAAAATATTAATAACTGGGATTTTCAGGCTGACATCCTCTGGCGTCATATAAGTGGTATAGGTGTTTTTAGTTCCTCCTGATTCTTTATCTTTCAATTTTCCTCTATGCAGAGAATGGTGATTTCTTGGCTCTGGACTTGGGAGGAACAAACTTTAGAGTTTTATTGGTCAAGATTCGTTCTGGAAAGAGGAGAAGCGTCGAGATGCATAACAAGATCTACGCCATTCCTCTAGAGGTGATGCAAGGAACAGGAGAGGAGGTGAGATCTGTCGGACATGCAGCCTTTTAATCCGTCTTCCACTGAATTAATGTTTGCAAGCAGGGCATCGGGGTAAAAAAAAAAGAGGGTGGTAGGTAAAAACTTTTAACTTAAATCCTGTTTGCTAGACTGTACAGTAAGGATTAAGGTCGTTGGACAGAAGGTTAGAATGTGATGCTTGTCGGTCCAGAAGTAATTAAATAGGATAGCTGGGAGGAAGGTCAGTATGCTGGAGGTAGACAAACAAAGAGTTTGATTGGTTGAGATTAACATCAAGTTAACAATCTTACTGGCATAGACTGGAAGCTTACTTTTGTGCGTTGGTGGAGGTTAATCTGTTTTGTCTGACGTTCCTTTTTCACCTTCACCGTCTCTATTAAGGATCGGGGCTAAGGAACTCAGAGAAACAATGACAGTATTTAACTGTACACTTTCACAAGATGTTCCCACAAAGTGATACTTACTTAACCTCCCCATGTGTCTGATTTTTATTATAACATTATGCTTTACCAGCCAAAATTCACGTACTATGATTGGTTTTTAAAGCTCTGTTCTGTGTGTGCATGGCACCTCACCCTGTGCTGTTACTTCTTGAACATCAACATAATGAGCAGAGCTCACTGGGTTATCCACACTCATGGATAACTGCTCTAACAGGAGCCTTAAAAATAAAACATGTAAAAAACTTAATTTTGTTTGGTTGAACAAAATTATATTTAGTACTTTATGTAACTCTTAAAGGAGAAAAAACAAGGTTTTAGAGGCTCAAAATGGTAAATGGTAAAATGAAAGAGTGTTTTAAAAAAGTTTAAGATAAAATATTAAATAAATAATTTCTTTCTTCCTCCAGTTGTTTGATCACATTGTGCAGTGTATCAGTGACTTCCTGGACTACATGGGGATGAAGAACACTCGTCTACCTCTAGGCTTCACCTTCTCTTTCCCCTGCCAACAGACTAGTCTGGATGCTGTGAGTTTACCTCTCTTCTTTTCTCCGTGTATACTACACAAAATTGGACTTCTCAGAGTCTTAAACCAGCACCTCCTAAGTTGGCCTTTTGTAAGTTTGTAAGTCTATAAAATACTCAGAGCTCATGTGTGTGTCTGTGTGCAGGGTATCTTGGTGACGTGGACCAAGGGTTTCAAGGCCACAGACTGTGAAGGAGAGGATGTGGTGGGACTGCTGAGGGAGGCTATTAAGAGAAGAGAGGTAGGCTACGAGGAGCAGCATTTTTCAGGTTTTTATGGCGGAGTGCTGCATATTCGACAGCTATTTAGCATCATTTCATCTGTTGCTTCTTAAAGGAGTTTGACCTGGATGTAGTGGCTATAGTTAACGATACTGTGGGAACCATGATGACTTGTGCCTACGAAGAACCCACCTGTGAGGTTGGTCTTATTGCTGGTAAGTTTGCCTTGTATTCACTCATCATTCTGAATATTCAACTTTCTATGCACTATCCATCTAATTTGTGGCTCTGATTACAGGCACTGGCAGCAATGCATGCTACATGGAAGAGATGAAGAACATTGAGATGGTCGAGGGTGATGAGGGACAGATGTGTGTTAACATGGAGTGGGGTGCTTTTGGAGACAATGGATGCCTTGATGATATTAGGACCGAGTATGACCGTGCTGTGGACGACCTCTCACTCAATCCAGGAAAACAAAGGTGCTGCAAACACACAAAAATGTCTTCTTTAATAATCACAAACACCCAATATGTGTTTTGCTCTGAATTCTTGTTCATGATTAATGTATTTGTATGATTTATGGACATGTTTTGTGCTTGTTTGTGTTTATGTTTTAGATATGAGAAAATGTGCAGTGGCATGTACCTTGGTGAAATTGTGCGCAACATCCTCATAGACATGACCAAGAAAGGTTATCTGTTCAGAGGACAGATTTCTGAAACCCTGAAGACCAGAGGCATCTTCGAAACAAAGTTCCTTTCACAGATAGAGAGGTAAATATGACCCCTGTGGAAGTTTTACAGTGCATTGTTCGAGGAGGAATAAAACATATTTGTCATGTTTCATGCCAAGCTGAAAGTCACAATTTCTTCACAACAGCAGGGTCTTGGATTGTACTATCTTTTATTTATCTTGCTTATTTTGTTTCTTTGCTCAACGATTGCAGATTTGGCTAACTGGTACATTTACAGTAATGTTTATTAATTTACAATGTCCCTGTAAAAATAAACCAGTAAATTAAACTAGTACTCACTGAACAGCAGTTACTGATGTTCTTATACTTAAAGGTGCTGTGTGTAAAAAAAACAAAACAAAATGTGTTAAAAGAGGGTTCTGTTGTTACTGTTTTATAACCTGTCATCAAGATGTACCTATATTTCAGTTTAAGCTCAGATTACTTGGGTACTTAACTCAGTGAGGAAGACACTGTCAGACACAGGTACAGCTCTTAGATTGCCAAACAAACAACCTCTATTTTGATCTGCTTAATGAGTTAGGCAATCTTAACCAATCCCAGCTACTTGCTAGAAGAAGGTTGAAGTACAGCAGCAAGCAGTTATTAGCCCTGCAAAAATATAGTTAGGATGTATGTCTTAGTGAAATTCATGCTAGCATGCAGTCGCTCTCTGTGTGTGTGCTTCAAAATTCCTGTCAATGCTGTGTAGCTGGACAGGCATGTTTCTGCATGTGAGTTTCTGTCAAAGCTAACTTAGCAGACAGATACTGAAAAAGGTCTGTTTAAGGGGCTTCTAGTAAAGTTTCACATATAGTTTTCAGTTCTGTTTGTTTTGGACTGAGATTTTGCTGCTAGACTGCGACATCCTTTGCTTTTCTAAGGTCATATATTGAACCTTTAACTGCTTTGTTATCATGGAAATGAGGTTTATGACCAGATTTTGGCTAATGTTTAAGCCTTAAGTTTGGATTTGCATCTGTAATTTCAAAATTGGGAAAAGTCCTACTTTATACACGTTTGTCTTAACTTTGAAGCTAAGATAGTTCGTTTTTATCATGTAGCTGCAGGCCTCCAGTCCTCGGTGTTACCTGTGGCTGGGAATGGGTAAGGGGTCATCACAAGTGGCATGCAAGGAAGTGTAAATCCAACACAGGAGTGGTGGCCTGTCTGCTCTTCAGTGGTTGCACACAAGGAGCTTTAACCAATATTGCATTTAGTATATCATAAATTGACTGCATGCCATAAAAAAAGCACAACATAAATTAATCTCCTTCAAAATAAGTGTGTCTCTTTATAAAACCCACCCACCCCGTTTCATTTCCTTCAGGAAAATCAAGGATATCAAACTCGACACACTGTCTTCTGCCATCAATAACCTCCCCACTCCTTGCAATTTTTCCACTCCTCATAATTTAGTTTCTCTTTACAATGACAACTTCAACAACCTTCTTAACATGTTCGCTCCAATGAAACACAGATGCATTTCCTTCTCCCTACAGTCCTAGTCAAAGCGTGTCTGCCTTCTCACTGGTTCCTCACATCACTGCCATCATTCCTCCCTCAACACCAGATATGTTCCACTAGCCTTCAATACTGCTGCTGTCACTCCGATCAGCAAAAAACTTGGTGCTGATCTGTCTGACTTCAATAACCTTCGTCCCATTTCTAATCTTCCCTTCCTCTCCAAAATTCTTGAAAAGGTTGTCGCATCTCAACTCCACAAACACCTCACTAAGAATAACCTTTACGAACAATTCCAGTCTGGCTTCCGTCCTTTCCACAGTACAGAATCTGCTCTGTTGAAAATCACCAACGACCTGCTGATGGCAGCTGACTCCGGTCTTCTCACAATCCTTATCCTCTTAGATCTCAGTGCGGCATTCGACACCATCTCACACAGCATCCTCCTAAATAGACTGGCAACCCTTGGTGTTTCTCATATTCCTCTCACTTGGTTCTCCTCTTATCTCTCCAACCGCACACAGTTTATTCAGCTCAAGGCCCACACTTCAGAGTCACTCTCTGTCTCGGCCGGTGTACCACAGGGATCAGTCTTGGGCCCCCTTCTGTTCATCACTTATCTTCTCCCCCTTGGCTACATTTTCCGTAAATATAATATCAACTTC
This sequence comes from Melanotaenia boesemani, assembly GCF_017639745.1. NCBI lineage: Eukaryota > Metazoa > Chordata > Actinopteri > Atheriniformes > Melanotaeniidae > Melanotaenia > Melanotaenia boesemani. The sequence goes on from NC_055682.1 coordinate 25,319,067, forward strand.
CATTCCTATGCAGACGACACCCAGCTCTACATCTCCTCCAAACCGTACTCCTCCCTTCCACCTTCCTCTCTCTCTGACTGTCTCCGGGAAATCAAAGCATGGTTCTCCTCCAATTTTCTCAAACTCAACAGCAGTAAAACTGAGGTTCTACTTGTCGGCACGCCCTCCACTCTAACCAAGTCTCAAGTTTCTCCATCAACATTGACAGTTCTGCCATTTCCCCCTCCCCTTAGGTCAAGAGTCTTGGCGTCATTCTCGACAGCACCCTATCATTTCAAGCCCACATCAATAGCATTACTCGGTCTGCCTACTTCCACCTTCATAATATCAACCGTCTGCGCTCATCATTCACTCCACATGCTGCTGCAATCCTTATCCATAGTCTTGTCACATCCCGCATTGACTACTGTAACTCACTCCTCTTCGGTCTTCCCAATAAATCACTTCAGAAACCGCAGCTTCTCCAGAACTCTGCTGCTCGTATCCTGACTCGCACCTCTTCCTTTAAACATATCTCCCCTGTACTTCTACAACTCCACTGGCTCCCAGTAAAATACAGAATTAACTATAAGTTACTGGTCCTCACTTTCAAAGGTATTCACAATCTGGCCCCTCCTTATCTGTCTGATCTCCTCTATATTGCCACTCCCTCCTGTGCTCCCAGGTCATCCTCCTCCATTCACCTTACTGTTCCCCTGGCCCGTCTCTCTACCATGGGGAGCAGAGCCGCTCTGGAACTCACTCCCATCCGAGATTTGGAACATCAACTCTCTGCCATCATTCACATCTGCACTCAAAACCCACCTGTTTAAACTGGCCTACTCCTTATAAATCATGTAAACTGACTGTTTTGTGTCATTTTTATATCAATGTCCTTTATCTGTTTTTAACTCTTTTGTAATTTATTTTTATTTACTTTTTATTTATTTTTCCTTTTGTGGGTGTAGAAAGGCTCCAAGAAATAAAATTTATTATTATTATTATTATTATTATTATTACAACATCATAGAATGAATAGACTTTTTTTGTATTGAAGTTATATTGTTTCACTACCCCATCCTTAGGTGTAATGTTGTAGTGATGGAAGTCACTGGTTGACAATTCCTGAATGACCAGCCAACTTCATTTCATGTTTTTCTGCAACACAACATGGCAAAAATACATCTTAGGCAGTTTTTTTCTTTTATCTGTTAATGTTTTCAGTAGCTTATTAAATCTTTTTAACTGTTAAGCTAATTTATCACCTTAAACTTTTTTTTTTATCAATTTTACTTCTATTCTGTTAACCTCAGTCTTCTCATGTTTCCATCTCCAGTGACAGATTGGCTTTGCTACAGGTGAGATCCATTCTGCAACACTTAGGCCTGGACAGCACGTGTGACGACAGTATCATTGTTAAAGCGGTAAGATAAACACGCACTTGGCAATGTTTAATGTGTTCAGACCTTAACACGTGCAGTATTAAAAAGATGTAGACCTTTATTATTTATCCTCATTTTGTAAATGAAAAGAAAGTGTGTGATTGTACAGCAGAACAGGACAAATATGTGAAACTTCTGTTTATACTCTTAACAAGTGATAAGCATTTACTGGTTCTGCAATCTCTGGAAACTTTGGCAGGTTCAATTTAATGAGTGTTGCAATGATGATAATATTTTTATTGTTAGGTGTGTGGAACGGTGGCACACCGTGCAGCTCAGCTTTGTGGTGCAGGAATGGCAGCTGTGGTTGATAAGATAAGGGAGAATCGTGGCCTGGACCATCTGAAAATCACTGTGGGGGTAGACGGGACACTGTACAAATTACATCCACAGTAAGTTTGAGCCATAAGTATTTCAGTTTATTAAAAGAAAATAAATAATAAAAAAGAACACATTCAGTGACCTGATTTAATGTTAAATCAAAAGCACTTGTGTTAAGGGTTTTAAAAATATGCAAAAATTTATTTAACCTTCTACTCATTGCAGCTGTTTTATTTATATAATTTAGGCAGGCTTATCCAGCAATAAACTAGAAAAGCAGCTCAACAAATTCTTTCTCAGCTTCTTAAATCTGATTGCATCCTTGCTGACCTTTTTTCTTACAAAGAATCAGTAAAACAACAGCTGTAATGTGCTTCCTGATTGTTAAAATCACAGCATGAAAGAAAGGAACTTAAATGTAGTAAGCTTGCCCTTTTTTATCAGATATATGCAGTTATATGGAGCCATATGCAGAGTCTTGAATGCACAATTTTTGCAGCACCTGTTTTTTATTCTAACATATTCTGTTTTAGCTCTTTCTATTTAAAGCGTCTTCCAGAAAAGTCCAGTCTGCTTTAACTGATTAGCCGATTTAATCTGAAACAAAAACCAAACATCCAGAAAGGTTTTTATTAATAATTAGGGTACATAAAGATTGCAGACTGACATTAATACTCTGATCATCATAACATCATAATATTTGTTCAAAATGAAGAGCACCATGTACTAAAATGTCTGAGTATTTGAATAACAAAAAATTAACATCAAATATAAACACATAATGATGCTTATATCAAAACATTTTAACTCTCTCTTACTCTCTTAAACAACTATAGTTCTTTGCACATTGTTTCAAGGTAGCTCCTCTTTTGGGAGTTTTCCCTCTTGGAAAACATACTTTAGTAGTTAAAGTTTGTCAGCGATTCTGGAGTCCCAGATGCCTCTCAGCCCACCAACCTGAATTTCTGAAAACCAGTTTGGTTGATTTAGTATAACCTTTTAAGAAACAGGCATACAGAAAGCAAAACAAGTCTAAAACAATAAGGCTTAAAAATCATGTAACTAGTCATTTGCACTGCTGGTGAATACCAATCAAGTTGAGTCATGCTTTAGTTATGGCACAGTTCAATAGGTGACATGTAACTTGCTGCACAAAAGATACAAATACCAGATTTTCCTCTGTGCCAGTGTTGGCTGCTCGGTCGACATAATGTAATGCTTTACATGGAAAAATTGTTTGATCTTATCAGGTGAAGCTGTGAAGCGCTAACATAGCTGAGGTGTCAGAAGAGCAATTCCCCTGAAAAAGTAAACTGTTGTTCAGCTTGTTAAACATGTAACAGTTGAATCACCAGTTTTGGCTCCTCCATCTCCTGGCTGGTTTAGCACCAGGATATAAACCTCCCTGTTCAATGCAACATCTCTTTCAGGCTGTTAATTTATTTATTTTTTCCTACACGTTCACATTTTTCACTTCTGTGTCTAAAACAATATTAAATTTCTTGTCTCTGTCTAGCTTTTCTGGGATCATGAAGGAGACTGTTAACGAACTGGCTCCTCAGTGTACCGTCAACTTCTTGCTGTCAGAGGACGGCAGTGGGAAGGGAGCTGCACTCATCACAGCTGTGGGCTGCCGGCTCAGACAGGAGCTGAACAGTAAATAAAAAATCTCCCTCATCCACTGTCTCCTTTTCTTCCAAATCGAACCAGTCCAGTCAACACATCGCGCTCCGGTAGCTGCTTTTTACATGACTCAAAGAATGGGAGACAGCTTTGTCGTTTGTGTTTAGCAGCAGAGGGCCAGTATCTCTGTGGTAGATAGATCAATTTTAATCAAACATTTTAACAGCACACAAACTCTATAGAGTTTTTGCAGTTTTGTGATCTCTGATGGTAAATCTGTCATAGGGATGAAATAACTCTGTTAAAGAAACAACAGAATATGACATTTAGGGAGGGAAAAGTAAAAAAAAAAAAAAGGTTTTATACAATCTCGTGATGCTCCTCTAACTCCATCTAGAGGTTTCATCTGGTACTGCAGTTTATTACATTTTATTTTTCCCAGCACAACCGTTGCCAAGTAAAGCCTTGATCCTTGCAACGTGTTACAGAGACATAAAAACATAGTTTTTGATAAACCTGTGTCTACTGTCTACTGAAGACTTCTTTCTGTCTGTACAGGAAGACTTTAAAGGGATATTAGATGGTTTATAAATGTGTAATTGAGATGAAAGGGAATACTTTTTGCTTTAAAGTTTTTCATATCTTACCCAGATGTGATACAAAAAATTATACATGAATACATTATTTATTATATTTTAATGTTGGGAGATGTTACTGTTGCAATGATGACACACACACAGAGAAAACCACTGATGATCTTTTCTCTACCATCACAGGGAATTTGCACTGTGGAAATAGCCATTTTATGTGTTTGCTGAATGTTCACATCTAGTGTAATATGCAGCAGCAATATATTTTTTAATCTTATTCTATGGTGAAACATGTCCTGCTGTTACTGATACTACCTGCAGCTGCTGATAAACTGTTGTCTAAAGAAATTCTGTCGGCACTCCTCACCAAGGTGAGACCATGAAACAGGAATTTGGTGCTAATATAGATGCCGAAGAAACAACAATGGCCAAACTGTGTATAAATTTAAGAACATTGCAGCAGATGATATGTTAAGATTTTTAAACATTTGGGCTAAAAAAAAGTGCATCCCTATACTCTAATGTACTGTATGATGGATTACTCAGCAGAAGCCATGAATATTTATTTTTCTTCTACACACACACACACACACATATATATGGCCATGTAAAGATATTCACCTACAGTTTTTTTTTTTTTTTTTTAAATCAGTGTTCAGGCTGATGTTTCTGAACATATAAAGATACTTGAGATCATAAGCAGAAAAATGGTCTGAGATCAATGAGAACAGGATATTCTCACTAGTGGGTATGGAGCATAATTTAATCTGTGTTAGATTTTAAATTAATGCCCTGAAAGCTTTTTTGCCTTTTAATCAGATGGCTGGGATAAAGAAGGCAAGCTTCTCCAGCATGTCCTCAGCTATGCTTCCTTCATGTTCTCCTCTAGTCTAAAAACTAAAACCACCAAAGCTTTGCTTTTGTTGACATATCCTAGACTGTATCTGTCCAACACTGTTAATGTGTCACTCAATAAAATCAAACCTGTGTCCATCTGATGTTGTAGTTGTCTTTTAAGTGGAGATTGTGCACTGATGTATTTGGGTTCTTTTTAGTAGTATGATTAAGGTGTAGCTATGCAGCTGCAGTAAAGACAAGCATCAAGCATCTGTACTGCAAATGAAATAAATGCATCTGTGTTCATAGTGCATGAAAGTTTTATTACCACTGCTACATGGTTAAATAGAGTATTGGCCTTATGTAAGTCACAAAAAAAAAAAAAAAATAATAATAATTTTTCTGTTGAAAGCAAATACAGATTTTCCACATTGTTACTGTGGGTGCTTAACAAGTCAAAAACTTACAATGAACTTTAGTTTTTATAACGTTCTAAAACTGTAACACCCACAGGCTACAGAGTTGAAAACATTATCACAAATCACTAATTTACATTTCCACTTTATCAGTATACTTAATATTAATATATTCAACAGTACATCCTATTGTAACCTCACCAAAGAACACACACCGCCTGTATAAACAAAAGAAATCACAACATATAAGAAATACACTGTATTAATGACCATCATGAAACCAATATGTGTTAATGTAACAACCAACAGTGACGGATACATGCTAATCAGATGAAAACCACGTTGAGGCCATCCAGCACATTTGTGGCTAATTTTATCACATTTAAAACAAATTAAAAAATGAAAAAGGTTTTCATAATAATGTTTTTCAGGCAGAAGCAAGAGGGGATGTCCTCACTGCTGATAATATTTTAACTATGGATTTTCACTGCTCCACCCAGGAACATCTGGATAACTGGATAACTGCTTTATGAGAAATTTAGAAAAGAGAAACAATTTAAAATGGAAAATTCCTCCTAGATTATTTTTTAAAGAAGAAAACAGCCAACAATGTTAAGGCTTGATGCTGATGCCACTGGACTGTTCATCCATTCTGTACATTTGAAACCCAGTAACAACAGTTTTTTCTGACAACACCAACATAGCCAAATAGAGAAATTAAGCATCAGTGATGAAAAAAATAATGAATTTTCAGACTTTATTAATAGCAGCAAATCTCACTACACAACCCACAGTCTTATTTGTTGTCCAGTATATACAGTAATGTCACAAACATAAACGCTTTGGCATTCATAGAATAATGAGCAATCCTTCTCTCCAAAACCTCTGTATGAATTTTTTCTTCTCTCAGCTCTGTCTGATAGTCTGCAGGCCTTCCTCTTTTTTTAACTGGCTGCGTTTTTTTTGTTTGTTTGTTTGTTTGTTTGTTTGTTTGTTTGTTTTTTTTTGTATTGGCTTTGTCTCATCTTGAATGTCCACATCATAATTCATTCCAGGAGTCACTGACTGTGCTCCATAAGCTTGGCAGATGGGGATTTTGTATTGACCAACTCCTGTGCCAAATGTGAGTTGTGTGTGTTACATGTGAATTTTTTCCGCTGTAAGCAAGCATCTCTCTGTGTGTGTTTTATTTTTATGGACGTGTGCGTGTAAGAAGTGTCACTGCGGTGGCTCCGTGTCACTGTGACTCTGAAGGTGTTTGTGTGCTGCAGCTCCATCTTGTCCTCCTCTGATACTATGATGAAGGGACACCAAGAGAAGGCATGACGGAAACCAGCACGAAACCTAAAAAAAGATATGGAAACAAATTATAACTGTTCATACTAGCTATTAAAATTTATATATATTCCTATCAAAAATTTTAAATAGTTAAGAAAGGCAGACAATTATGTCTATTACCTTTGGTTTAGACAGCAGTAAATAATTGGGTTGTACATTGTTGAACTCATCGCCAACCAGAAAATGGACAAATAAACCTGAAAAAGATACAAGGAGTGATGAGTAAGTGTTCCAATGTTTATTAATGCAAAGTAAGCAGAGAGGCAGCTGCTAACCTGTTGAATGTAATGTTGCTTATAAATGTCTCTGTTAAATGATCCCAGAATAAAGTAGATATGGTAGGGCAGCCAACAGAGAGCAAAAGTCACAACCACAACTACCATCATCTTCACCACCTACGGGATGCAAAATTCCAATCAGAGCACATATAAGGACAGCTTACTGCTACATTTCCCAGTTCAAGTTATATAACTTAGCTTACTTTCAATTTTCTGACTTGGAGACAAAAGTACAAAAAAGAACAGTGTGACCTTTCTCTTGGCTGTTATCTGACTGTGGTAATGGTCTGACGCCTCTCCGGGGATGTGCCCACCCCACAGTGATCGGCCAACTAAACTGTAGGTCACCAGCATCACCAGCAGAGGGAGCAAATAGATGAGCAATATAACTGCAAACTGGTAACTACACACACACACAGAAAGAAAGAAAGGTGGAAAAATTAACTCAGTTGGGGATTTTGAAGAAAAAAAAGGAAAAAACATTAGTCAAACTCACACAATCCACATAAATGCCAAACAAAAATTTGTTAGAAATCTCACTGTCTGTCTGTCTATTTAATTCATCCTCCTTTCTTCACCTTAGTTGGTGTGTTCCTCCATAATCATCAGGCCAGTCGACCATGCACACAGTCCTGGGGTAGTAAAATCTTGTCACACTGTAGTAGCACTGAGGAAAAGCCAGTGAGAACGCAACAATCCAAATCAAGGCAATCACAACTTTTGTGGAGGTGGAGGACAGGCGAGGCTTCAGAGGATGGATGATGGCCATGTACCTGAAGAAACAAGACAAGCCCGATTCATCCAGCTTGACAACACGACTTTTAAAATTTCTGGCCTGTTCAGAAATCTGTCCAACAAATTTTCAAGTCTTCTTTTCTCACAATAATCAACCTATTTCATTATATCACTGGCTGTAAAATCACAACTTAAATCTCTTCATGCTACTCACAAGGTTATTGCTGATCTTTTTTAAAGGACTATAAAAGTAACTTCTCAAAGACACTGGAAAATATACAAAATTAGATTATGAAAGGCAAACAATAAGTATAAATTTGTGGAATAAACTATAACTTTCTTGTCCTAAAAAAGCTTCAAAATGTGGTTAGCCTGTGATTTCATATAATAATGGTGAATTAATGGCTTATTTACCTTTAGATTAATCAGTGTGTCCCCTCAAAAATTACTAGATAAACCTGGATTTTGTTCAGTGTATAATATCAATGAAATTACTACAATTTGTCTGTCTATGTCATACCTGTTTTAATTAAAAAAAAATAATCAAAGCCAGGTCTATTCTACATAAAGCACGACACTAAACAACTAAAGGTTGTGCCTCTGGTTACGTCTTGACCACTTGCCAAAGCAAGAATAATCACAATTTTCCTGCTTTCATGCTTTAGTGTGACAAGAACAGTGGTTGCAAAATACAAATTATATGCACCTTTGAAGGGAAAAGTCAGCTGGTGTTGTTAGTGTAATGTGTGAATGCCAACACCAAAATTCCCCAGCAGAACGTTTCATTGTAATGAGATAATTAACACTAAATTACTTCATTTATCAGTAAAAAAAAAAAGAAGCAACTCAAATGAAGCACAATGTTTAGGTCAAATATATATATATATATATATATATATATATATATATATATATATATATATATATATATATATATATATATATATATATTCCCCTGTTATAACAACCCTTTTTCTCTGCTGAACACAAAATTTTTTAATGAAATAACACATATTTATAATTCACAGCTTTGCTGCCATCATTGTCATCATTATGGCCAAATTATTCAACTATGACAATGAATCATAAATTTGAAACACTCAGAGCAGACAGTATGAATGTTTTATGAGTAATGAAGTGAGATCTTGCAGAAAATTATTTGCATAAAAATTACATGTGGTTTAAAGTCCAGTTTTTGTGACCTTCTGTTGTTGCAGTCAGAACAACTGTCAACTCAACTGCAGCTCCAAGCAATCATGTTTATTTTAATTTCCAATGATCTCACTTTTTAACCTGTTTTCATTTATGTCACATTTGCAGAGAATTAAACATATTGTTCCATCTAAGAGCTCTTGAGATTATGTTTAGCAGTTCATGTGTCTGGAAAGGAAAAATAAATCTAAAATAAGTGGTTCCACAAACGTGATTCTAATAAGGAAATTTTCTCATTATAAGCACATTTTACACTGATCTTCTGATCTTATCACGTGGCTCATTCACTATCACATCTATCCCAGGGTCCAGACCCATTTCTCATATTACACAGACTGCTATATCAAAGACTACAATAATATTCAAAGGCTTGAATGTAAGTCTCTCTTGGGGAACAGCTGCACTGCACAGTGCAATTCCCCCCAGAATTATCTAACTCAAAGTAAATTTAATATTTTAAAGTTATACTGTATATTAAGAATATCTTCCACAAAAGAGTTTAGTTAACTAAAACAGTTTGGACAACCAATCGTAAACCTAATGATCAAATGTCTTTGTGTTATTATTCAGTTTGTCAGCATTTAATTCACACTAAAGCATTAGTGATCTAAAGTATTTATTTATAGTATTTATTCATTTATTAAGCATCTCACAGTTTCTCTGCTGGATTCAGGTTAAAGCACAAGCAGGACAACTCTTAAACTTTCTCCTTTTTAGATGACACAATGCCAGTTTATCTCAAAACCCTCTAAACTTGCCAGACATTTACTCGTATTTTAGCTGTTCAAACAATATTTGGAATGAGTATACACTTGGCTGAGAGTTTTCTGGGTGTACCGCAATACATCTAATAAATAGCTATAATATACAGTCTGAAGATGTGTTGATGCTGGGTCAGAAATGTATGGATTCAGCTGTGGTTGTTTTGAGAGGTGGTGTTGTTTAAAGTAAAGATCATTAATATCCATCTGCATTGTGGGTTTCACAAGCGCTGAATAAACAACGGTTCATTATTACAATGTTTATAGCAGAGCCGTCGCATTACATGAGACAGTAAATGCAAACTTGTAAGTCAGTATATATAATACACTCAGCATATTTATATGAATAACAGACTGACCATTCATGCTTCAGTAAGCATTAATAACATCTGTTTCTCTGCTCAGATGACCCATATCTCCTTCATGCAGCAGTTTCATCTGTAGTAGACTGCATGGCTTTAAATGATGCTGCTCATGCACTGCAATTAAACAAATTTCACAAAAAGTCATTATTTGATTTATAAAGAAAATCCCAACAGAAATAGAACCTCTGAAAATGGATGAAAAATTTTCCATATAGTCATAAATTATGCACCATAATTGAAGTCAGTGCATTACCATATCTCAGATTGGGCAGGTCATATGTTAATGAACTTTAGTTCTGAGTTAATTTGTTCCAGCAAGTGGTCATTCTTCCTATTTTGGGTTTTATAATGTAGCACCTGAATATGGTGTTGCAGAAAATAAAGATCCGACACCCAAAAAGAGCCTGATTGCTGGTACAGAAAAGTGTCTAATGTGTATCAATATAAACTGACAGACAAAAAAGTAAACGTGTCTTTCTCAGTTTGTTAGAAAACTTTCTTACCTGTCCACAGCGATGGCAGCCATAGAGTATATTGATGAAAACATGGCTGTGATGGGAAAGAAGTTCTGAAATCTGCAGTAACCCAGGCCAAAATACCAGTCATTGTGAAGCGCATACACAAAGTTAAAAAGTGTGTTAAAAGTTGCCATGGAAACATCAGAAAAGGCCAGGTTGACGATGAAGTAATTAGTTACTGTCCTCATGCGTCTGTGAGCGAGGATAATCCAGATCACTGTGACGTTCCCAGTGATGGACACCAGGATGATTAGGGAATACGCTATAGCCCAGAGGGCCACCTGAGAGAGGAGAGGAGAGGAGAGGAGAGGAGAGGAGAGGAGAGGAGATGAGGGGAGAGGAGATGAGGGGAGAGGAGAGAAGGGGAGAGGAGAGGAGAGGAGAGGAGATGAGAGTTACTTGTGTGTACAAAGAGCAGTGAGACATTCAGACCTGAAAGACAAGTCAGTCCAGTTTTTTTATTTATTTATTTATTTATTTTTTATACAAGAGGATCTTACCATGTTCTATATTGTATACAAACTACAAAAAGGGGTGTAATCTACAATCAATTTGTTGGCTTGTTGAATCATTAATTTATTAATACTCTGTTTTATCACGAGTTTGTCCTATAACTGCTTCAAGGATCTTGGATGTAAATTATGGTAATTAAAAAAAGAGCCGATTGTACCTTCAAGTAATTTTTTTCTTATCCATTTGTGTTTCTCCCACCTGCCAGTTGGGCTGCTGGAACTGATTCTCTGTCGTCTCGTTTCCATCGTCTAGCCAATCAGCGGTAACCGAAAAAGGCATTAAGGTGGCCTCCGAGTCTCGTTCAATGTGTTGAATAAGACTGTGGCCGTCCATACTCCTTTATCTGATGACAGAAAATATATGTATAGGCTGAAGGACAGATATTCTCACGAGGAAGGCTTGTAAATCGATACACATACTTGAAAAAATTCTCTGTCAAATATGGTAGAATATATATATCTATATATATATATATATATAGATATATATATGACTATATATATGTGTGTGTGTGTGTGTGTATGTATAAGTATAGCCTAGTACATCACGTATTAGCCAAATGTCTAAGTTGCAACGAGAGTTAAAGTATTAACATTAGCTGTTTCTTCCTTTGCCCCTATATTTTGTGATGTAATGTTATTTATTTAAAAGTTATGGGATCGCAGATCAAATATATTCGTTTTGGTTTCGAGCAATGTATGCAAACCTTATCCCTAAAACAGAACAATTTTGTTTTTAATGACTCGCTATGCAAAGCAGCCCGAGTTAATTTCACACATCTTATCACTACTTGGCAAGCTCCATGGTCTCCAAATAACCAAATGGTGCAGCAGAACATGATGGTTTTACACTTCTCGTTTTAGTAAACTTAAAACTTCAATGTTTAGTTTAAAAAAATACTTAAAAATACGCTAAATACATCAAAATACAGCTTTTGCCACATTTTTTTAGTAGAATATGGATCCACAGGGAGAAGATTATGTTTTGGGTACCAACAGAACAATCTCCCTCATATGCTTGTTTCTTGTATCTTACCTCTGTTTAGCTGCAACTATATGGTGGGTTTAAACCTCGGTTGTTTCCGTCCACATCTGATAATTTGCGAAAAATAGACTCCCGGCGCGTAACGGACAACAATGCAGCTGCACCCAAAAATCCATTAAAAGATTTCTCTGCGCTATTTTCTGTCGCACACACAAACACACGCACACATTCTGTTTCTCTCTTTCTGTCTCTGCTGGAATGTGTTAAGCTGCTCTGACACGCGCCTCCAAGAGCGAGAAGCACTCACGAACTACGCGCGCGGAGGTGCAGCAACACCGCGTCAGATTAAAATGAATAAAAGACAGTGAAGGTCTTATCCCTCACCTCAGCCTGGTCAGTAAAATGTTCAGAGACACATGGTTTTGTCTTTACAAAGAATAGAAAATGTTAAAATAAACAAATAAAAAACATTTTTAAAAGAAAAAAAATAAAATAAAAACAGAATTAACACCAATTCACAAAAAGTTGGAATTCTGAAAAACATAAATAAAATCAGAAAGCAACGAATTTTGCACCTATATATTCAGAATAGATCATATATTATTACTGTTGCTATTATTATTACTGTTACTTAAAAATAAATGACATATCAGATGTTGAGACATTTTACAAATTCATGGAAAATATTAACTCATTTTGAATTGAATGGCAGCATCACATCTAAAAAAAATCATAATAAAATAAAAAATGGGAACAGCATGATACTTACCAATCCCATCTTCTGTCTGTAAACATCTGGGAAGTGAAGAGAACAGTTGCTGGAGTTTTTGGAGAGCAATGTTGTCCCATTCTTGTGTGATGCAAGATTCTAGCTGCTCCATAGTCCTGGGCCTTCATCTTTTCATTGACACTGCACCAAATGTTTTGTGTTAGTGAAAGGTCTGGACTACAGGCAGGCCAGTTCAGCATCTCTTCTTCTTCTTCTTAAGCATACTGTTGTGATCAGTACAGTATGTGGTTTAGCATTGTCTTGCTGAAATATGCAAGGTCTTCCCTGAAAGAGATGTCTGGATGTGATGTTGTTCTAAAATATCCACCTATCAATCTTAATTGTACTAAGCAAGAGACAGAGTACACCCTGGACAGTGTGCTAGTCAATCCCAGGGCCAATACAGAGAGACAAACAATCATTCATGCTCATTCCTGGGTAGAATAGAGTGACCAGTTAAATTCAAATTGAAATTAAAATTTATTTACAAAGCGCTTTTCATGCCAGAAGCAACACAAACTGCTTTACATAATTAAAACAGTTTATACATATTAAAATTAAACAAACTTTCATGCAACAATAAATTTAACAGAGCAATTTAAAGTCATTCTAGTCTTTCTCTTACACAGTCACATATGCGATTACATACACACACACACACACACACACACACACACACACAAACACAAGCAGAGCATAAGTACCAGCCCGTTCCGTTGCTCCTTCTCTTCCTATTCTACCCAAACAAGAACTCTAACCCCTGTTTCTGTCACTTAAGTGAATGTAGGTAAAAAAAAAATACTACAAAAAAAGAAGATATCTGGCTTGACGCTGCATGTAAATGATATTTTGGATATCTATCCACACCAGGAACCAACCCGCCCATGACCACGGCGAGCGCCACCAGGAACCATTTTGGTCACAGCAAGCCGGGGTCCCCACCATAGCCATAAGGCTGCAGTACAGGATCCCCAGCCACTCAAACAAGGGCGGCCGTCATGACAACTGACCTGCAGACCAAGCAGGCAGAAATGTTGGTGGGATGGATTCCCATGAGGAAAAACTGGATTTAAAAGTTAAAAGCTTAAAACAAAGATCAAATTAACCTAAAGCAAAAACAACAGATAAAAGCAACAAAATATGCTTTAAAACTACATAAAAATATTGTACTAAAATAAAACAAAACAAAACAAAAACAAAATAAGACACAAAAATCGATAAAGTAACTAAATGAAAAATTTATTGAATAAGAGACTAAAACACAACCAAATAACCACAATAAAGATTCAATTAAAAGCTAAGCTAAAAAGGTAGGTCCTGAGCTTGTTTTTTTTTTTTTAAACCAATAGTCTCTGCAGCCCTGAGGCCCTCCACAGTCGAGGGCCTGATGGAACAAGGCCTCTCCAAAAGTCTTAGTCTGGACTTTAGGAACTACTAAGAGGCTGGTATCAGATGACCTCAGGGTCCGCGAAGGCTCATAATTTAAAAACAGGTCAGATAAATAAGAAGGCTCGTAGACCATTAAGACATTTATAAAAGAACCTTAAAAACAATGCTGAAACACACAAGAAGCCAGGGCAGCAATTTCAAAGCTGGTGTAATGTCTTCCCGCCCTCTGGTCCTCATCAGAACACGTGCCTCTGAATTCTGGATCAGCCCTCCATACTGACAAGAGAGAGAAATGGGTGCACTTTGGCAATAAATTTAAAATGATAAAATCCTAGCTTTGTGACATTTCTAATATGTGGAATAAAATCCATCTCAAAAAGGATCTGGGTTTCAAAAAGAACACCCAGATTTCTCACACACTGAGGAGGTTTGAAATTAAGTAATTTTGGTAAAATTATTTCTCTTGTCTTCAGGACCAATAATTGAAACTTTGGTTTTGTCCTGGTTACGCTGTAGGGAATTCCCTGCCATTCATGACTTTTCTAAAATACAGTTTAAAAGCACGTTAACTGGCTCCAGTTCATCAGGAGACACAGTGATGTAAAGCTGTGTATCATCAGCATAGCTGTGATAAATCAATGCTTTGCCTCACGAGGACATCCCCAAGTGGCAGCATGTACAGATTAAAAAGTATTGTGCCTAAAGTTGATCCTTGGGGAATCCCACACAGGAGTTGAGGGATTCTTGAGGAGAATGTATCCATATTTATGAAAAATTGTTGATCTGTGAGATGGGAGTAAAACCATTTAAAAGCACCAGAGACACCCACCAGACTTCTCAGTCTGTCTAATAAAATCTGGTGATCTACTGACTTACTCTTTTTTTCAGAAGGGGCCTCACCACTGTCATTTTACAGGCAGATGGGAAAACACCTGTCTGAAGAGAGTAATTAACAATGTTTAAAAGCTCTAACTCAGACAAACCATAAAATGTTTTTAAAAGCGATGTGGGAATGGGATCTCAAGTTGTTGGGTTTAGTTGGGAAAAATTTGACCTCACATCTTAGCATCAACCAGGACAAAACTCTCCAAGTGTTTCCTCGGGTAAAAACAATGCTTCAGATCTGTTCAAAATCAATATTTTGTCAATATAAAGGCTGAATCTAGTAGCACTGATTTTATACCTCTGAAGTGGTCTGTAAAGTCCTCATATGCAATGCAGGCATGTAGGACTTGATAAAAATCTGTTTATTAAAGAATTTATTGTTTTAAACAGGAATTTGATGTTATTTTATTGTCTGCAATGAGACTGGAAAAGTGAAGTGTTCTTGACTGTTTAACTGTTTTATTGTAGATTTTCAGTTGGTATTTAAAATTTTCTAATTGAATGGTTAATTTTGATTTCTTGTTTGCTCTCCTGTGATTTCTGGTCTGTGATTACTTTGCTTCTCCACTGTGGTGTAAGTTTGGACCTTATTGTTTTTGTTCTAAATGGAGCTGCAACATTGATTGCTGATTTCAGTTTGCTAACCCAACATACATGTCTTTGGACTATGGGAGGAAGCCGGAGTACCTGTTGAGAACCCACACATACATGGGGAGAACATCCAACTCCAGATTCAAGATTCAAGATTTAAGATTGTTTAATTGTTATATGTAGGTTGATACAAGGTCAACAATGCAATGAAATGCTTAGGATGAGAAGAACCGTTTGACTCGCTAGATAATCAAGAAGTACTAGTGGCATGCAATAATAGTACATGGTAAAAAGAGTTTGCTAAAATGCAAGAGAAATGAGTAAACAATATAGTGAAAAATATAATAAAATATAATATAATAAAATACAAGGTCCGGGTAGGATTAAATAAGGTGTAAGTAGAGTATTTGACAGGTGGTAATATTACTTCAAATGAATTTTAGATTGCACATAGTATAGTATTGCATGTGGGTTGTGGAGCAGGTTATTGCATAGACAAGTAGCATTGATAGTGAGGTAGTGACATACATGATGCATTCATATAGTGCAGCAGCAGTAAACATTTTATGCATCACAAAAAGTAGTTTAGTGCAGTATTATTGAGAGTTCACTATTATTGTGAGTATTATCGAGAGTTCAGTAGTCTGACAGCTTGGAGATAGTAACTGTCTTTGAGTCTTTTAGTGTGTGCTGGCAGGCTCCTGTATTGCCTACCAGATGGTAGCAAACGAAAAAGTCCTTGTGCTGGATGAGTATAGCCTGTAGTGATGCTGTGTGCTTTACGCAGACACCTGCTGTGGTAAATGTCCTGTAGAAGTTTGTGAGGATGCTGGTGTTCATAACAAACTTCCTCAACTTCCTCAGGAAGTGGAGTCTTTGTCGGGCTTTTTTAACCACAGGGTCTGTATGTAGGGTCCAGGACAAATCCTCAGTGATGTGTACACTGAGGAACTTGAAGCTGCTGACCTGAGGGGTATTGCACGAAACCAAGATAAGCGATTAAGCCGGGATATGTTGGTTATCCTGGCTGAATTTAGCCCTGAGTCGGTTGCATGAAAGCAGCTCAAACTAATCCCGGCCAAGTTACTGTGGTGATTTATCCGCTGCAGCTAGCCTGCTCCAGACCAGGCTAACTGCTCAGGCTAAGATTAATCCTAGCGAGTCACCTGCATGTCCAATGTCAATTCTATGAGGAATTAATGTGTTTTACAGCATGTCCATGGTCTTCCTAAGTATGGCGCGTCATTTTAATCATCCAGTATTAAAATATTACATATACAGTCACTGTACATTTAATCGAAATATGTTCGTAATCGCAACAGCCTTTTTATATGGATTCGAGTTGTAGTATTATTATTCTATTCTATTCTACAGTCATTTAGCAGACGCTTTTATCCAAAGCGACTTACATTTGACAGTAAGAACAACACAAGCATGAATTCAAATAAGATGGGACGTCATAATTAAGTGTTAGTCAGACCGCTTTTGAGTCCAGTTGGACCCAGGTGCTGTCATGTAGTGCTAGTGCAGTGCATATAATTTTTTTTTTTTTTTTTTTTTTTGTCATTTTATTTAAATACAGGATCACGATTTCATCACACAATATCAACTTGGTCATAAGTGCATGATTTCATCAGGCCAAGTGTTATATTACTATGCTAATGAAGACTACTCGTCAAATTGCTGTCAGAGGTTTTATAAATATGTGTTTTATTGCATTAATTGAGATTACAAAACACAGCGGATGAGGTTACAAAGGTGTATTCAAAGAAATCCGTGACGAGGGCAATGTAGAATATTCAGGTCCAACTCCCCTTCACCTGTTCCCTCTTCATAATGGCTTGCCCTTTTTGGATGAGGATGTGCTGGACGAGGAAGCCCGCATCCTCAGAAGAGCATTCAGACGTGAACGAGTCTTCAGGGACAGGTCAGAGCAATTTGGAGGCAAAGTGGCCTGGCTCAGTGCATGACTCTAGAGTCTTTCGGGCTAGTCCAATTTATGAGAGACTTTCACAAGGTAGCCCACACATTTGTACTGTAAGCACCTTGGACATTGTGTGTGTAACTCTGTTTTCTAAATTATATTTTGTATTATCAGGTGAATTCTCTGGTGTGCTGCTGGGAGCTAAAGGATACGCCTGTGAGTCATTCCTCTTGACTCCCCTTGCAGATCCCCAAACCCCACCACAGCAGGCCTACAACCATGCACACACCAAGACAAGGGCTCGAATCGAGATGACCTTTGGCCTTCTGAAATCTCGGTTTCAGTGCCTGCACCACCTGAGGATTTCCCCAGACAGAGCCTGTGATGTTATTGCTGCATGCGTAGTACTGCATAACATTGCAGGCCTAAGAAAGGAGAGACCCCCCCCCCCCGAGTGGCTGTTGATGTTGACTGGGAAAATGCTCCCATCTTCCCGGACAACATTAATGGCAGACTTGTCAGGGAGCAATATATTGCAAGTTTCTTCACTTAATTTTTGGATTTAGCCCCTTTATTTAATAAAAGAGCTTTTTCTGTGTGAGCATTTTGTTTAGCACTGGTGGTTCTTTGAAATTCTTTTACATTCATGAAAAGAGGACGGACACCAATGTTCTAGTTCTTTTTTTTTTTATTAAGCAGTCATTGGTCTTGGTTGCTTGGATCCTACGACAGCAAAAGTAACAAGGATTAAAACACTGTATTGCAGATATGGTTACTGTGTGCATTGAAACACTCACTTCTCTTTCTAGTTTCTGGATTTCCAGGTCCAGTTTTCTGAGTGTCCGGCGTTTAATCTCTAGATCCAGCTCTAGTTCTTGGAGCTTTCTCTTTTTGAGTCTGATTTTAACATCTGCCAGCTCTATCTGTCTCTCCAGGTGCTTTGCATAAAGTGTTCTGACAGTTTGTGAAGTCTGTAAAGGAAATGTCAGTTAGCACAGCAGGATTTGTGCATAACGTAGATTTACTTTAGCCAATACTCACAATGTTACCAGGCCGCTTAGGAGACTGTGCAGCATCCGGGTCCTGCTACACATTTTCTATTAGTACCACATCACTGACTTCATATCCTTCATGGAATAAATAAGCAGGCCAATCCCATAAAATTGACATGCCTCAAACCTTCTGGACTCCACTGACAGTCTCCTCATCTGCAGACGTACATTCTGCAGCTGCAGATGTGCCTTCCTCCTGCCGTATACATGCAGCGAGAGGACTCGGATTAAGACTTCACAGAACATACCAAGCCTGTGATTTGGAGACACTGTACTAACCGGATCATCTTCTGGTGGCTCCAAAAGTGTAACTGTGTTCCCAGACACTGCAAGGTTATCCAAAGTCAGACACTATATTATATTTGATTGTGTTCCATGTGCAGTAGAATTGCCGTACTTTGTGTACCTTGTATGAAGCGGACAGTTTCTATGGCTGGGACAGAGTCAGTTATTGTCCCTCCCTGGATCCCCTCCATCACTGGCCTCCCTTTATTTAAATGGAGGCCAGTTCCTCTGCTGGAGTCACATCCTGGCTTGGTGGGCCGCCCCCTGTGCCAGTTCTATAGGCCTTTTTTTAACTGCTACAATCATACAGACATTGAACATGTCAGCAGACACCTCATCTATTCACCTCATTTGTTCACGGTTATCTACTTTGGAGTCACTTACCAGCCTGCAAATTGTTCTTATATTTAATTTTTTCTTGCTGCCAGGTCCTTTTATGGCCAGACAGGTTTGTCCTTTATGAAGGACAGAAAGATAAAATAGATAAAAACGTTACATGAGGAAAATAGATTAAATGACACATTGTGGATAATTGTTTGCTCTACATTTCCTGAGTAACATGCACCTGCTTGTCACTCTTAAAGTATACAACAGTTAGTGGATTTGAAAAGTAATCCTTTAATTGTAGCCTAATTATGACAGTTCCAGTGGAGCACTGTTTATTAATTGTACAGTTTTTGACCACTTACGCATTGAGCCGGTCGGCTATTGTCTGCCAGGCTCTCTCGCGTTCTTTACTTATGGCATTGGTATTGCCTTTTTTCCTTATAATATCCTTAACTTCGTCAGAGAACTCCGTCAGGAGCTGTTGTTCAGCGGCCGTGACGTAGGACGCGCGACTTTTATCCATTTCCCCATCGGTGATTCTGTGAGCGATCGCGAGGTCTGCTTCAGTATGCCGTGCACACGCACTTATCCCAGCTATCTTCACCTGGCTTAACCTAGCCGCACCTTCTCATCCTGGCTCAGTAAACGTGCAACCAATTAAGCCAGGATAGGCCGCGCAAGCTAGGTCAAGCTGGGCTTGCTTAATTATCCTGGATTTCTTTATTCTGGTTTCGTGCAATACCCCTCTGTTCCACCTCAGCGTTGTTGATGTGGATGGTGGGGGTGCTGGTCTACACGCTGTCTCCTGAAGTCCACCATCATCTCCTTAGTTTTGCTGATGTTTACAGAGAGGTTATTTTACTGGCACCAGCTGGTCAGTGATTTCACCTCATCTCTGTAGGCGCTCTAGTCGTTGTTGATGAGGCCTAAGATGGTGGTGTCGTCGGCAAAGCCGCAGTATCTGGTGAGAACCCACAAATACATGGGGAGAACATTAAAACTCCACACAAACTCCAGGCCTTTTGTTGCCTCCTGTTCCAACTTTGTTCAGATGTGTTACTACCATGAACTTCTTAATTAGCTAATATATTCCATGAAATGGTAGAATGTCTCAGTTTCAACATCTGATATGTTATTTACGCTCTACCAGCAACACAATACAGGTTTATGAGATTTGCAAATAATTGCATTCTGTTTTTAATTTAGATTTTACATAGTATCCCTACTTTATTGTAATTGGGGTTGCAAATAAAAAAAAAGAAAAGAGCTCAGATATGACTCCTCTTTCTCACTGAATGATAAAGAGTCAGGGGAACATTTGAAGCACATGTGTTACTGTTCCTGACTATCTACAAGAGAGATGAAAGTGCAGAAACATTATGGTATCACAAATCAAAACTTAGTGATAAGAGTAAAAGGTTACCTGAATTCCAAAAGTCATCGAGATGATGCTTTTTTTTTTTTTTTTTTAAAAAAAAAAAAAAAAAAAAAATATATATATATATATATATAATTATTGTGATTATTTCAGCTAATTCAGCTCTGGGAAGTCAATTATTTAAATCCCAAATCCATTTTGGGGTGCCCAAATCTTTGTATAGTCTTGTTTGACTTTTGTTCTGCAGTTTTCACAATGAACTAATGTTACCTCACTTGTGAGGTCAGAAGTCTTGTTCTTGAAGTGTTTAAACTTTGCCTACCAGTGTACAAGCAAGGTGGCGAAAAGAAATACCTGAGACCTTGGAGTGAGAAAAATCATTAGAAAAAAATAAAAAAAAAAGGGAATGGGACAGGTTCTTAGCTGTGTTATTAAAATCACATTTGAAGTGGTTTCTGACTAAAAATGCATTTAAAGTCTTCTTTGTCCATCATGGAGCACACAAAATGCAGCTGTCTGTCACAATCCGAGGCTGTAGAGTGGAGGGGAACCCAAAAGCAGAACACACAGAGTTGCGGGAGAAAATAACAGTGTTTATTGATAATAAGTGTGAAAGGCTTGGTCCAGGTCCGGGATGCTGTTCCTAAGAGAGTGCAGACGGTTAGTGTGGATATGACGAGGTATGGGAAATAACAGCGGGGAGGAACGGCTTACCGTGTTCCTGTGGGGAAATGACGGCGGAGGGGGTACGCCAGTGAAGGATCTCCAGTTGCGGGAAAAGTGTTGGATGAACGGCAGGGCGAGCAGGCAGGTACAACTTTAGGTGGTGAGGTGGTGGAAGGAGATGTCTCGGTCCAGAGCTGCTAATAAGTTCCAAGGGGTGGATGTCAATGTGCTGAGGAGTAGAGATCACAAGGTTAGGTTTAAATGCAAAGCAAGGCATGAAGATCACTAGGGCAGGCCCGATTACCACGCAGAATTGTGAGACAACCTGGCAAAGACTGGAGCTCCTGCTTGTCCTTAAATAGCTGGGAGTAGAGCAGGACAACGAGCCTGATGATGAGCTGCAGGTGGTGTCAATTGTGGCTCCAGTCTCCGCCCTAAGTCCTCATGGCAACCTGCTCAGCCCCACCTGCAAACTTCAGACACACACAAAGCACCACCATGACACTGTCATCATTTGCTGGGCAGCGCTTTGGTGTCATTTGTGATCTGACAACATATGCAAAGCCCTAAGAGCTTTCACTAGCTGCAGAGGTCTATGTCCTGGATATTTTGATGTCTGGGGTTGTAGCTGTTCGTTAAACAGGCAAACATGCAATGAGAATTTTTTTCCGCACAGTTGTTATTTAATCAAGCTCAGAAGGCCATGAATACGACTCAGACCACACACTGGCACAATCTTTATTTGCAATCACTTGACATCTGCCAAGCTTGATCCTTCTGCTAATTGGTAATTTCTTTGTTTTGCTGTTTTTTTTTATGTAAATGTAGAGATTTGACCCTGCATTGTGGTAAGAGTGATGCAGCTGATACGATCTGTCAATATTCTGTGTTTAAGTTTGCATTTGAATTGTTCTTCCACAACTGAATTGTAAGCAGGTCAAGACAGATTTAGCACTCCTCATCATTCTATGCTTAATACAGTGTTGTTTGATAAGCTTTGTTCCGTAAAGACTTACTGATTTCTGAATAAACCCCACTGAACTAGCACTGAGGTAAATAGAGAGGTGGTGCAAAGTTGAAAGTGGGATTGGTCACCAGTCCTGAAATACTTACAGAGAAGTGCTTGCAGTTATTTATTGTTACAAGAATACTGCTGTTATGTTCCTGTTGTTGAAACTGTGGATTTAAAAACATGAAAATACACTTACAGTTCATTTCCCACAGAGATTACATCACTGCTGAACTCCTGGTTTAGAAATGTTAATCCAAATGAAAACATTGAAATATGCATGTGTTGTGTACAGTCTTGAAAATGTCTATTGTATTTTATTGGATTCTATTTTTTTCTATACTTGTGTAATTTATCCTAACACGATATGCATCCACAAAGTCTACTTGTGTTGAGGAGTAATTACAAGTCTCAATATGCACAACTATTTAGCCATATCAAATATCATTAACCACATGGCACCACTGTGGACTCTCTGTGTACACTCTCTGTACTTAAAAGTGCAGTATTTACTACTGGAGTATATTTTACTGCCAAGTGTGAAGAGTTGCTGGTATTGTTTTTCTCTTACAGGTCTGGTTTTACACAGATTAGTCAATATGCCATTTCACAAACATGCAACATGCAGTCATAGACTTTCAAGGTGTGAAGTCAAAATTCACATAACAGCAAAGTTTGAGGATTATTGTAATCAAACTCCTGAATCCTCAATATAATATATTTCTGCACTGATAACTGAGTAGTCTATGACAGATCAGTGTGTCGTAGCTGGTGTGAGCCTCTTGTGATATGGTCTCTGTTTATGCTCTGCACTGCAAACAGCAGGTAGACTTTGACATTTGCTGTGTGTTTCACTATCTGATTATTGACCACTCTTTGTGTTCCTTTTCTTGTTCTTCCTTATAGCGTGATTCCCACCAAACTGCCACTCTGTAGTTTGTTATTCCTCACATCTGCTCTTTTTGGAGACAGAAAATAATGGCCAGAGGTGACTTCTGCCAACCTCACCTGAACATATTCTGGCTTACCTTTTCGTACATTGTGTACAGTATGCTCTGCATGTGTGTACGTTCACATGACCAACCTTTCTTTTGATTCTCCTGCAGGGTGTGGTGTAGGACACATTGAAGGGTTCAGACAGAATAAATAAAAGGTTTCTGAGTTGGTTCGACAAGACCTAGTAAGTGTGATCTCTTAAGGCAAGTTGGTGACTTTGTAGGATGCAAAATTGATAATGAAAGGACAATTCATACCATGGTCTAAAAAGGACAAATGGTCTACATCTACAAAAACTCCACTGAAAGATATTGATTTTCATATCAAGGTAAAAATTTCATTACTTTCTTGGTATATTCTCTGGCTGCAAATTGACAAGTTATGTGAAACTTGAAACTGTTCATATTTGCTTTGCACTCCACATGTGTAATTAGATTAAAATTTTTCTGATAGTTGAAGAAGATAAAAATATGGAATAAATATGGAACTACCAAAACAATTTTCACAGCTCATAATTATACAGAACAGCCAACCAGACAACTCTCTTTAGTGGGGCATGATAAGAAATGAAAAGATTATACTGTGTTGGACGCAGTGCATAGACAAAAGTTGATGAATGGCACCACCCATTAAAGTCTGTACTTTTTATTTTTGATTTTTGCATGATAATCAGCTGTGTATTCCTAAGAAGTTGTTTTGCATCGGTCTTTTGGCTCAGCCTGTATGCATTTGGTTCTGCATGGACAGTGGCACATTTTATTTGCATACAACTTGTATTTAAACTTGAAATCTGTAGTACTGCTTCAAGTGAAACAGCTTTGGACAGGTGCTGTTTTTGGCTTCGATAAAGGCAAGATCATTTTAAAGACACATTTAAAGGATCACAAGAAAGTCTGACTCCTTAAAAGGAAAATACAAAGATTAGGAAGTTCAAGACTATTCCCTGTAATGCAATGCACTTTTATGTAATTGCATGAAGCTGCCATGTTTGTACTTCAAACAGGCAAAAGCATATCTTATAGATTTTCATCACAACATAAGTCAGATGGTATTTGTTTAAGTTAAAACAAGAGTGAGATAATACCTCAGTGAGCCTAATCATTTGAATAATTTACACACAGCTGAGAAGTTTCCTTGTAGAGGGACTTTTGCTTTTTTTTATTCTTTTCTTCTGAAAAGGGGTTGCATTAAGGCACTGAAAAATACATTTTAACTTTGAAAACGACTAGCATATATTTTATTCCAGCCCACCAACAAAGTCATTACCATTTTATTAACTATTAAAAAAATGTTCAAAGTCTTCTAGGAGGCATTTTGTTTTTATTTCTGTCCATACTCCTCCCATCCATCGCCCACACGTGCCCGCAGGTGTGGCAACAATGACAACGCGGAAGTGAGCTGATAAGAGTTCAGAGAGCGGCTGAAGTACAGCTGTTTTCAGACATACACGATGCCTGCCGACGGCGATATCAGATACTGTCAAAGATTTTCCTATGCACTCCTTAAATTCAGCCTGTTCTTCTATGCCTGCATCTGGTGGGTGAGTACCAACGTGATAATCGCGAAAAAGGAGCGCGCGACCTCTTGTTTATTAGTCCGGCTGGTAGATGGGGGGTTGTGTGTGTGTGTGTGTGTGTTTCTACTGGTTAAAGATGGCATGATTGTTGTTCAAGTTAATTAAAAACATGACTTTTTTTTGTTGTTATTTTACTCTCGCGTGTAGCCTTTGATATACAGCTGTGAAGCGACAGGTATACATGTGGCGTAATGATATTCCCCCGATAAAATCATCTTATGTTGTGGCCACACCCTCCTGAGTTTTTTTTTTAAACCCTTTACCTTTTGCTTGCTACTACAGAGTAAATTAGCGGCTAAGTAAAGGTAAAGGGAGGAATAATAAAATGTCTGAGATTACACAAACTGTAGGAACATGATTTGTTGTGTCCAGCTGTGGTCAGACTTCACCACAGAATGAATCATTTGATGAAAGAGCACATGATAAATTGGTGGATTGTGGATTTTAGTAAACACAATATGGTTAAATGACAGTATTAGATTACTCCAAATGATTGATTTGGAGGTGGTTCAGTACAGTTATCAAGGCTGTATTCCTTCTTTGAGTTATCAGTCTGAGATAACCTGTTTCACCTGTTTCAGGACTCCTTGTTTAGCTCTTATGGATCATGCTGTTAAGTAGAGTGTGGATGATACATAATTTTTTGAAGATGTTCCGCTTCCACATGCCATTTGCTAGAGGGGTGGTATTACCCATAACCCCTCTCTAAAATATCAATATTCATACATACTTGGCTATATGTTTAACTATGGAAATATTCTTATGGTGACTGGTCTTTAGTACCTTAGTACATTTACTGGCTCGCTGATTTTGAGCTTTACCTCCCAACAACTTCTGACCTTATTTTACTCCATATTCTCATATTTGTACCTCTTGGGCTGTACATTCCTGGTCCTGGACAAGCCTACTGGATCCAGTCTACGCCAAAGAAATTTAATCAAATCTTATAGTTATCTAATGTGGCCAAAAGTCTGCTCCCAATATTCATCAGGCAATTGTGGCACTTTGTCTTTAGAGTCATTTTATAAGGACAGCCATTTTTATGTTATTTAAAAAAAAAAAAGTTTAAATCCCCAAATCAAACAGAACATCTACAAGCAGATGTGGCTGCCTCCAAATCCAACATTTTCTTAAAAGCATCTAATGAGACCAAGTCATGAAGTCTCAGGTCTTTCTGCAGTTTGTTCCAGATAAAGGGAGCAGCACACAAGAAAGCCCTTTCCCCATCTCATTTTAGACCCTGCTCTGTTTTTCTCAACTTTTTTTTTTAGTTGGTGATCATTTCGGTAAGAGCAACCAAGCACACAATAATTTTAGAGATTTTAAATGCTACTTTAAATATCTGAATTACTTCCCATTTATTACAAAAAAACACACAAAAAAAATACCCCACAAAAACTGAATTATTTTCCGTATAATAAATATAAGAGAGATGGGTCTTTAATGGTGATTAGAAATTTGCATATATCAAAGAGTAGCAACAAAGCTGATTTGATTCATTTGTATTTTTTATGTAGTGCTAGAACCTCCCTCTGGGGACTCTTATGGCAAAAATGTACATGTGCAAAAAAAATACTTTAAAATCATCACACATCAGGATTTTTCTGCAATCACTTGAGTACCTTCAGACTTGCTCAAAACTAATATTTAATCATTTTAGGCTTTTAACCATTTAAATGCCAGTTTAAATTTTCCATCAATCCATTTTCTGCCGCTTATTTGGGATCGGGTCGCGGTGGCAGCTGTTTAAGCAGGGAAACCCAGACTTCCCTCTTCCTGGCCACATTCACCAACTCGTCCGGGGGGATCCTGAGGCGTTCCCAGGCCAGCCAAGAAATGTAGTCGTTCCAGCGTGTCCTGGATCTTCCCCGGGGGCCTTTTTCCAGTGGGACGTGCCCGGAACACACACACTCACCAGGGAGGCGTCCAGGAGGCATCCTGACCAGATGCCTGAGCCACCTCACCTAGCTCCTCTCAATGTGGAGGAGCAGCGACTCTACTCTGAGCCCCTCCTGGATCACTGAGCTTCTCACGCTATCTCTAAGAGAGAGCCCAGCAACCCTGCGGAAAAAAAACTCAGTTTAAAAATTTAAATCATTAATTATCATTTGAAAAAAGAAAAAAAACATACAAAACATGAAATATTTTCTATAAACTAAATATTACTGGAATGGGACTGTCGTGATTAGTCTTGGATATGTCAAAGATCAACAACTAAATGTATTTGATGTCATTAGCATTTTTTTTTGTATTGTTAGCTACTTTCTCTGGTGACCTTCATGACCAAAAGTACCCCATTGACCTCCATTAAAACTCCCTATTTTAATGTCATGGTCCTTAAAGTTCAAAATAATTTATTATTTAATGTCAGCATTTCATTTACAGGTAATGATATTTGACAATTTTACTTAATTCCATCAAATTCAGCTGGTTCTGCATTTGTAGACAGATGCAGGAAATGCTGGTATTTTGTGTTCTCTTTTCAATCAAAATTGTGTAATTTTAACTTTTTATGAGAATTTAGAGGGAAACCTTCTTTAAATATATAAAGTTAGTAACTTAATTTAGTTATTTTTTGTTTTATCTTTTTAAAGTAACATCAGACCACAGATATCTCAACAAATACCATTGACAGAACAAGTTTTATAGCAAGATTATAAAGCTTTATTAATTTTTTGGCAACGTAAACAGCCCTGCATTTGGTTGCTCTTATAGAAAGAATAATATATATTTTGTGTATGACAGATGCTTAATTGACATTTGAATTGAAAAGCATTTATTTGTTTTATGTGGCAAATTGCTAAAGCTTTTCTGTGCATGGTGTGCAGGTGGAGATGCACAGAGGGCTGGTGTGAGGTTTATTATCGCGAATGAAAGCTGCGCTGATAGGGGGGGTGAGGCAGATGAATGACATTTATTTACTTTGTTCCTGCAACTTGTTGATTCCGTCTTGCTAAGACATTTTCACTACAGCATGTCTTGAAGAGTGTGGTTAATGTTCATTTACACTATTCTGTCAGTACTGATAAGTAATTGTGGAGCAGCTTTTGCACTCAGGTAGTGAGTTATTGGAAAGTTTGTATTGCTTGAATAAATTCTTAAATTACTAATACTTTCGTATTTTTGAAGTTTTCGTCAAATTTCTTAAGCTGCCAATATAACTATGTCTGAGGAGTATTATTTGTTCTTAGTGTCCTTTTTTCAGATTCTAATTGACCCGTTTTCACTATCATTTCTCTGTCCTGTGGGACAGGATGTGCATGTGCTGGATATCAGCTGCTGAGGATGTAAACAAGTCAAGTAGAACAGTGTGCAGTACATTAGAGGAACAATGTCCAGAAGGTGATGAGTAATTTCCTGCCTACTGTGGGCAAAAATTTAGGTTGCACAAAGGCAGTCGCTAACTGTTGTTGTAGAAAAATTACCAAGAGTCTGGAATGAGTAAAAGTATATAAGGTTTATTTACAGGAGAAGTATTGAATAAAGAATTACTTGCAAGTAATGAGAGTGGTCGTCCCGACTCGCGTGAAATCGGGAGAGACTCTGAGGATTCATCAGAGAAAAACTTGTTTTTTTCAGCTGGTTCCCGACTGAAGTTCAAACAGCAAAATAATAAATGAGGAATAGAAGACTGAGTGGCCCCACTTTCTTCCAGTTTTTAGACAAAGCCCACATACCAAAACGAGCTGGTATCCCAAACAACTATTGCTATCTAGCAGGTCGAAAACCAGTCTCAACTCTGCCATATCAGAGCTCTGGGAAGAAAGTGGTCAGTCTGACCTCACACACGCATACACAATGAAAACTAACTTCAGTATTCTGTAAAATAAGAACACACAATATAAAAACGTAATAGTGAATGGATTAACAATAATAAATGAATAAAGAAAACTGAATTTACATGTGATTATTATATGAGTATATATGAGCGATTACCATATGCAGAAAAATTTCTTTCGCACTGTTAATGAATGTGAAACTGTTAAAGCTAAAACGATGACGTGTCACTGTCTGTTTTGTTTTAAATTCTTATTCCACAACAGTACAAAATTGCATTATGGCTAAGATGGCAGAATAGATTATCAACATGTAAATGGTAAATGGACTTGTACTCATATAGCGCTTTTCCAGTCAGTTTGACCACTCAAAGCTCTTTACACTACTTATCACATTCACCCATACATTCACACCCCGATAGGCACATCGGGAGGCAACGTGGGGTTAAGTGTCTTGCCAACACTTCGGCATGTAGTCAATGGAAGCCATTGACTACACTTCGGCATGTAGTCAATGGAAGCCTGGAATCGATCCGCCTACCTTCCGGTCGAAAGATGACTGCTTTTCCTCCTGAGCTACAGCCGCCATGTAATAGAGATGTATGCATGGATTTGTTCACATACTAAAAACTTTATTTATCCCATATAGGCAATTCCTTTGCAGCTTACCACAGACACCAGTCAACATTCAAACTGTCAGACATGAATCAGTACAGAGTACAAATTATATCGTTGGAAGACAACAACAAATCCACCCTATCCATCCATCCATCCCTCTCCTTGGCTACATTTGCCACCTCGTCTAGGGGGATCCTGAGATGTTCCCAGCCCAGCCAAGAGATGTAGTCCATCCAGCGTGTCCTGGGTCTTCCTCCAGGCCTCCTTCCAGTAGGACATGTCTGGAACGCCCCACCAGGGAGGCGTCCAGGAGGCATCCTGATGCCACCTCATCTGGCTCCTCTCGATGCGGAGGAGCAGTGGCTCTACTCTGAGCCCCTTCCAGATGACTGAGCTTTTCACCCTATGTCTAAGGGAGAGCCTGGCCACCCTGCATGGGAAACTAATTTCCACTGCTTGTGTTTGTGTTCTTGTTCTTTCGGTCAAACCTACAAATTGGGACAATAAGTGAGGGTAGGAACATAAGTCGACCGGTAAATCAAGAGCTTTGCATTTTGGCTTAGCTCCTTCTTCACCATGAGAGACCGATGCAGAGTCCGCATCACTGCAGATGCCGCACCGATCTGCCTGTCAATCTCCTGCTCCATCCTTCCCTCATTCGTGAACAGGACCGCGAGATACTTGAACTCCTTCACTGAGGGCAGTTTCGCATTCCCTACCCAGAGAAAGCACTCCACCCTCTTCCGGCTGAGGACCATGGTCTTGGATTTGGAGGTGCTGATTCTCATCCCAACCTCTTCAGACTTTCCCGCGAATCACTCCAGCAAGAATTGTAGATCATGGCTAAATGAAGCCAACAGAACCATATCATCTGCAAAAAGCAGAGATCCAATCCTGAGGCCACCAAACTGGATCCACCTCGGCTGCACCTAGAAATTCTGTGCATAAAAGTTATGAACAGAATCTGTGACAAAGGGCTGCCCTGGTAGAATTTCCTCACTGGAAAATATTCCAGTTTACTGCCAGCAATGCGGACCAAACTCTGGCACTGGTTGTACAAGGATTAGACAGCTCATACAAAGGGTCTGGCACTCCATACTCCTGGAACACCCACTGCAAGATTTCCCCAGGGACACGGTCAAACACCTTCGCTAAGTCCACAAAGTAAATGTAGACTGGCTGGGGGAACTCTCATGCCCCCTCTAAGACCCTGAAGACGGTGTAGAGCTGGCCCACTGTTCCATGAACAGGACAAAAACCACAATGCTCCTCCTTCATCTGATGTTTGACAGACCCTCCTCTCCAGGACCCCCGCATAGACCTTACCAGGGAGACTGAGGAGTGTGATTCCCCTGTATTTAGAGCACACCCTCTGGTCCCCCATTTTGGGGAGGGGGACCACCAACCCTGTCCTCCTGTCCTGAGACACTGTCCCTGATGTTCACACGATGCTGCAGAGGCATGTCAACCAAGACAGTCCTACAGCATCCAGAGCCTTAAGAAGCTCCGAGCGGATCTTGTCCAAAACCGGGGCCCTGCCACCGAGGAGTTTTTAACCACTTTTAACCTCAGCCTCAGAGACAGGAGAGTCCATACCATGGTTCCCTGACTGTGCTTCCTCATCAGAATATGTGTCAGTGGGATTGAGTTGGTCTTCAAAGTATTTCTTCCACGAACCATATCCTGAGTCAAGGTCAGCAGCCCCCCATCCCCATTGTACACAGTGTTGATGGAGCACTGCTTCCCCCTCCTTTTATGCCTGAACCTGCACCCCGAAGCATCAGCAGGAACGGGCGGAGCCCTTTGCCCAAAAGGCCCAGCATGTCCACAGAGCACCAAGCCTAGCACAGCCAAAGCAGACACAGCAGCAGCCCACTCAGGCCAGAGCAGAGGGGCTCCCAGACCGGAGCCCCATGGTGCGACGGGGCAGGGGCACCGGGCAGCCCAGGGCAACAGCAAGCAGGCCCAGGGGGTGCCGGGCCCAGAGGGCGCCAGGCCCAGCGGGCGCCGGGCACTGTGGCGCGGGCCGCACGGAGGGCAGGCACCCCACAGGTCCAAGGGCCACCCATTCCCCGCAGCAAAGCCCCGCCCAGGAACCCGACGGGGCCCGACCGCCCCAGGCAAAACCACCGCGGGCCACGCCAACCCAACACCAAGGCTAGGCACCCAGGGACAAGAACATGTACGCAGCCCCCCCATATCCCCTTTACTCTTCCCAAAAAAAACCTCTTTACCCCAGCCCTTACCCATTCACCCTACCCTTACCCAATCATTCAGATTAATATTAATGCAAATCAACTTTAAATACCGTACATTCAAATAAAACATTTTTCTCATTGTGTTGCCATTGCCAAAATTCATGTACGTTGAGTTTTTTAAACCAGCTACATGATGCTCTTTGTTTCTTTTATTTACTCAAGTTGACTGAGCTCTTTTGATACTGGCTCATACTTTCACACAAACACTTCCCATTTATGACTTTCTATTTAATTCAGGTCTTTGACTTTTGACCTCTGGGCAGATGTAATTGCACTTTAACTAGGACTATGGGAATCATTACATATTCAGGCCTTCACGTTCTGGCAACCTTTGCCTCCGTTATATGCCTAATTAGCTTCTTAACTTCAGCATGGTCTGCTAAGTCCAAGGCAGAGAAAATTCCCTCCTGTTATTCTTTCTGTAATCTTACTTTTGTGCATACTAAACAAGCAAGTGTTATTTCTAAAAGAATGTAACTCACTGAGTCTTTAATCATTGTAGTGCTTTGTACTAATTTCCTACATCAGCAAGCCACCGTTCCTACAGTCAAAATACTTGCAGTGCAGTCAAAAGTTTGGACACACTTTCTCATTTCATCTTCTATGGGATGGGAAAGGCTTGTTAGCAGATCTTATGTCCATCTTCTGCAGTGCTGTCTGTGAGCTTTTTCTGCTTTTTAAACTCACTTTTTACAGGCCTATAAAGCTACAGTATGTTGTTTATCCTGTTCCTTGCCAATTGCTGCTCAGTACTGCCAGCTATTAATATTTTTTTATAACTTTAATATTAGTAGAAAACACAGGTTTAATACATATATACAGACAAAGACTCCACACATGTTTAATATACATGGAGATAACAATCAACAATGCAAAAAAAAAAATTATAATTGTGATAAAGTGTTGTTGGCTGAGGACAATGTTTCTAAATAAATGTTAGATTGGCTCATCTATTTGTAGCTATACTGTACATGTATAATATGAAGGAACACTTGTCATGATTCAAGTGTTTCATTTACATTCTGCTAAATATAAGACACCATCCAATCTTTCTATGTACAAGTCCATCTTCAGTTGTAGCCTTGCAGTGATATTTTCCATACAATTCACTGCTGTCAGCCTTTGTATTCATTGCTCCAATGTTGGTGAATGTGGTTTAAGTCAGTTCTAACATTTCTTTGACCCAGTCTCCCCACTCTTAGCTGCAGTTTTATTCTGTTCTCACAGTTACATTTAAGATTAAACCCTGCACTGTCAGTAGCAGCATAGTCAAGTAGTTATAGTGGTCTGACGATGTTATCTTGGGCTTCTGCACTTATATTGTCACTAAGTTATCCAACAGCTAAGTGTATCCTGATAAACACTGCGCTGCCTGTGTTATGGCATTTGCTCCAACAAGACAAGAGCTAAATTGCGGAGATATATTTTCTGTGTTGTTTTTTTATTTGACTGTCAGTATGATTATGCAAAAAATTGTGATGTGAATAAAATTCCAAGACTTTCATTGTCTTGTAATTTGGTTAAAATGAGGTTAAATGGGCCAGCATCATTCCTGATTCTTACTTCCGTTGTTGTTGGAAGAAATTTAGAATTTGTCTGTCTTGTCTGACTGGTCTTTTCTCCTCTTGGTGAAGTGAAAGTGAGTTTGTGGCAAGTCAGCCAGCAGCAGGTCACCATAACAGACGGCAAGCAGGGACATGTAAGGAAAAAACATCATGGTGGATTATAAACAGTGTTGGACCGCTGGAATACTTATGTTAAACACACCTCTTTTCTTTCCTTCCTCTCTATGTGCATACTTATGTCCTCTTCCTCTCAGACATACAATTAATCAGTGTTAATGCTAAATACAGAGGTGTGTGTGTGTGTGTGTGTGTGTGTGTGTGTGTG
Source organism: Melanotaenia boesemani (assembly GCF_017639745.1). Taxonomy (NCBI): domain Eukaryota; kingdom Metazoa; phylum Chordata; class Actinopteri; order Atheriniformes; family Melanotaeniidae; genus Melanotaenia; species Melanotaenia boesemani. The sequence continues at coordinate 25,352,368 of NC_055682.1, forward strand.
TGTGTGTGTGTGTGTGTGTGTGTGTGTGTGTGTGTGTGTGTGTGTGTGTGTGTTTTGGGGGGAGATACCTGTACGTATTCATGATTCTTAATTCCAAATCTGATACCTCTGTAGCCAGCTGCTTTCCATTAAAAGCCTGCAAAAGCACTAAAACCTGCAAGTAATGTCTCTTGTCCTTATCTGCCAATTGATGATAAATTAAATTCATAACATGTGCACTTGACTTGGTGTCAGTTTTTCCCAGCCTTCTACATATGTTTGCTTTACCTGCAGTAAGATTTATTCTGTATTTTAATACATGCATTTGCAACAAAGCTGCTCTTACTGTATTTTTCTTTTACAATAGAACAATGTAATAGGGACTAAAACAAATCATCTTGTTGTCATCAGTTTTAAACCTTTTAAACTTGCCGCTCTGTGCTGGTTGTTATAGTCTTTATTTTATAGCCTTATCTGATAAAGTCACATAGAGAAAAGCTGTCCTGTGGTTTTGTTTTTATTTACATGTAAAATCTTAACTGAAAAACCGAAACAAGAAAATGTCATGTCTTTTAACACAACTGACATTTGGGTAACAAATGAAGAGAAAAGCACTCACTCACATGTCAGCTGCCTACATCCTGTGTTTTTAACATGCCATACCTGCCACTCACTGACCAAAGCATTACAGAGAAATATGCTTAAAGCAAGAGGTATGGCTCGTGAGGCAGAATAGGTAAGTATTAATAGATTTGTCACCAGGTTTTTTCCTTTTTTTTTCCTTGAAATGTCAGAAAATATAAAAAAAAAAGTACTATGCTGACAACAGTGTTTGACGCCTAAAATAATAAATCCATTAAACCAATACATTTTAAAATAAACATTTTTACTTGATACAACATCTCTTGAACAAACTGTGTTAAAACAAATGTAAGTGCAGCATAAGATTTGTAGGACTGATGGCAGCATGCTAACGTTCTGAGCTATACCCATCTCAGATTATGAATTATGGCTACATTAGCCTAAATAAGTTAACATAAGCTCTGTGAATATTGTGTGTGCATGTCTGCTGTAGTGCTGTTGTGCAGACATTGCTGCTCACAAACATTACATATTTTCTATCTGAAACTTTCTCACTTTAAATTCTGTGTGCTGGTCATAATTACTTTTTGGTAGTTCTTAGATAAGTTTGAGGTTTAACCCCCTTTTTTTATTTTTTATTCCAAATGGTTTTTATTTGCATAGTGGTGTTTGTATGTTAACAGACCACAATCACTCAAAAATCTTCCTTTTTTTAACTTTTCTCTTCAGGGTTGCCTCAGTAAATCATCGGCCTCCATCCTCTTACACCAACTAACGTCATTTCCTCCTCCACTACATCTATGAATTTCTTCACTGGTCTTCCTAGGCTAGTAGCTTATAAAACGCCTAACCATTAACCAAAACACTGTTACCAAATTACCATTACCAACAAAATTAACATTGAAGAAAAGAACATCACCACCGTTGATAGTTAGAGCAACCTAAAAAAATATTACCCACAACAAGATCTTCAGCATTTAACTTTTCTTGATACTAAAAAAATTTAAGTACTTTTTTTTTAAATGATTTTAAAATATAAGTCATTTTAAGTCATCAGAACAACTATTCCACAGTTTGACAGCAGTGACAGATAAACAATTAATCTTAATATTTGTCTGTACCATGAGTTTGCTAAATATTTAATTTCCTCTAAGCTCATAACATTTCTCCTTCTTTTTAAACAGTGTCTATATACAGAATGGCAACTGATTATTAACTTTATACATAATTTAATTGTGTTGTAAAATACTAGATCTACTAGATCTAAATTTCAGTATGTGTAACTGAATAAAGAGTGGATTTGTTGGTTCACAATACTTTTTTTTTTTTTTTTTAACAAATTGTACATATGACCTTCTTTTGTAGTAAGAAAACTGAATTTGTCTCTGTGTGTGTGATAAGTGTTTCCCCAAATCCCTACACAATAGGTCAAATATGGAACAAGCAATGAGTTACATAAAATTAAAAGTGATTTCTGACACAGATAGTCCTTTACTTTGTACAGGGTTGCAATAGATTCAATGGTTTTGACATAATTTATGTGATTTCCAATTTAGATTATGGTCTACAATAACTCCTAAAAACTTAACTTCTACTGATATATTTACCATCCCTCTGCTTTACATGCCAAAACCATCTTTGTCTGGCCTCTCTGACTTTGTCTTCATAACATGTAACATGTGCTGTCCATCTGATGTCCTCATTCCTGATCCTTTCCATCCTCGTCACTCTCAAAGAGAACCTGAACATTTTATTCTCTGCTACCTCTGGTTCTGCCACATGTATTTTCTTCAGGGCCATTGTATAACCGTACAACATCACTGGTCTCAGCACTGTTTTGTACTGTCCTTTTATTCTCGCTGATATTTGCAAATGAATAAAATCTTCACACACTTATACTGCCTGAATTGCCTAGTCCTGTTAAAGTTTTAAGAAATGAGATGGCAGCTGCATAAAAACTTGACTCAAACTCAAAGTTCACCATGTGAACTCTGTCTGAACTACACTACAGGCTTTTGTTACTGTTTTCAAGTACATTGGTAAATTACTATAATTCTTATGTCGGCACAGACATAATTAACTTAAATGCTGCAAATGGGCCAGTGATGATGAGGGCTGGCCCACAAAAGGAGATCATTATTAGCTTTAAAATGATTCAGCTAATTTATTATATTTCTTGTCAAACTGACTACTACACAGTGGCATTCACATTGCATGCACATTTATCAATAGAGACGTGAGAATGTTTAGAATATTCTCTTTTTTATTTACCTGTCATAAGACAGTAATAGATAAATTTAGGTACTAACAATTTAGTCATTTAATTATGTTAGATTATTTATCAAATTCAACAAGTTTAGCAGTGGATTGTAAAACAGACTTCTGATCTATAAAATACTTTGCCCATTTGCTAAATTTTGTGTTTTGTTCATCGGACAATAGTTACAGATTTACTGTTCAATAATCAAAAGTTGCAAAGCTATAAGCAAGTTTTGTCCAAGTAAAGTAGTTTTCCTTTAAAATAAATTATGTTTTCATTGTTTGTTTTTTTCATTTGCAAATATAGCACATCTCCCGTGTAATAAACCAACACAACTCGTTTAACACTTTATAAATGCAAAAAGATAGCAGTTAACTGAAATCACTAACCAGCCTAAATTAATTCCTTTGTTTTTACCTCAGTGATCACATTAGCAACCTGCAATTGCCATGTGCTTTATGACAGTGAATAAATCTGTCCACGTGGCCTTGTACTTTTATATTTGTCTGGATCTCATCATCAGGACAGATGTGGTCATTTGTAGCTGTGTCTTCATCCTCCACTGCATACAGTGATGGAGAGCAGAATGTGTTGCAAACGCCCTCTCTATCTGCTTTGTCCTAAAAAACATTTTAGCTCCCAACAGCCTTCATAAAAGAAGTGTGTTTTTGTCTGTTACATGTTTTATATCAATGGTCACTTCCAAGGTTGGGTAAAAAAAGAAATGCTACATGCAGCCACACCTTCTCCTGCAGCTAATGTAGGAGAAGGCTAGTTACTAAAGGGATGCGTTTTCAAATATATAATTTCTTAATATAGTTAGTTTAATGGATAATCAAAACTAGCATGTCAAGTCATTAAGTCAAGGAATAGAAGAAAAATAATGACAATGGAGTTTTTAAATTATTAAACCAGGCCTATTATAATATTTTTTATCTGAATCTTTTGTTAAAATTTCAGAAGTAGATTTAATTTGTCTTAAGTTCTTCTATGTATGAGTGCTGGAAGCATTTCATCTTTTTAAATTTCCACAGCAAAGGTTTGTAGATACAATCTCCCTTAAAGATAGTCCGTGAGTAGTCATGTCGGAGGTGCTTTTCTTTTCATTCGGTGACATTTTGGAGAGATGACCCTTTGCACTTACCTCTCCCCTCATATTATCTCTGTTAGACGTTGACAGGTGCATTTGCTGATTACACAAATAGTTGCTGCCAAATGGTAATTTGATTTCATTGACCTTTTGAATAAGGATCACATTAACATTTTTTATTTTTACATTAAAGAGCCTTGACAGTCTGCATTATTCAGTTTGCTGGGAGCAGTAAAAGGCAGTTCAGAAGGAAGGGGCGCCAGCATAAAGCTGTTTTTAATAGATATTACAGCTGTGGAAAAAAAAACAGTTTTCTGCCATTTGTTTTACTACACTTGTGGTTTAATTATGGTAATCTGTCATTACAAACTTTCAGATTATTTTTCTCCATTATTTTTCCCTCTTGCAAGCGAGCCCCGCTAAGTCATTGGTATATAGTGCACTGGTGACTCTAATTGGTCCCTCAACAAAGATAGATGTGTGTTGCCCCATCTTGTAGCCATTACTGTCTAAAGATCCTGTATCTGCTACCGCTTGCTGACATTCACAGTAGCATGAATAGCTAGACTGACATTATTAGACAGTGGTCCACAGTTATTGATAAGGGTATCTTATCTGGAGATCTAAGTTATCCTGTTTTTAATATTAGTTAGAAATCAGCACATTAAACTATTCTTCATCTGTCAGAAACTGCTTTTGATAACTGACAATCCACTCTGGAAAATAAAACTCAAATCTAGTTATAATAAGGTATCAGAAATTAGTAAAGAAATGGCTTCAAACATTTGCAAAGACTATTAATGTTTTAATTTTTTTTAGATATTTGACATAGTAGATAGTTTTTGTTGTAGGCTAGCTGGACACCAGTGTGATCTGTTTGTTTTACTGACCAAATGATTTTTATTTTCTGGTCACAACGTTGTTTCTAATAAGAGCAAATAAGCTGGAGGGCAACATGGATGCCTAGAAATTTAGTGTCGGATTGACAACAGTTCACCTAAATTTAACCTGCTGTTGTTGTTGGGGTTAAAATCCAATGTTTCCTCTGTCATGACAGCATGTCGTTTCTCCTCTGCTCTACCACTGCTGTTCAAACAGCCAAGAACTTTACAAGTCCTTCCAGATTTCCTTGACACTATTAAAAACATTCGTACAGTCAGTACAGTTCTTATCTCTTCTGCTCTGACACTGCTGCAGTGGCGTTTCTGTGTATGTCAGAGGGTGTCCTTCTGGTGTTTGCCTGAATTTGTCTTTACAAAGTCTGTAGATTATTAGTTTCTCAGCACCAGTGGTTCTCAAATACTATGTTAAAATTTTCTTTCGATGATATCAGAGTAATGTGTGGAAAGAAAAGAGAAGAGAAAGGTGCTGCTCTTGTGTGTGGGTGTGTGTTTTCCTAATAGATTTACCAAGTCCTAATCTTAAGTACTGCACAGATCTCAATCAAGGAAAGCTGCCCACCCAAACCAGCTACCAGCACTCTGCTCTTTCTGCTCTCTAAATGAGGACAAAGTCTCTAAATTTTTACTCCACTCAAAACCCACAACCTGTCCTCTTGATCCTGTCCCTACCAACATCCTGCAAAGAATTCTACTTACAATCAAATCTGCAGTAACCCATATTATCAACTCCTCTCTTAAATCCAGTGTCTTTCCGTCTGCCTTCAAGCAAGCTTTGGTTACCCCCCTGCTGAAGAAACCTACACTCAACCCAGCCCTGGTTGAAAACTACCGGCCGGTCTCACTGCTTCCATTAATATCTAAACTACTAGAGTGTGCCGTCTTCAGTCAGGTTTTCACAGTTCCTCCAAGATAACAACCTGTTCAATCCATATCAGTCTGACTATAGGCAAGGTCACTCTACTGAAACTGCTCTTCTGTCAGTTACTGATTCTCTACGGCTTGCCAGATCCGCTGGTCAATCCTCAGTCCTTATACTGCTGGGCCTGTCCGCTCCCTTTGACATGGTTAACCATCAGATCCTCCTCTCCACACTCTCAGAGCTTGGCATCTCAGGATCTGTCCTCTCGTGGTTCATGTCCTACCTCACAGGAAGATCCTTCAGAGTATCTTGGTGTGGGGGAGTGTCCAGATTGCATGAGCTGACAACAGAGGTGCCTCAGGTCTTGGTGTTTGGCCCTCTTTTTTTTTTTTATACACCTCCTCACTCGGTGCAGTCATTGGCATGACGCAACCGTCTCAATGTGAACATCAGCATGCCTTGCTGATATCTCCGCATGGATGAAGGATCACCACCTTCAGCTAAATCTGTCCAAGACCGAGCTTATTGTCTGTACAGCCAATTCTTTCTTACCGCCACAGATAAGCATGCAGCTTGACACTATCACGCATGTGCCTACGTCTTCTACCAGGAATCTTGGTGTCATGGTAGACAACCAGCTGACCTTGAAAGTCCATGTTGCCTCGGTTGCTCGATCTTGCCGTTTTGCTCTTTACAGCATCAGGAGGATCAGACCATACCTGACTGAACACACGGCACAGCTCCTGGTCCAGGCTCTGGTCATTTCACGCACTGTCTACTGCATCTCCTTACTGGCTGGCCTGCCTGCATGCTCAGTTAAACCTCTGCAGATGATTCAGAATGCAGCAGCATGTCTGGTCTTCAACCAGCCCAAAAGAGCTCATGTCACTCCGCTGCTCATCGCTCTTCACTGGCTTTCAGTTGCAACGCGTATTAAATTCAAAGCTCTGCTTCTGGCTTACAAAACAATAACCCAAACAGCTCCTGTCTACCTTCGCTCCTTAATCCAGAGCTACACTCCCTCTACACAGTAGCTGCGTTTCCATTACAGTATTTCGCAAAATAAAAGCGATATTTCTAAGATTTCGATAAAGTGCAGTTGCGATTTGCAGGTGTTTCCATTGAATGGTGTTTAGCACATTAGCCGTTATTCTCGTAAAATCCCGCTAGACTCCACTATGAGGAGGATAGAGATCTCTAAATCCTTGTAAAAAAAAAAAAAAAAAAAATTCCGTCTCCTCCTGTGTCTACTCAGACTGTGCCATCTCTATTTGAAATGAACTGGTCACGTGACCCGCTACATCACGTACAGTGAAGCGTAAATGCGTGAAAAGTGTTTCCATTACACTTTTGCGATATACTTCTATATCGACACGACTGACAAACCACCTCATGAGAGCGTAAAAACTTTATAGCAGTATTTGAGTTTTTTCGAAATGTAGGTGTTTCCATTACTGTTTTTTTATTGCAATATTTAGCTATTACGCAATTCTAGGGGTAATGGAAACGCACCTAGTTACGCTCTGCCAGTGAAAGACGTCTAGTGCTCCTACCACAATGTGGCGTAAAATCAGTAGCAGACTCTTCTATGGGGCTATTATTGTAGCAATATTATCTACAAATCCGTGTTGAAAGTCACAAATGCATACAGAGAGTCGTGTATCCGTATCTTAATTTGTGTGTGCACAGTTGGATTCGCAAATGTGTAAATAAATCCACAAATGTGTGATGAGATTTCTGTGTCTGTACAAGAATCTGCAAATGTGTAAAACAACTTGTGTGTAACCCGGTTTGCAAATGTGTAAAAAAATTCCACAAATCTGTATTTAAAGTTGCAAATGTGTAGACCAATCTGTAAATGCGTGCTAAGATCTGCACATGTGCAGACCGATCTGTATCCACAGAGAGACATGAATGCCTGGAGTATTTCAGCTACAAGACCCAGAAATACAGACAAATCGCTGGTTACGAGTCAAGCAGCTTCTGGATTGGCTCTCTCTACACACGTGGATTTTGCTACACTTGTTCCGTGAGAAATCCACAAATGCGTGTCAGGATTCGTATCCGTAACGCTTGGGTTTGCGTGCCCTGACCGCTGGCTCACAGGCTGCCTCACTCCGGCTGCCGTTGGTTCGCTTGCTCTGCTGCTGGCGGTAATATAATTACTGCGGTCAAGCCAGCCGCCTTTCGTTTTCGCGTAGTCAAGCCAGCCGCTCCTACATTTTCAGTGCGCACCTACCGTCAGTTTACGGTAAATGCAAGCGTACTGCTGCAAGGAAATTATTTCCGGTTCACAAAATAAAAGCACGAATTTAAATGTGTATTATCAAGTGATGTTTTAAGAAACTGATTCACGTTAACTGTAAACTATCGGGGTATACTGCTAACATTTACACTAAATAAATACCTTAGAATGTATGGAGTTGAAAACAGTTTTATCTATCTATCTATCTATCTGTCTGTCTGTCTGTCTGTCTGTCTGTCTGTCTGTCTGTGCGTCTGTCTGTCTGTGCGTCTGTGCGTCTGTGCTAATAAACATATACTGAGGCCTTAAAGCAAATACTAAGTGGTGTATGTTGACCATCCTTGACGGCACTATCATTCTGGACTGCTTTGGGGTCAATAGGTCACATGACCTCAAAGCTATTGAGCAAAAATGCTCATATTTACACTTTAAAAATCATTTAAAATATATTAAGACCTTAAAGCAAATACTAAGTGGTGTATGTTGACCATCCTTGATAGCACTATCATTCTGGACTGCTTTGGGGTCAAGAAGGATGAGAATGGACAGTAAACCAGAATCTGAAGCTATAAGGTCATTGGAGATTTTGAGGAGTGCCGTTTCAGTGCTGTGGAGGGGACGAAAACTGTACTGAAACTGCTCGTAAATATTGTTTGTGATGAGGTGGTTATGAAGCTGAGAGGCAACAGACCTTTCAAGAATTTTGGAAATGAAAGGTAAATTGGACATAGGGCGTAAGTTATTAAAATTGGTGGGGTCCAAACCGGGTTTTTTCAGGATAGGTGTAACTGTAGCCGTTTTAAGTGCAGGAGGGACGATTCCGGAAAGTAAAGAGGAATGAATGATGTTGGTAATGAGAGGAGCAAGAGAGGAGGAACAGGTTTTGTTTTTGTTGTTGTAATTAGGTTACACATGTTAAGGAAATGTTTTTGTTTTAAAACTATTTGAAAAGTGCCTTTAAGATAGTTTGATATTGATGTGTAAATAGTTACAGTAAATATATATATGTTTACCATTTTTGGTCATTTAAATATTATTGTCTTTGTTTATTTGTTATTATTATTATTGTTGTTATTTTCAATTTTATTGGTACTATTGTTGTTCTTATAGTGATGAGGTTACACATGTTGAAGAATTATTTTTCTTTTAAAACTATTTGAAAAGTTCATATACCATTTGACCATTCTATTTATTTTATTTAATTTTATTGTTCTATTGGTTTTAGATCTACTTTACTTCCAAATATATATTTTGATAGACATTTTGAGAGTGACATGTGTAAATAGTTAAATGTATATATTAACTATTTTATGGTCATTTCCTAATTCAAATTGTTATTATTACTAGTATTATTTTATTTATTATCATTGTGTATTTATTGATGTTGTTTTTGAGGTCATTTTAATGTTAGATATCATTATCATAATTTTTTTCCCCACAATGCTTAAGTTACACATGTTGAAGAATTGTTTTTGTTTTAAAAAGGTTTGAATTTGAGATATCTGAAGTCCTTTTACTGTGTGACCACTGTATATATTGTATTTCATTTCATTATTCTATTGGTTTTTGATCAAATTTACATAACAAATGGGAGCATTTTCGGCTCAATAGCTTTGAGGTCATGTGACCTATTGACCCCAAAGCAGTCCAGAATGATAGTGCCGTCAAGGATGGTCAACATACACCACTTAGTATTTGCTTTAAGGCCTCAGTATATGTTTATTAGCACAGACGCACAGACGCACAGACAGACAGACGCACAGACAGACAGACAGACAGACAGACAGACAGACAGACAGACAGACAGACAGACAGACAGACAGATAGATAGATAGATAGATAGATAGATAAAACTGTTTTCAACTCCATACATTCTAAGGTATTTATTTAGTGTAAATGTTAGCAGTATACCCCGATAGTTTACAGTTAACGTGAATCAGTTTCTTAAAACATCACTTGATAATACACATTTAAATTCGTGCTTTTATTTTGTGAACCGGAAATAATTTCCTTGCAGCAGTACGCTTGCATTTACCGTAAACTGACGGTAGGTGCGCACTGAAAATGTAGGAGCGGCTGGCTTGACTACGCGAAAACGAAAGGCGGCTGGCTTGACCGCAGTAATTATATTACCGCCAGCAGCAGAGCAAGCGAACCAACGGCAGCCGGAGTGAGGCAGCCTGTGAGCCAGCGGTCAGGGCACGCAAACCCAAGCGTTACGGATACGAATCCTGACACGCATTTGTGGATTTCTCACGGAACAAGTGTAGCAAAATCCACGTGTGTAGAGAGAGCCAATCCAGAAGCTGCTTGACTCGTAACCAGCGATTTGTCTGTATTTCTGGGTCTTGTAGCTGAAATACTCCAGGCATTCATGTCTCTCTGTGGATACAGATCGGTCTGCACATGTGCAGATCTTAGCACGCATTTACAGATTGGTCTACACATTTGCAACTTTAAATACAGATTTGTGGAATTTTTTTACACATTTGCAAACCGGGTTACACACAAGTTGTTTTACACATTTGCAGATTCTTGTACAGACACAGAAATCTCATCACACATTTGTGGATTTATTTACACATTTGCGAATCCAACTGTGCACACACAAATTAAGATACGGATACACGACTCTCTGTATGCATTTGTGACTTTCAACACGGATTTGTAGATAATATTGCTACAATAATAGCCCCATACTCTTCTCCTATGTTGATCCCCGATGGTGGAACGATCTACCAAACTGCATCCGATCAGCAGAGTCCTTATCCACTTTTAGGTCCAAGCTAAAGACTCAGCTGTTTGAGGAGCATTTTCACACTTAGCTTAACTCCTCTACTCGTTAGAAAGATTTGTCCATCTCTTTGGCAAAACTCAGCACTGAATAAGCTGCGTGCACTTAAGCCCAAGATCTCGTAATTAAACAAAGGACTATTATAGAGACAAAAAATAAAAAAAAAGAAATAGCACTGCCTCTAGCACTACATGACAGCACCTGGGTTCAACTGGACTCTCAGCAGTCTGACTACCACTTAATTATGATGTCCCATCCCATTTGAATTCTTGCTTGTGTTGTTCTTACTCTCAAATGTAAGTCGCTTTGGATAAAAGCGTCTGCTAAACGACTGTAGAATAGTAGAGAAAACTTAGATTGATATTATGTTATTCATTGTGTCATGTGTTCTGTATTATATAGTTTCTTATATTTTACTGAATATTCAACATAAACACATTTTGCTTTTGTTTTTGTCTGGACTGGCTCCATAGCTGCTTTGTTTTGCTGTTGTTTTTTTTTTTCTTCTTCTTTTTCCATAGATACCTGAAAGAAGAAGAACATCTGTGTCAGGACACTATTACAATTTGGTCCACTGTTTTTATTCATTTACGTATGGTAAAAGCTACTCAAATTGTATGAATACAGTTAGCTGCTTGTGTCCCAGCATATCAAAGCTAATGTCTATTGCATCCTAACTGCTTCTCTTTTCTGTTTCCAGTTAATAGGCGGAGGTATCCTGGCCATTGGTATCTATGCTGAGGTAGAGAGGCAACGCTACAAGACACTGCAGGGAGTGTTTTTGGCTCCAGCGATAATCCTGATCCTACTTGGAATTGTCATGTTTATTGTTTCACTCGTTGGAGTCTTGGCTTCACTGAGGGATAATCTAACATTGTTGAAAGTGGTGAGTGCTGGAAAAATTATATTTGACGCACAGTCTGTAGATTTTCTGTTCATTGTTTTTTAAAAGATGAAATGTTTAAACACTGCATGCTCCAACAGTCACCATTGTCATGTCACAGTTTTTGCAGATTACATAAAGTCATCATGGAAATTATTGTCAATGCTCATTTGGTTTGATATTTGGATTAGCAAGTTGCACCTTTATCAGAAGTTTTTGGCAGCCATCAACAAGCTCCTGGTTAAATTTAACCAGACCTGTGTATTGATGGAGCAGGATGTATTTTTGAGGACAATCTAAATATTTTATTAGCATGACGTCACTTCCAGCAGGATTAACAGTTTTTACACTGGGTTTTGTTTTATTAGTGAGTTGTGTTGTTGTCCTATTCACACCAGCTACATGCTGCACAGAGATGATGCCTTTGGTAATGAATACAATTTTTCTTATAATCCATGGTTGATATTACTCAAAAAGTGAAATTTGGAGAGTTGACTATCTAAGACCATCGATCATCAAAACAAAAAGTATATTAAAAAAATGTTATAACTTCTAATAATAGATCTCTAAAGTCTGTAACATGTTACCTAAGCAGTAACACAGGGAAAGGTGTTATGGGGTCAATACGATGGCCAACAAATGTTTTAACTATTGTTATAGCCCGGCTCAATGGCTGCAACAAAAAGGCAGGTAGGCACAAAGTGGTTATTTACGAAAAAATAATTAAGGAAAACCAAAGTAAAACGGTCTATGTCGGTAGTGTAAGCTGTGTATGGATATAGGGAAAGGTATGCAAGAACACAAGCCAAGCCAAACAGAGCAAAGCGCCACCTGCACAAGCTCAGGAGAAACCCTGAGTTCAGGCTGGTGATGCTCTTAAGTAGGAGGCAGAGCACACCAGGCCCAGTTGTGGCTCGTGCCACTAATCACCAGACGGCACCTCCAACACAAACTCAAAGTGGTGGTGGGGCCGTCACCCCCCTTATTTTGTATTTTTTTATTGTGTATTTTGCTTTGAATAGCTTCCCTGATGCTTAACTTGTGAAAACAGGCAGCACAAAGAAACTCTAGACATTATCCAGCTGCAGCTCCATTTAAGCTTTGGCTAAGATAAATGTGCCATGCAGCTGGTGTGCTTGCTCTAACCTATTAATATGAGAGGGGAAATGTTTATCACATACAGCATGCAGCTGGTATAAATCCTTGCCTTTAATCCTCCAAACATACCTCTTATCATTGTGACCCAACTATTACCTTTGTCTTGTTTCATAAAAAAAAACTTCATCCAGAAGCCTTTTTCTTTGTTCATGTGATCAGCTTCAGACTGATGTTGACCAGTATGGTGTTAACAGAGGCCTTTTTGAATGGCAGCATTTGTGTCCATGATGATTTAAAACCCACATGACTGGCCATGAAACTGATCTCCTCTATGCTCACGATGACAGTTCTGGCTCCTACAATATCTTTTCAAATAGGCTATGCCTCACACATGCATGAACTTACCACATGAAATCTGCAGCTCTGTAAAAGCCACATTTCTGTGTAATATTTTTAAAACATTTTTAGTTTTAAAGTCTGCCCCAGTACAGAGACTGAAAACAGGCTTCAAATATGATAGCATATTCATGTCCTGAATGGGTATATGTGAACTTTCGACGTCTGTGTATCAACTATTATAGCATAAATTTGTGTTTATTTATAAGCTGTTAAATCAATGTTCCTTGAAGCTCTATAAATGGCAGGTTGCACTAAGGTAAGATATGTTTAACATTATCATTTTGTGAATCTTTCATTTGAAGATTGCAGAAACATAGTTTCTTCTGAAGGAAATTATTTCCTCTTGATTTCTTTTTTTAATTTTTCTATTTTTGATTCAGCTATAGAAATTTTGTTAAAAAAAACAAAAAAACATTACAGCAATAGCTAAGCATTTTTATATACATAAACATCTTATATTGACACATACTCTAAATGTAAATGATGACATAATTAAATTAATGAGAAAAACAATCCAATATTGCATATCTCTGAGTAATGACTATATGTGAACATTTGCATTTGCTTCTGTTATCTGTTGCAACCCTTCTGAGATGGTAACGCTGTTGAATACAAGTACTGACCAGTCCTGCTCACTGGCCTGGATGAACTCTAGCCTCTAACCTGTTTGCTTCAGGTCCTTAATGCTACATTTCTGTTGGATTACATTCAAGACTTTGATCTGGCCATTTGAAAACATTGAATTAATTCTTCCCTATCCTCTGGTACAACAACTTGTGTGCTCAGGGTAATTTTTTTGCCGCATGACCCACTTTCTCTAGCTATTAAGTTCCCATATAAATGTTGTGACATCTTAATTCAGAATTTGCTATTTTATTTAGAAAATCAATTCAGTTACATGCTTTTTATAGCATAGCAATTTAAAGCGGTAGTCACCTTAGAGCAAAAGTAAAACCTAACAAATTCCTCTTATCAAATTTCTCAAACGGTGCAGAGAAAAACTACTTCCATTTAACAGGAAGGGGAATGAGAGTGAGAGAAATGACAGTGCCAAATAAACACAGAAAGAGGTTTGTGTTAAGATTTAAGAGATTTTGCTTAATTTCTTTTTATGTAAGGAAGTGGATGTTAGATTATTAATCCTTTCTTGATTTTACACAGAGGATAATCATATCTAATAATAATTACAGATGTCCAGCCCCAGCATAACAATATGAACTAGTTCATCAGTATTATGCAGGATGTGATAGTGGTCCTTAAAACTTGTTTGATCTATGAATTAAAGAACAGGTCCTGGCCAAACACAACTCCTCACAGTGGTACTGGAGGCCTAAGTAGGGTTATTCTGGATATCCTTGTGGGCTCTTATAACAAACTCCTTTTTACTTGTTAGAGAGCAGTGGACTTCTCTTTGAAGCACTGTCATGTATACAGTTGTTGTTCAGAGTTGTCCTGTTAGTGGATTCATAGACATGAAAAATTAACCAATGTGAAACAAGCCTGTAGTTGTATAGAAGTTGTCTTGGGCTTAATTGTGACGCCATGTAATATTACTTTGTTTTTCCTCATCATTTTTCATTTACTGGTCAGTCACTCCTGGATGAAGGTAAGTGCTGTTGAATTTCCCCCATTTGTGCAACTAAGGCTTATGGAGACCAAACCCTTCTGAGGTGGTTTAGTCTTGCCAGCTTTTGGTAGCTGGGTTTATTTATAACCACACCTCCAGGAAGGGCTGACATAAAGAAAATCACATTTAAAGTTAATAAAAAATATATAATTGCTCTTCTTGTCTGTTGTGTCGCAGTTCATGTACACCCTGACCATTTGCCTGATCCTGGAGCTGCTGGGAGGAATCTTGGCACTTGTGTTTCGCAACCAGGTGAGCTGCCCAAGAAGATGGTCAGTAAGCTGACAGTTTTGAATGATCCTCCCTCATCAGGTTTTCATTCAGGGAGCGTAAGCATGAAGCTTTGTGTTGGAGCAGGGAAAGGGATAATAAGCAAAGTTTTACTGCAGCCAAAAGACACTGATATTCATTTTAGGGAGAAATACAGACCAAAATAAGAAAATATGACAGAATTATACAATTTAATTTGATTGCTTGAGTTTCAGTATATTTGACATGCACTGATTACTTAAGTAAAGTGTAAACTGGGAGATGGTCATAAAGATAAAGATGTGATGAATTAATCACTCAATATAGTCAGATATTTTTTCTGTCTACCAGAAATTGGCACTTTCTACATTCAGTGATGATTTTATATTAAAGAGCTGTGGGTTTTAAAAGTCACAATGTTTTTTTTCTTCTTCAGAGGACCGATATATTTAGCATTAGTTATGAGGACTATAAATGAACTGTGATATGATTTAATGCTGTTTTGGAAAAGAATTCAGCATCTGTTCACACAGCCAGAACAAGCAGAAATACGGTATAACATCTCACAAAACTAAAGTGTGAATACTAAATGCAAAAAAACACTGCATTCCTGTAAGCTGCTATTAATTACATCATATGCCGAGGTTTTAACATTGAAAAATGCAGCACTCCTGGAAAGTTTTTATCAGAATTTGTGAAGTTACTAAATCACTAGTTGTCAAACAGTGTTTTGGCTTTTATCTGTTTCTTTTTTGTTTTGATTTTATGCAGAGGATCCATTTAAATATATGCACAGAGAGACAGTTTGTGTCTAACAAAAAATTAAACTACTGTTATAGCTGTACATTTCAGCATGTAAATTACAGTTTAATGTACAATAAAATAAAGCTTCTTAATTTCACTGGTGTATCATTGTTAAAGTCAAAATAACTGTGACAAATATGCATTTTTAGTAAGATTTCTATTTCTCGGCTCTTTAGTTTAATTAATTTGATGATGAGAGGATAATGATTTGACCTTATATTAATCACTTTTTTCTGTTTCAAAGAAAACATCTCACTAAACTCCAGCCAAAAGGTGTATAAATCTGAACATTGTGGCTTCCTTTTCCCAATGGTTTCGCTGTGAAGACTTGATGTGTTCACAAGAAGAAAATAAGTGAAATGAAATACAATCTTCAGTCGCTTTGATCTCAGCAATGCTCAGTTAATTTTTGTCAGCAGTCAAATAAGAGCCATGATGGAGTGCTAAGAGACTAAAATTACCCGCATGGACAGCAGCTTTGAAATATACCTGTTTCAAAAGAGCTGCATGCAAGAATGCAAAATGTCTCCTATTTTCACTCTTCACTTCCCATCGCGTTTTCCTTGCCAGCTGCCTAGTAAGCTGGGTACAAGTACCTGCATAAAGTAATAAATACAAGGCATCTCTCCCTGTATGCTTCAAACTATTTTTACCTGACCTGCATGTTGCTTTCCACTTCCTTGTTGCTACTGTGGTTACATTCAAATATGTGATCTCAATATAACTACAAATACTGTCATTAAGGCACCTCGCCCCCTATTCTTGACATGCTGTGAACAAAACAGAGCAATTTTCATGGCATACTTCTTTCAACATGGATTCTTTGTACATCTTCCAGATGTCACTCTAATACTTCCAGCTGTGAAATGGTCTTGATTGTAGAGTCTCCCACTGAGAGGTGCATATGTGAAACGCAATTGCAGAGAAAGCCTAGACCTAATTGTCTGAATATTCTCAAGAAAGTCCCCAGTGTTCAACGGGAAAAACAACTACACAGTGAAAATCCCATCTTTCCACATGAGACTTGTGTACTATAAACAAAGACAGCTTTGAGTTCAAGTGAACCATACCACTGCTGAAAACACTAAACGGCAAGGTTTATGTAAAGTTACAAGTTAAAAAATATTTACTCTTAGTGTCCGGCAACAGATTGCGATTGACAGATGTGTGCGGTCACAGTGTCACTTATTCCAGTCAGGAGGAGCAGTCACCTTCACTAATTGGTACATTTCCTCTCCGCAGCTGCCTGATTGTAGATCAGCTGTGTCATGGAGACTGAACAAATTTGGTAACCTGACCTCCTCCATTTCATTAACATGCACTAACAGCTTTTTTTCTGCTCTCTTGCAGACTGTGGAATTACTGAACAAAAATATCCGAAGGGGCATAGTGAACTACTATGATGACTTGGACTTTAAGAACATCATGGACTTTGTTCAAAGGAAGGTAAGGTCATGTGCCTACTTCCTTTATATTACATACTTGGGATTGAATCACAAGAATAGAAAAACTGAATTACTGAGGCAGTACAGACTACAAGCCAGTTTATCCTTTCAAGGCAATGTGTGTTGAGGAAAGCAGCATCAGTGGTGCACATGGATGTTTGCCGCATGTTTTGTCCAAAAAATGGTCCAAAATGTTTAGAGCCATCGCTATGCACCTGCTCTCAGAATACTGACACACATGGCCTGAAGCTGGAATTATCTTTTCCAGCTCTTATGCTCTGCTTGGGCACGGAGTGCCTAGAGATGGCACATTGATGAGCACACACTGAAACTAAATGGCAGCCAGTAACAAACTCAACTGATTATAGGAGAGAAGACAGATTATTCTTCAGTCCACAGGCCACAGAACCTGTGATGAAGGGATATGAAATTTGACCAGCATCTCTGTTATTGGAGCAAGATTGCAGTTTAATTAAATTATCCTTTTGATACTTAAAGCCCAGAGGTGGTTTCTTGAATGCTGCAAAATTGTTATCAGTACTTGTGAATTTAAAAACTGCGCACATGCTTGTGATTTCAGTGCAAATGCCAGGATCTTTGTGTTAAAAAACAAACAAAAAAAAACTCTAGAATAAGACATTTCTGCTCTGCATGATGTTCAAAAAACACAGGAGCTGTAACAAATACAAGCTCAACTCACCATCCACATTCTTGACTGTTCAAAGCCTGGTCGCCATGCTGACTTTTCTGACAATCTGGGCAGGAAAGCATTAAGACAATACTTCTCTTTTGATTGGTCAATGTTAGCTATGCTCATTTTAAGTATGATTATAATCTTTGTAACTATTCTAACAAAAAAACTGAGTTGGAACTTCTTTGTTTTTGTGTACACATTATAAGTAGCATACCAGTATTATACCTAAACTGCATCCCCATTGCTCTCTATGTGTCTTCCAAACCCTGATTTACTGTTTCATTATTGTTTCCAGCAAAGCAGCAAGATGTTGCTACTCAGCTGTGCTGTATGTAAGTCTAATGGCCTGAAAAGAAAAAAGGACCACAAAGGTGGTCAATACAGCAGTTGTTTGTGTTTATAACGAATGCTGATGTAGCAGAGCTGTCACTAACCACACTTCTGAATGATAATCCATTCATTTTTAACAGTTTTATTCGAAATTTATCTTTTGCACAGCAGAGGAGCAGCAGCACAAACATCAGCTAGAGTGACCAACAGTTTTAGATGTTCCATGTATTTATTTTGACACCATCTGCAAATGGAAGCATGGAGCAATATCTCGCATCTCTAAGGGTCTAATGAAATACACAGCTGGGACCATTAATTATTAGTACCTGAGGGCCCTTTTAAAAAGTATTTTACACATTAAGAAGACAAACTTAAAAAATAGCTTGTGGTAACATCAGACTAGAAACAGTTTCCAAACTTTGCATCAGGTCTTTATTGGTTTATTCCACTATTGCCACAGCTATGATACATTATTAATGCTGGTATTTGTTACTTGTACTGATACCATTACTGTTTTACTACTTCATAAATATGCTCCTACTTGTTTACAACTACTATAGTGTGGAACAACAGAGCACGAGTGTCAGTGTTCAAACCAAGCCGCCTAGACAAGGTCTGCTTTCAAAGTGCCCAAACAAAACTGGCAAACATATCATCCAGATGTGATCATTCAGTCTGAAAATGACCTTTTTTTGTATTATATTTGAAAGATATGTGGCTTGTGCAAAGTAGGTCTTACTTCAGAGACTGTGGTAAAAGAATTGTTCATTATTTGTGCTCACATTTGTCTCTACCATTTGGATAAATAGACTCAGGGTCTGTCTCAAGCCTCTGTAAGGGGCAGGCCAGTAATGAAAAAGTATGTGATACTGATACCTGTTTTTAAGCAGTTTGTCTTGGCTCTGAACAGTATTTGGCCACAGTTTTAAACTTGCAGGATAGCATTTCTGCACATTTTTGCTCCCTTGCAAGGATGTATTGACTCTTTGCTGTTTGCCTGCTTTTTATGTGGGTGAGCTTTGAAATTAATTGAATACCACATAAATAACTTTTGGAACTTTAAGCATCCAGATGATCATTAAATCCAATGACAGTTCTGCTGTAATCTGACAGGTGTTGGTTATGTTACAGATTTCTTTATAGCTCATGTCCTGTAGACGGCAGACTGATGTAACATATTCTCACTTTCCCGTACTAATCAGCAAAGCTTATTTCAGTGAGGTTTCAGTCTGCTGTCTCCAGACACAGCAACCCCATCTCCTCAATAAAAACTAGAAAAGATGCAGCTTCAGGCTGTGTGTGTGGGAGAGCATGATGTACTGGGAGAGCAGGTGCTCGTTGTTAACTTTGAACAGCCCAATTAAAATCTTTTCACAGTGAAACTGGTCAGATTTTAAATGCCTGAATAAAAAGTCTTTGAACATCTGTGAAGGCCAGAACACCTGTGGTTGTTTCATATTTAAATTTGTATGTTCAGTCTTCTGTCACTGCTTTGAACATTGGAGTACAAGTAGAAAATTACATGTTGAGTATTTCTGTGGCTTAAACTACATTTGATGAATTTGATGGCCGAGTTATTAACTTTTGTTTCCAGGTCACTGTCAGAGAGATTTGATTGAATCACTCTGACACATTATTAGTAAGTGTAGGCAATGTTTAAAAAAACAAACCTCTGTTTGCATGACTTTCATAGCTTTATTATTATTCAGGTTTACATCTGTGAAATGCCAATTCAGGCTTATTGTGACTAGATGCATTATTTTTTTAAGATTATAAAATTAATATAAATGGGTATGGAAAGAAATATGCCAGTTAAATACTTGTAATAAAAAGGACGTAAACTGTTGTGGTTGGACAGACACAATTGTACGTAGTTCTGTGGGAGTTAGTATCTTGATGACACTTTTGAATGGTGCTGCTACTTAGACACACTATGCTTCCTTATTTAGATTTTAAAAATTAAAATAAATATGACATTAGAAAATTAAATTTCCCTGACATACATGTCAGACATCTCTAACTACATGTAAATTCACAACCAACAACCAGACAATCTTTCTGTGGGACTACCACTCCTTAATGCTGGTATTGTATCCCATGTTAGGAAAGATTTAGGTAAATAGTTTAAATACAAAAAATAAAATCTAAAAAAAGTCAAACTTATTTAGTGAGCTTGCTTTGTAATTTTCTTTCAGGCATGCCATCATTTCAAACATCAGCTTATCTTTGGTGAATAGTTTATATTCAGAAGCATTTACACGTCATCATCAGACCAAACAGAAAAGGCCGTCTTGCTTTGGCAGCAGTTTTATATTTGTGATGAGCCATAAGAAGATTTTAGTGTGGTAACAACAAAACAATGTTTCGCTGTCAGTGATGTCAGAAAGCCATTTGGCAGTGTATTAAACCTTCTTTTAGATTTTTCTTGTCATTGTGTAAAGCTGCTGGCTCTCACAAGTGTTTTCTTGAGGACTTTGAGAAAAAACTCTCCCTGTGGGGATTGAAGGTCAAGTGTGTTGTGTGTTTTGGAAGGACAACAATAGCCTTATTGCAGTTGTGTGTCTGTGTGTCTTGAATAAATTGCCTTGCATCCTGACTCTTTACTGGGAAAGGGGGACTTTTATGTCATTGGCTGTGTGAGCAGTTAGAGCCACTGCTTTTTCTGATTGAGTTTGGACTTGTACTTACGTTTCTTAATTTTTTTTTCATATTTTTTTCATTTTCATTATCCCTGGACGGCCTTTTGTCTAGATACGAAAACATGTCAGTTTTAAATATTTCATTTCAGGTAATGAAGTGATTCATTAGTGTAATTGTTTAGCTGAATAATTTTCTGTGTAATTTGAGTAGATCAGATAAACATTTTCTCAGACACGCTGGATAATAGAGTAAACTCAACAGGAAACATCTATGAAAGACCATGATTCCAGATTATGTCCATCATAGAAAACAGGACCTGAATGTGTTTTTTTTTTTTGTTGTTGTCTTTTTTTTTTTTTTACTCTTTGGGACCTTCTCTGAGAAAACTACTGACTTTCTGGGGACCAGTAGTCTTAGTAAGGACAGAAGCCTGGACCTAATTAAGCATTATATCAGGTGTCCTGGTTAGAGTTTGGACTAAGGTGTGAATTAAGGTTAAGGTTTGGGTCATATATTAACTGATAGAGTTTGTGCATTAAGAATGGAAGTCATGCCGGCATGAGGAAAGCTGTGTGTGTGTGTGTGTGTGTGTGTGTGTGTGGCTAGTTTTGTTTTTAAAGTATTGCCTCTTGTATCTCTTGCTCTGTCACGTTCTCTTTCCTTGCTTCCTCTTAAAATGTCCTCTTGCATTTCTATGCTGAATCGGCAAATGTCAGTGTCAGCGTGTCCTGGTTTTTCCCCGGAGGCCTCTTTCCAGTGGGACGTGCCCGGAACACACACACTCACCATGGAAGCGTCCAGCAGGCATCCTAACCAGATGCCTGAGCCACCTCATCTGGCTTCTCTCGATGCGGAGGAGCAGCGACTCTACTCTGAGCCCCTCCCGGGTCACCGAGCTTATCACCCTATCCCTAAGAGAGAGCCCGGCCACCCTGCGGAGAAAACTAATTTTGGCCGCTTGTATTCGCAATCTTCTTCTTTCAGTCACTACTGACAGCTCGTTGCCATGGGTGAGGGTAGGAACATAGATCGACCAGTAAATCGAGAGCTTTGCCTTCTTGCTCAGCTCCCTCTTCACCATGACAGATGGATGCAGAGTCCACATCACTGCAGAAGCTGCACCGATTCGCCTGTCAATCTCCGGCACTCCGCCCTTTTCCGGCTGAGGACCATGGCCTTGAATTTGGAGGTGCTGATTCTTATCCCGGTCACTTCACACTCGGCTGCGAATGAACAGGATCGTTTGCAAAGGGCAGCCTTGGTGGAGTCCAACCCTCACCGGAAATGATGCTGATTTACTGCCGGCGATGCTGACCAAGCTCTGACACCGGTTTTATGGGGACCGGACAGCTCGTACAAGGGGTTCCGGCACTCCATACTCCTGGAGTACCCGCCACAGGAGTCCCCGGGGGACATGGTCAAACGCCTTCTCCAAGTCCACAAAGCACTTGTAGACTGGTTGAGAGAACTTCCATGCCCCCTTCAAGACACTGAAAAGAGTGTAGAGCTGGTCCACTGTTCCACGACCGGGACGAAAGCCACACTGCTCCTCCTCAATCCAAGGTTCGACTATCCGACTGACCCTCCAGCACCCCTAAATAGACCTTGCCAGGAAGGCTGAGGAGTGTGATTCCCCTGTAGTTGGAGCACACCCTCCAGTCCCCCTTTTTGAAGTCTGCCAGTCCAGGGGAACTGTCCCCGATGTCCATGCGATGCTGCAGAGGTGTGTCGGCTAAGACAGCCCTACAGCATCCAGAGCCTTAAGGAACTCTAGGCAGACCTCATTCACTCGCGGGGCCCTGCCATCGAGAATCTTTTTTACCACCTCAGCGACCTCAGCCCCAGAGATGGGAGAGCCAACACCAGGGTCCCCAGACTCTGCTTCCTCATCAGAAGACGTGTTGGTGAGATTGAGAATGTCTTCGAAGTATTCCCTCTACTGCCTCATAAGTCGAGGTCAGCAGCCCCCCATCTCCACTGTACAGAGTGTTGATGGAGCACTGCTTTCTCCTCAAAGCCGTCCAGAAGTCATTCTCCATGGCCTCTCCAAACTCCTCCCATGCCCGAGTTTTTGCCCTAGCGACCGCCAAAGCTGCATTCTTCTTATCCTGCCGATACCCATCAGCTGCCTATGGAGTCCCACAGGCCAAAAAGGCCTGATGGGACTCCTTCTTCAGCTTGGCAGCATCCCTTACTGCTGGTGTCCACCAACGAGTTTGGGGGTTACCGCCACGACAGGCACTGATAACCTTGCAGCCACAGCTGTGGCTGGCTGCCTCAACAAGAGAGGCACGGAACACAGCCCACTCAGACTCAATTTCCCCTGCCTCACCTGGGACATGGTTGAAGCTCTGCCTGAGATAGGAGTTAAAATTCTTTCTGACAGGGGACTCCGCCAGACGTTCCCAGCAGACCCTCACAACACGCTTGGGTCTGCCAGGCCTGACCGGCATCTTCCCCCGCCATCTGAGCCAAATCGCCACCAGGTGGCAATCAGTTGACAGCTCCACCCCTCTCTTCACCCGAGTGTCCAAGACATGCGGCCGCAAGTCCGACGATACGACCACAAAGTCAATCAATGAACTGTGTCCTAGAGTGTCCTGGTGTTTGTTATGGACAATCCATGATGAGCACAGAAGTCCAACAACAAAACACCACTCGTATTTAGATCAGGGGGCCATTCCTCCCAATCACGCCCCTCCAGGTCTCACTGTCATTGCATACGTAGACATTTAGGTCCCCCAGCAGAACGACGGAGTCCCCGGAAGGAGTGCTCTCCAACACCCCCTCCAAGGAGTTCAAAAAGGGTGGGTACTCTGAACTGCTGTTTGGTGCATAAGCACAAACAACCATCAGGACCCGTCCTGAAGGCAGAGGGAGGCTACACTTTCGTCCACCGGGGTAAACCCCAATGTACAGGCACCAAGTCGGGGGGCAATGAGCATGCCCACACCTGCTCGGCACCTGTCATCGGGAGCAACTCCAGAATGGAAGAGGGTACAGCCCTTCTCAAGGACAGTGGTTCCAGAGCCCAGGCCGTGCGTTGAGGTGAATCCAACTATATCTAGCCGGAACCGCTCAACATCGCACACCAGCTCAGGCTCCTTTCCCACCAGAGAGGTGACATTCCACATCCCTAGAGCTAGCTTCTGCAGCCGAGGATCATACCGCCACAGTTCCTGCCTCTGGCAGCTGCCCAGCTCACACTGCACCCGACCCCTATGGCCCTTCCTGCAGGTGGTGAGCCCACGGGAGCTCACTCAAAACACAAATATTATCCTTTTGAGGTTTTGAAAAAAAAAAAATTTACACAACAGCAGAGTGAAACTATTTCCATGCAGGAGAAAATGCAAACGATGTAGTGCGCATGCCACGCCTCTTGTGGGCAGTGAAACTTTGCAACAACACACCCAGGTGTGGACAGTATCCTCGTAAGACCACAAAACACAACACAACAGATGCTTTACGTGTCAACTGCTAGCTATCTGCCGCATGTATGTGCTTCGCTGACTGCATAAATACTTGACCAGAAATTTGTTTCAACAGAGCCGATAAATTAAAAAGATGTAATGGCACAAACATAACACAGAGGTCCGCCACTGTCATTTCCTAAGTTAAGAAGGGTCTGAGCACAGGTCCAAGTAACTTGAAATGTTTTCGTTGCCAAAAGATACCACTTCTAGTTTACACTGACAGGGCTCACATTGAGTTGCGAAAAATTTCGTTGTCAAATCTTTGCAGTTTTATCTACCCAAAACTCTGTTACCATGTAAACAAGCGGCCAGAGCGCAAACACAACTTTTGCATTTTACTGTCTCGACATTGTAGTGTTAACAAGTTGTGAAGTGCAATTTCTCAACTTTAGGATGCTGCTGGGAAGCAATGAGTCCATAAATGTGCATAATGTCAGAAACAGAGTTTTAATGTCAGAAAGTTACATAGCGTGACTTAAAGACGTGAAAAGAGTTTAATACTTGACAGTATTAACAGTCAACCTACAGTACCACTTTTTATAGTCTAAATCTTATGCTGACTCTCCCACATTAAAAGCCACCTCACACACATTAGGAGTTACCACCTGGAGTTTTTAAGTTTTACTACATGATTACTTTCCCTACATTGTGTAAGCAACTGAACATGGAGAGAAACTATCTGATGATGTGCACTTTTATCCCTCCCATGGTGTCTCACCCCTGTTGGCTAAGGCCAATATTTATGCTTCTACTAACTTTATACTAGAGGGATGTGCTGTTTCTGCAACCTGTCACCTAATCTTTTAAAATGTCTGCAGAGTAGGTAGCTTTGTACTTTGTCATATTTTGATAGAAAAACTTGACACAAAATAAGGTTTTGTTTTGTTTTTAACACTGTTACGTTGTGAAAGAATGATGTGCTTACAGCGCTTTGATATTCTGAGAGAGCAAAAAAAGTGTTTTTTTTTTTCTTTGAAACCAACTCAATTGATTTGGGATTCACTAAGTTTAACATGCAAAGACAACAGCTTTATGCATGTTGAAAATGTAAACATTGTGTGAGACTTGCAAAAACAACAATGCAAATGTGATCATTTATATTCAAGATTAAAAAAAAACTTCATTTATCCCAGAAGGGGATTTTCTGTATAGATCTTTCTAGTAATCCATTGAAAGTACCAGGCAAGCCTACCTTACTGCAGGATCCAAATCTTTGGCCAAATCCTTTGTCATTTTCAGTGTACTGGTTGCTATTCAGAGTTCATTCTTTTGCCTAAAGGAGGAAGAGAATACCTCTTGACATGAACAGCAAGCCAGCAGATTTGCACAAGTGGTAACATTTTGTAGACAGAAAACTTAACTGATTAATCTAGGTTTTAATTGTAATTATGATATGACAATTCTGTTTAAAATATCTTTGTTCAGTTTTTTTTTTTTTTTGTCTGCATTGATCCTTTTATAAGGTGCGGCCGTGTCACATCATCCAAGTTAATTTCAAGCTGACCTTTCTATTCACTATGCGTCAATATTCTGATGGAGATCTGACCTTTATTCTACCAGAAATGTAGTCTAACTATTGACCACTGCTGGGTCTTATTGAAACATATTACAACTTTTCATTTTCTTCATTAAAGAAAATTTTAGTTGTCTCGTACAGCTTGTCAGTTAATCATCTCATAATTCAAAGATTAACTATTTCTTTATCACAATTTGCTCTGCAGCCACAGCACTAGCCTTGTGGCAGAATTTCATTCAAGAAAGCAATTTAGACATTTGGTCAGACATTTAATTTTTTTTTTTTTTTTTTAAATGGTGTGGTTTTTTAACATACACTACATTGCCACAAGTATTGGCCCACCTGCTTGACTCTCGTATGAACTTAATAGACGTCCCATTCTTAATCAAATGAGTTCAAGAAGACGTTGGCCACCCTTTGCTGCTATAACAGCTTAAACTCTTCTAGGAAGGATTTCCACAAGGTTTAGGAGTGTGTTTATAGGAATTTTTGACCATTCCTCCAGAAAGCGCTTTGTGAGGTCAGATACTGATGTTGGATGAGAAGCCCTGGCTCTCAGCCTCAGCTCTGATTCATCCCAAAGGTGTTCTATCGGGTTGAGGTCAGGAGTCTGTGCAGGCCGAGTTCATCCACACTAAACTCATCCATGTCTTAATGGACCTTTCTTTGTGCACTGGGCAACAGGAACAGGACAAGGTAATTCCCAAACTGTTCCCATAAAGTTGGGAGCATGGAATTGTCCAAAATCTCTTGGTATGCTGAAGCATTCAGAGTTCCTTTCACTGGAACTAAGGGGCTCAGCCAAGCTCCTGAAGAACAACCCCAAACCATAATTCCTCCTCCATCAAACTTTACACGTGGCAAAATGCAGTCAGACAAGTACCATTCTCCAGGCAACCGCCATACCCAGACTCTTCCATCAGATCGGCAAATGGTGAAGCATGATTCATCACTCCAGAGAACACGTCTAGACTGAACCAGAATCCAGAGGCGGAGTTCTCTACACCACTGCATCCAGTGCTTTGCATTGCTTTTGGTGATGTATGGCTTGGATGCAGCTGCTCGGCTGTGGGAACCCAATCCATGAAGCTCTTGTTGCACTGTTCTTGAGCTGATCTGAAGGCCACATGAAGTTTGGAGCTCTTTAGCAATAGACTCTGGAAGAACTTGCTGACCTATGGGCACTACGAGCATTTAGGGAGAACAATGTTATAAGCATACCACATTTTATAAAGAGGAATTTAAATATGCTTAACATTAAAATGCAATAATATACAGTGTATTTGTGGGTGTGTATATATAAAAACAAATCCCAGCATAAATACAGTATCACACAATATAATGTGTGGGAAATCCAAGTGGATCTGGATTCCACAGAACATTTAAAGCCTTTGCCTCCACAGGTCAGAGCTGTTTGAGGAAGAACTAACCAATAAGCAAATAGTTATAAATGAGTGACTATAGATTCAAGGAATCTTTGTCATGCATTCACATAACAAAATTTCTAGAATCAAAAATTTTTACAGTCTGTGAGTAAAACTGGAACAAACACCACCAGTCATTCATTTTAATGAGCAAGTGTGTCCAAATATTTGACTGATGCTGTATGCTCATTACAACAACTCATGTCAACTTTCCATATAAATTTTTTCTATATATTAGTTTTAATCACTTGACTGTCAAGTAAGTTCTTTGCAACAATTGTTTCAATTTTATAACCATAATTAATTCTTCATTATAATAAATATCGTCATTACTAGTTATTTACTTCACCTGTTGATGAATTTTTGTGGTTATTCTGTGTATACACAGAATGACCACAAAACCACAGAGTAACCTTCATCAAAATCATACATGATGATGTTCTTGATTTGCAGAAAAGCTGGATGGCTATTGCTACAAATTAAGTATGAGTTTCATCTCATGGTGATGTTCTCTGGAAGATAATGGTCTATTATTTAGCAAAAATTAGCTCCTGTCAAGCTAAAGGGAGATCTATAAGAACAAACTATCACACCACATGACCGATTAAGCCCATCTCCAGTCTGATTGATGGTATGCTGTGTAAAACAAACAGATAAATCAGGACTTCCCCACATCTTAGAGATAGTGGAAAGGGGCAATAATTGATAAAATGTCTTATTTGTTTCTCTAAGATAGACACATCCCTTTAAATACGGTTAATAGCACACTTGGGTCAGATCACTGGTGTTTTCTAAGGTTACTTAACTGGTTAGTAATTTAAAAATCCACATGAAAAAGTATCTAATGTATTAACACTGTTCAAATTCTCTAAAACCGCATCTGATCAAGTGCTTGTGTGATGTGTTGGAATAAGCACAAACCATATAGCCCCCACCCTGCAAATTGCAGGACCCCAAGCATCCACTGACATCCTTGGCTTATACATCAAAAGCCCCTCTAAATATTGTAAATATGCAATATTCTAGCTAAAACACAATATTTTGTTGATCAGAAATATGCAAACATGCTTGGACATTTGCAATAATCAGTGCAAGGTGTGGAAAAATAAATTGAGACCTAAAATGAATTTTCAGCCTGTCATTTATCAGTTGATTACTGGACTCAATGCTCAACCAAAGTTTGACTTGGTCAAATTCCAATTTTTTGTACTAAATTTGCCTGTCTAGATGAACATCAAGATGTCTTGATCCCCCCCCCCCCCCTCCATTTTGAAAGTAATTGCAGACTATTGATGTCTGTGATGTGTTATGCTTAGAAGATGTTCTGCCTTTTAACATATTTTTTTTTTTTTACCAAAAAAAGGTTTCTACATTTGGAAAATCAGCCTGTGCCGCTTAAGCACCAGTTGCCTGTAGAATTGTGACCTTTTTTGTTTGTTGTAGCATTGTTTTCCCTTTTCTATTTTTTATTTGCTGTAATTGCTGTGAGATACCAGACAGAGTGGCATTTAGCAGGATGATGGATAATGGTTTGGATGAAACTCCCAAAACAACAATTCAGGACTTTGTTGCACATATGGCCAACAAACATCCAATTTCTTCTGTCCACCCACTGTTTTTTTTTTTTTTTTTTTTTTTTTTTTTCTTCCTCGTTTCTCTCTCTCTCTCTGGTATATTTGTCAATGATGGGGTGTGTGTGTGTGGGGGGGGGGGGGGGGGGGGGGTGGTCTATGATATATCACAAATAAACAAGGCACCATAGTTCCTGCATATCATTGTAGTGTGCTGATTTGTGCTGTTTCAAAGGGACAATGCATATTCATGAACATATAAATGTAAATATGCCAGAATTAGCCCGAAGGCTACTTTACATCTGTAGTCCCTGGCATGTCAAAGAGATAAAAACATCATATGACATTACAACTTCGCACAATATACATACTAAGATCAAATTATCAATGACAATTCATAAGACATGGGGAAAAACAACACAATAAAACACAATCATGACATACAACAGTAACATTTGCATAAGAGCACAACATCAATGATCACAAATCTGGTTCCCCTTGAGCCATTGTTTCAAATTAATTTTAAAAGTACTGAAAGTGGTAGAGACTCTTATTGCAGCTGGAATATTATTCCAGATTTCTGAACCCTTGACTGATAACACCTGCTGACTGAAAGTAGTGCGTCTATAGGGTATTACACAATCACCTCTGGTAGAGGCTCTTGTTACCCTACCACTAGTACTGGTTTTGACCATAATGAACTCACCCAAGGGTGGTGGAGCGAGTCAATTTAAGACCTTATAAACTGAGCAGGCTAGTTTAAAATTTCTAAAATTTGCAAAACTTAAAATACTATATTTCTGTAGTATGAGACAGTGATGGACAGATAACGATTTTCTATCAAGTACTTTTAAAGCTTTTTTAAAAAGTGATTCAATTGCTTTTAAAGTTGTCGTACTTGTCAATGACCAGTTAGTAATGCAGTATTCAATGTGAGAAAAAATCATGCTGTGCAGAAACATTTTAGCTGTATTGGCTGGCAAAGATGATCGAATTTGCCTAAAATTGTGAATATTTAACAATTTTTGATGTTTTACATGTTTTTTAAAAGATAAAGTAGTATCCAAGATAACTCCAAGATAGTTAAATTCACATACAAACTGGAGCTCCTCTCCTTTCAGCAACACATTTAAAGAACCCTTTGATGGTAGACATTTGGAAAATAGCATGCAGACAGTTTTTTGGAATTCAGTAGGAGACTTGATTTGGTCAGCCACTTATCTACACAGGTGATTGCTGATGTTAACTTCCCTGAGGCATCTAAAACAGATTTTGCTTTAGTAAAAATAACAGCATCATCAGCATATAACACAATATTAAGATTGCTACAAACATTTGGCAAATCATTAACATATAATAAGAATAAAATAGGTCCGAGTATGGAGCCTTGTGGTACTCCAACCTGACAATCAAGATATGGGGATTTGATACCGCTGACAGACACACAATGGGTTCGATTTGACAAGTAAGATTTTATCCAGAGGATAGCCTGTTTAGAGAAATTGAATTTTATTAATCTAGATGATAATGTTTTGTGGTCAACTGTATCAAAAGCCCTTTTCAAATCAAGAAAAACTGCACCAACAATAGGATAAGAATCTAAAGAAAATTTAATTTTTTCAAGAAAAACATTTATTGCCATTTCAGTTGAATAGTTTGCACGAAAACCAAAGTGCATAGCATGCAAGGGGGTGAAACCCATATTTAAATGACTTATTAATTGTTTAGTGACCCATTTTTCCATTATTTTAGATTTTGTAGGCAGTATGCTAATTGGTCTATAATTCTTAACGTCTGCTTTATTACCAGATTTAAAAATTGGAGTAATTATAGCCACTTTCCATGCTGCCGGAACAATTGAGTGTCTAATTGACAGATTTATCAAATGAGTTATTGGATGTATCAAGGAGTCTTTGTGTAGCTTTATAAAATTTGTGTCCAGACCATATGTATCCTTAGCTTTTGAAGTTTTTAATTCACTTACAATAGAAGCTACAGTACATCTGAGTCACTAGTTTCAGCTATCGTAAAGATAGGCAAAGATTCATCAACTGAGTAGGGTTCATTTTCACATGAAGTAAAAAGCTGTGAGATTTCTTGGACTGAATTGCTAAAGAAAGTATTAAATTCGGTTGCTACGGTCAGAGGATCTTTAACAAGTTCATTATTTATTTGTAGTACTAATTCTTTACCATGTTCAGTTTTTTTGTCAGTTAATTTACTAATGTTGTGCCAAATCTTTTTGGAATTTCCTTTAGCAGATGCAATCATTAACATATAAAAATTTACCTTGGCTTTGTTTCTGGCAGATGTAAAAAATTGTCTATCCGAAGTAAGTCTAGTTTTAAGTGATTTTTTAAGTAACTGGTCCCTTTTCTTAATTTCCTGCATTCCTCACTGAGCCATGGTAGATCACCTTTACTGGTTTTGCTTTTCTTTCTCCTCCTTGTAAATAAAGTTATAACATCTTTAATTTTGGAGAAGAAGATGACACTATTTGTTATGATGTCATCACAAGAGGCCAGTCCTGTCCAATCCAGCTCCTTTAAGGCCTTAGCTAGATTTTGATGTTGACTTCTTGGGACTACATCATGAAAGGATGAGGAGTTCTGAGCAACTGTACAAGGCATTTGGAAACGCAATTTAGTTAGTTTTCTAGCAAAGAAGATGCCATTGTGGTCGGAAAGACCAGTTAAAACATTAAAGGTTTTAAAAATTTTGTCACTTTTGTTTGAGAATAAGAGATCAATTCTTGTTTTTGACTGGTTAGTTATACGGGTTGGCTTTTCTATTAATTGAACCATAGTGTAAATGTCAGTGATCTGTTTCAAATTTACCTTTCTTTCTTATTATCCCAATTTATATTAAAATCACCAATTAAGATTAACTCTTTTGTATGACAACAAAAGTTAAGAAGCATTTTGAGGTGATCATAAAAATCTATTTTGGTTGATGGTTTCCGATAAATACAGAGAACAGTAAAGTTCATTTTCTTTGAAAGCACAATACTTACTCCAACACATTCAAGTTTTACATTATCAGGCCATTCAATTTGCGAACATCTTAAAGTATATCTTACATAAACTAAAACGCCCCCTCCTCTACCTTGACCCCTGTCTTTCCTAAACACATTATATCCTGGCATATGTATGGCAGCTTCGGGTGACGAACATGTTAGCCAGGTTTCTGTCAGCCCCAGGAAATCAACATTAGACTCCATTAATAAGTGCTCAAGTTGTTCTCGTTTTGGAATCATGCTTTAAATATTGTCCTCCGAGTAACTCTTTAGGTTTAAGATGTGGGTCCCAGATAGTCCTTGCATGATTAAGTGTTTGGAAGATCTTTGTAGATCGATGCTTTTTCATAACTGGATTTCTCATAGGGACATGTGAACACGTCTGCAGATGTTCTAGGAATGTTTGACTATGATTTAAAACAAAATTTGTTGAGCGGGAGAATGAATTGGCCTGGCATGTACTGGCATGAAGGCAATTTGAAGCAACACACACATCTGATGTTGTGCCTACCTTCATTTTGCTGTTTGGGAAATGCAGCTTAGTATGAAGCTGCACAGGTGATGTTGCAACTGTATTGGTTGACACACCTCCACACTGAAGATGTAGCCCAACCAGCGGTGGATCAGGCCCAGGACCAGATGGGTGCAGCCCAGCTAGCGGTGGATGTAGCCCAGCAAGCAGTGGATGTAGCCCAGCTAGCGGTGGATGAGGTCCAGGACCGGGAGGATGCAGCCCAGCTAGTGATGGATACAGCCCGGGACCAGATGAATGCAGCCCAGCTGGCAGCGGAGGTAGCCCAGCCAGCAGCGGAGGCAGCCCAGCTGGCGGCGGAGGTAGCCCAGCCAACAGCGGAGGCAGCCCAGCCAGTGGTGGAGACATCCCAGCTAGCGACGGAAGTAGCCCAGCCTGTGGCGGAGGTAGCCCAGCTCGCAGTGGATGAGGCCCGAGACAAGGTGGAAGCAGCCCAGCCAGCGGGGTAGGAAGCCCTGCTAGCGATGGAGGTAACCTGGGACCAGATGGATATAATCCAGCTAGCGATGGATTTAGCCCAGTTGATAGTGGGGGTGGCCCAGCTAGCGGTAAATGAGGCCCAGGACCTGGTGGATGTAACACAGTTAGCAACGAATGTAGCCCAGTTTCCAGTAGTAGTGGACCAGGATTTATTTCAATATCACCAGCCAAGAGCAATATCATCAGAAGATACAAAACTCCCAGGTTAGGTTTAATAGATTTTGACTGTTCATGTTTACCTGGGGTAGTGGTGTTCCGATCGATCGGACACCGATCATTATCGGCCGATATCCGTAAAAAAGTATGTGATCGGTGTTCGCCGATCAATGCCTTTTGTTGCCGATCACAAAATCTGACCACCTATATTTCATACTCTGCAACCTGCAGAAGCGCTGCGGGCAGTGTCATAGCTCCCGCTTTCCTCCACAATTTGCATGCGCGCGGTTGCAAATCCAAAGCAAACATGTCTGCCGTGTGGAAGTTTTACACTGTGTGTGAGAGTGATGTAAAGTTTGCATCCTGCAACACGTGCAACGCAAAAGTACCTCGCGGGGGAAGTACGTCAAAATCCTTCAATAAAACGAATCTAATACGGCATTTAAAGAACAAACACTTGACGGAGTACGCTGAATTTTCGAGGCTCACTGCACAGAATGAAAGGAAGACGCTGGTGCAGCCAGAGCGCAGCTAACGCAGCCAACAGTTACCAACACTCGTCCGTATGAGCGTGACAGTCAAGCAAATAACCACAAAAATAATTCAGTTAATCGGCCTTGACGACCAACCGTTCTCAGTGGTGGAGGACGCCTCTTTTACTTGGCTTTTTTTTTTTAGCAATATTAAGATTTTGTTTTACTTTCTTATTTAGCCTTATGAGAGCCTTATGTGTTTTCAGTCTGTTAAAATATAGTACTACTGATTACTGAAAGATAGCGCATTGTACTATGTACATGTTATTGTCTAAATTAGGGGGATTTTATGGTTCCTTTTCCACATCAAATAGTCGGCAGTGCTTTTAAGAAAATTACAGCCAATCCATGTGATTATCGGTGATCGGCAGTGATCGGTGATCGGCAGTGATCGGCACTCATGGGTGATCGGTATCGGAATCGGCAACAAAAAACCTGATCGGAGCATCCCTAACCTGGGGTTAACTTAGCATGTCCATTGTTCAGTACTCTTGAAAAGAGAATGTGCTGACTCCTCATGGCTGGGTAGACGATCCGGTCATTCTTTGTAACCTTTTTTTGTGGACAAGTTACGCAAAAGAGTAAATATAAAGATACAAACGCAAGTAACAGACAAGTTGATGACAAAAGCCGTCGTCTTTTAGTGTTTGTAGAGAGCTTTTGTAGCATACGCACAGGACCTGCCAAAATGTGTGACTGCACCACGGCCATCTTGATTTCTCTCAGGAAAGTTGGATACTTAAATATACGGCAGCAGTTAAACCTACAAAATAAAAAACAGCTGCTAATAATAGGAAGAAAACAATTAGAAGAGCACATAGTCACTGGGCATTGATTCTTTCTTTTGAGATTAAGCCCTGTAGCGTCTGTGCCCATCCCCTCTCATCTACCTCACTGATGCTTTAAACTCAGTCATTGTGCTGGTGGCCAAAAGTAAAGCTAATTGACCTACTAAATAATGAGCTTATCAATAATTAATATATGCTTGTAGGCATCAGGAATATTAGATAGTAGGAACAGTATTTCCTCCTGATCATTTAATACCTTCTTGGTATTGCTGTTAAATAGAAATATACATGTAGTGACTCCAGTTTGACAGAGAAACAGAGCTTAGTCTAGTTTTTAACCTAATCTTTAATTATAATTTTCTTTATAGTCACACACTCATAGTTGTACTTCATGGGTGCCTTGTAATTACAAATGCAAGGAACACTAGATGGCCCACGCTTTGAGCAGAGCCAGTTGCCCACGCAGATAGTTACTCAGTCAGCCAGTAAACAGCAGGGCATCAGTCAGTTGGACAGTTTGCTTGAAAATCAGATACTCCTGCAAATTACTTCACACTAGGAGACACACTAGCTGAGCAAGTTTTCCAAGTAAGTTACCTCTAAAATAATATTTGTCATCCATCAATGAATGTGAATAGAAGAAGCAGAGATTGAAACAGAAGTTAATCTGTGACAGTCAGAGCCAAACATTGTATTATCCAACAGAAATATTTGACTGAGATCTGAAAAACCTTGAATCATTATTATACAAATTCTTGCATAATCAAGTGTTCACTACTAATGTTGCTGCAAGTAAAGCATATTTCTAACTTTACATGAATACATGATGAACTTAACTTGACATCAATCTTTCCAAAAATGGGATTTACATCCAGAACTAAACTTGTAACTAAACTTATATTGTTTACAGTCTTGTTGTTCCTGACAAATGCATCATAATTTCTTACCTTCCTGTCACCTTTCTCTGGACCCAGACCCAGTCCTGGAAAAAACAGCTCTGTGACATCACACCAATGGGAACACGGAGTAGCATCTTGACAAAGTGGCATCACATCAGAATACTGATCATGATGCTTGGCAAAGAGCTGTCTCATATTTATTCATTTATTCATCATAACCCTTTATCTCTTGTCTCATCCACTCTCTGTCTCACATTCTCGCTCCCAATAAAACATTTCACTCAATAAGTGATAAGCAAGCTGAGTTAATACTGTGACACTCAGGGTTTTTGTCACTGTTTACGCACTGAGGCAGCTGTTAGAAAAAGAAAATCATGACGAATAGAGATGTTTGTCGCTTTATGTAATCAATTTCTTTTCCATGAATTGATCCAGTATTTTCTTAGTGAAATATTAAAAAGCATTCAGTCTTACAACAGTGTCACTTCTATCACTTTAAGGACTGCATGTTTTTACTTGCCTAACACAGATGTTACTATACTGACAGCTGTTTCCTATAAATGTCATTTGTTTAATGTTCTGGTATCTCTCTTAAAGTCTTTAAAACAAAAAAAATCCATTAAAAATATAGGAAAAAAATGCTCTGTTTGAAATAAAATTATATTTATTTTGATGATTTAAATTATCTAACCTTTTTATGCAGTGGGACTCAGAACTCTCAGTTAAAACTTATAATGAATTTGGTAGAATTACTGTTTAGTCAAAGTGACTTTAAAGGACATTGTGTAAGAAATACTTCCATCTAACTTTGGAATTGTGTATCTCATTCTAACGTAGTGCATTCTAGCATTTTACTTTCTCAAACACGTAGTGCAACAATGGCAGCCACTGTGTCTCAAAAAGCCTCGACAACACCAATGAAAGCACGTCATCCGATAGTTCATGGAGTGTTCACTCAGGGGAACAGGTTTGTGATTTCATAAATATTGCAAAGCGCATCCCATCAAACAGTCAGATGTTGTTTCTCTGTGTTTAGAAGGAGGAATGGTTCTCGCAGGGAGATGGATCCTGACGGGGAAACTGTCCTCGACACAGCACCAGCTTTTCGTGACAGTAAAAACTAGCTTGTAAAACCGCCCAACCAGCTTTTAGTCTGGTTTTACCGCTACTGAAAGACGGTGTTTACCATGACCATGAAAGTGACTGAAACCACGTAAACATACACTTCAGTACCAATGAGACTAGTATATTTTAGCAAAAAGTACTGTTATGTTACCCATGGTAACGAGCAACACTAACAAAACCGAATGAAAAAAGTTAGCTATAGGCTAATTTAGGCAGTACCATTAACTTATTTATCAAGAAGAAAGCTGGCAACTTCAGCTTCCCTTTAAAATCTTTCTCATGTTGAGCTCCTTCTACCTGGGGAAGGGTTTCCCGATGTTGCCAGACCGTCATGGCGCTTTCCTACCGGCTTGCCCATTATATGTATAAACAAATCATTAGCAGAGGTCATAACACAAAGATAACACGCATATACTTGCAGACATCGATTTTGGCCAGAAAATGTTGCACAATGTCTCTTTAAATTACCCAGCCAAAGCTGATTGCTGGACTATTTCCTGTTAAGTAGATTTCTTTTGGGTAATGTTGGCTTTTTATCAAGATTTGATAAAGGCATAAAGTATTAGACTGATCCAGGTTTGTTCTCTTATTTTATAGCATGTTTTTTGTTTTGTTTGTTTTTGTGATGTTTCAGGGGCTACAGGGGGTTTAATCTGGCTGTAAGTGACCTGTAAAGATAGCTGTGATAAAATAAAAATGAATAAATTCGATCTAGTGTCAGAGCCACACACCTGAGCCATCTTCTGAATAAATACAGGACAAACTGAATATATACAGATTTTCAGGTTTATTAAATAAACTTGTTGTTTTTTTGTAGTTCTAGATGTTATTCTTGGCCCTGTGATGGACTGGCGACCATACAGTCCTGGGTGTACCCTGCCATTTACCAGATGGCAGATGTGACTGGCTCCAGCCTAAGATCTGTTGCCACTGATGATTTTTTTTGTTGTTGTTGTTGTTGTTGTTTTTTTCCAGTCCAGTTCTAATGCAATTTAGCAAAACTCAAACTACCTCATTCCCTTTCTGAAGAATGGCTTCTTTGCAGCCACCCTTCCATGGAGACCAAGTGTTACGACCCAACTTAAGGGGTAGGGAAGGGTGTAACAAAGACACGGTGAGGACAGTTATTTCAAAATAAAAGCACATTTATTTACAATTCCCGTGCGAAGTGATGGACATCCTGTAACACAAAATAAGATGAGCTGGGGTTAGCGGACCTGCAGAAAGAAACAAACTAAAACCTATACCAAACACACACCGAGTGCAAACGAAACACAACCGCCACTCGGTGGTGAAACTAAAAACCCAAACAAAAGCAACAGGCCCATAACTAAAGTGACCGTCGTCACAACACAATAAAACGCTAACCTAGCCCAGCTCTAACACAAACACAAAGTAAACTTAACTCAACACTTAAACACCTATTGTGGAAAGGAGGTGGTCGCGACACACACACACCCGGTGCACAACATGAGGGGGAGAGCGGCCGAAGCCTTTCTGGCATCTCCCCCCCAAGACCTGCCCCGGCTGCAGCCTCTTCAGCCTGAGCTGTCCTTCGGGCTGCAGCCTGACTGGTCCAGAGGGGTGCCAGTCACACAGGGGCGGGGACAAAGGCGCTAGCCCTGGCCACTCAGGGCAGCGCTCTGCCGCCCCCAATCAACACACAAACGGCCTCAGCTGTCTGCAAACAGCAGGGGCCGTAACACACCCCTCCTAAAGTGTCAAAATCCTCACAAGGATTTTGGCACAATACAAAAACACAACAAAACAAAATAAACACACGAACACAATTGGCAGTGCTGCTCCTAACCCAGCCTGTGCCTCAAAAAGTTCTCCACTGAGAACAGGGTGGTACGCCAACCCTCGGGGACTGCCCTACCGTCCCCGACTAGGGACATCAACCCGGCGGGACCCATCCCGCAACTCACGCTCGAGCAGTCCAACTGCCCAATGGCTACCACCCGGCACAGCTGGCACACAAAAACACAACACTACCACACACGAGCGCACCCTTCGGCCACCACACCCGAAAGGAGGCCGACGGCGAGTTCACCCCACCACGCTACAAATGACAGGCCCACACATGAGCAGCTAAAAAGGCAGAAACAAAAGGAGAGTGTCTGAACACACGCAGCCTCGCACGCCCGCACCATCTACACCTTCACCAGGTGGCAGAACTAGTGGCGACATTTCAGGAGAGGGCAGGCACTCAGCCTGCAACGGCCTCTCAACCCATGAGAAGGTCCGCCACCTCACACAGGGTCGCCCCTAGGCCAGAGCGCCCTATACAGCTGCAACTCCGAGTTCAGAACACGTTCACCTTTACACAGACACGCTCCCGCAGGAGCCATCTCCACAACCGCTCCAAATGCCCGTCACCAGCATGTAGTGAACTCACCTGAAGGCACCACGCTCCACCGGAAGCTGCCAACCGGAAGCTCCCCTTCAAAATAACAGCGCCCACTCACGCACACAAGAAAAAAAAATAAATGGCTAAATTCTCCACACCGTGCAAAAACCCCAGGAGATCCTCCAAGATGGTATTAGAAGAAAGATCCCGGACGAGCCCCCACTTGTTACGACCCAACTTAAGGGGTAGGGAAGGGTGTAACAAAGACACGGTGAGGACAGTTATTTCAAAATAAAAGCACATTTATTTACAATTCCCGTGCGAAGTGATGGACATCCTGTAACACAAAATAAGATGAGCTGGGGTTAGCGGACCTGCAGAAAGAAACAAACTAAAACCTATACCAAACACACACCGAGTGCAAACGAAACACAACCGCCACTCGGTGGTGAAACTAAAAACCCAAACAAAAGCAACAGGCCCATAACTAAAGTGACCGTCGTCACAACACAATAAAACGCTAACCTAGCCCAGCTCTAACACAAACACAAAGTAAACTTAACTCAACACTTAAACACCTATTGTGGAAAGGAGGTGGTCGCGACACACACACACCCGGTGCACAACATGAGGGGGAGAGCGGCCGAAGCCTTTCTGGCATCTCCCCCCCCAGACCTGCCCCGGCTGCAGCCTCTTCAGCCTGAGCTGTCCTTCGGGCTGCAGCCTGACTGGTCCAGAGGGGTGCCAGTCACACAGGGGCGGGGACAAAGGCGCTAGCCCTGGCCACTCAGGGCAGCGCTCTGCCGCCCCCAATCAACACACAAACGGCCTCAGCTGTCTGCAAACAGCAGGGGCCGTAACACCAAGTAAGGGAAAAGTGAATTTGGGAGGTTTATGCTATATCTCCCCCGGCTCTTTAAAAAGAAAATAACAAAAGAATGGGTGGTGGCTTAAGACTTTTGCATATTAGTTTTGGTTTAACAAATGTTCTTAAATATTGTAAGTATCCAAAAAAGTCACTATCAACTTACATTTATGCTAATATATGGAAATGTATGGAAACAAAACAACTGTTATGGAATAAAGTTTTTGTCAGCAGTGCTTCACATATGGTGTGACAAGTAGCATGCATGACAGAGAGATATATCTGTCTTTGCAAGCAAAATTTGTGTCTAAACTAAACTGAGAGAGGGCAGACTTCTGCCAAGTCCATTTCTGTGTCTGCAGTTTTACAATACGTTTTAAATTTCCCATGCTCCATCTCCCCATCAGGTTTCAGCCTTTTTTTTTTTTTTCTTTATTGCATTATCTCCTCCCGCCTGTGTACTGAGTAGTTCTGTGTTGTGATCCTACCAGAACTGATATCTGACCCACAATCGCTCAGCATTACTCTGTAGTAGTTACTCTAAATTCAGGTACTGCATGATATCTGAGTACCCATGGCTTAGACCATACCTATCTTCAAGCTTGGCCTTCATATTGACCTCAATAATATGCCTATAAAGTTATGTGAATGCATGATCCTGCACATTTATTATGCTCTCTTGCTGAGAAAATATGTCACCAGACAGACATCTAGGCAACTGCCAAAGTTCTCAAAACAATCTACATGGTAATTGCAGCTACAGTTGTCTTTCAAGACCCATAAACGGGGTAACAAAATTTAAACAATACTATCTTTTCCTCACAGCTGGTCTGAAAAAAAACATCTCCATGGTGGGGTAATTATCTTCCTTTTAGTTGTCTTTCCAAAGCTCATTTATTTTCCTTGTGAAGTAATGATGTTTTGATTTTCCTTAGGGTCTGCAAGTAATAACTAAAAGAAAAGGGCCATAAAAAAAAGGAATCTGTTGGTATCACATTATTTTGTGTCTGTGATCCAACAGCAGGCTGTTGCTGGGTATCACTTTATTGTTTAAGACTGGAAGTCTTATTGATTCAGGAGAAAACGCTTCATTCTGCTAATTTCTAGTGTTGGATGTTTGTGGAGCAAAGGTAGAAGTGGCCTCCCACTGGAGAAGAGGAAGCTGTGATTTAATTTTAAATACTTGCTAATAAATTTAGTAGGACACATGATTGATAAAATATTACCACTGAATTTCTGTTACATAGAAGTGGTTGCAAAACATTATGAAATTAAATTAAAAATACTTTATTTCAGAGGGAAATTTTAATGTTGTCTGTCCGTCCGTTTGTTTTAAATAACAACAATAATAATTAATTAGGAGATGTTGACTTGTTCCGGAAGATGATTTGTGCTGATAGGAATGATCTTCCTGAATGATCTTTTTGTCTTACACTGGAGTTGAAGAAGTCTCTCGCTGAACATGCTTTGTTGTTTGTTCACTGTGTTTTGTGTAGAGGATGTGAAGAACCCCATTATCTTCAGAATCTAGTGCAGCATTATTTTCAATACAATCAGCTCAAGAGGTATCCCCAGCACAGAACCAGCCTTCTTGATCAGTTTGTTGAGTCTCTTTAATGGCTGGGATATACTTGCTGTTATCGACGCATCCGCGTACGTATCATGGCTGCCACGGGTTCCTAGCATTCATTTGGCACGTAGGCCACTCACATGTAGGCGAGGTAACTTGTAGCAGGCCCAAGTTGCAATCTTGACTTGAATGCTAAAGGCGCTCTTGCGAATAAGAGCATGAACATGACAGATCAGATGTAAACACAATGGCGGATAGTTCTGAAGACCGCCTCTCGAATCTTTACAGCAACTACCAGCACCTGTAGGACTTTCCCTCCCTGTTGCCTACTGATAAACACTTGTGCCTAAACAGTTGGCAACAAATTGGATGTGTTTTGGGGGTTGATGCCCTGGAAATACAGTATGACTGATTGTCCTTTTCACTATTTCTGTAATAGTCACCTCCAGTATTGAGCCTTTTGGCCGTGTCATGCTTCTGTCGCTTCAAGTATTTGCACAGATATAGCAGAACGTTGCTGTGTACGCTTGTGTTCACAGTAAGTATATCACAGCCATAAGTCTCTGGCTCTGATGCTGCTGTCCTAACAGATGGCTGCAAAGCTGATTGCATTTTAGACTTAGATACACGAAGATATGGAACATCTTGGTGCAGACAATTAATGATCTTAGTTTCCTTTAGACGTAGAGTATACATTGTCCCTTCTTGTAGAGGCTTTTGTGTTGCATTTCTAGTCTAGTCTGTGGTCTAGCTGAACCCCAAGGTACTTGTATTACATCTCCACCTCATCTCCCAGAATGTAAACAGTGCTTTGTTTACTCCTGTTCCTCCTGAAAACAACAATCATCTCTGTACTTATCATCTTGTCGATCAGTGATACACCTCACTACTGCATAGTCATCAGAGTATTTCTGTATATAACAGGACACAGAGTTGTATTGTAAGTCTGAGGTGTACAGTAAAAAGAGAAATGGTGAGAGTACAGTCCCTTATGGTGCTCCAGTGCTGCAGGAGACAGACAGGCTAGAGGTGGAGGCAGAGGAAGTCTCGGTATGTTCTGAATTAAAGTGTAACTCCACCCACTGTCAAATTTGAAAAATGCCAGAAACTGCAAGGGTGGGGGCGGAAGGTGTGGTGTGATCAGGGAGCGGAGAGTGGGTGGGTTGCTCAGCAGTCTCTAGCAAGATGGAAAGTGTCATTCACAAAGCAGCTACGCCACAGAGCGGTCTTTGAGGTGGAAGACTTTTCCCCTCCATAATCTCCTCAGCTACACATAAACAAGGTGGTCCTGAACTGTATCAGTCTGAGCCGTTAGCGCTGTTAACGCTGACCTGTCAACAGCTCCAGCAGCTCTGGAAAGCTGTGAAGACTCGCTGCAGGTTGTGGCAGCTGCAGGAAGTGCCTGCATGTGAAGGGAGGGGGCTGTGAGGTTTTTAAAATTTTCTTGTGATGTAAAGAAGCACTAGCACGGCTCTACATCCCGAAAAACAAAACCTGGTTTTAACCTGTAGGGTATGAGCCATTTTTTAAATAAAATAAAAAATATTAATAATAATCATTTTATCAACAATATAGGTGGTTTTCATCACAATTAAGTAGGGCTGTTTTTCAGCTCAAAAAACACATTTTTGGGTGCTCTATGCCTTTAAGGTCTGTGACTGAGCTGCAGGGTGACAGGGTGGAGGTGTTACAGGAAAGCTGTAGGTTTGTGGAGGGTCTGTGGTCTGTTGGGCTGGAGGCACGGGGGTGAACTTAACCTATTGAAGAACATGTTCGGCCTATTAGCTCTGTCCAGATCAGTCCCCCTTAAAAAAACTGAAAACTGACAATTAATGTGACAACTGTATGGAAGATAAAATTATGATATAAAAGGGGGGCAGGAATGAAGAAGTGTTCTTTTTACTTCATCCTGCTCCTTTTTGAACTCTGTAGCACCTGTTTTGTTTTGTTTTTTTTTCTTTCCTCTGATTAATTTGTTTTATTTTTTGTTCGAAATAAAGTAATATCATTCAAACAAAAAATTTGAAGCCAGTGATCTTTTTTATTCCTGACCACACATCCCTCATATGGTTCTGCTGGAGCTGACTTTCTAACTTAGTCCTGTAGTCCTCCTTGCACACCTTAATATTTTAAGTTGTTTTTATGTTGTCTTTAATAATTCCATGTATCCTTTCCTAAATGATTTCTTTATATGTTTAGCAGCTTTTTTTCAGATCACTGGTGATCCTGGGTTTGTTACTGGGAAAGCATCTCACTGTTCTTGTTCCAACAATGTTGTCCTCACAGATGTTGATGTAATCTGTCACACACCTAGTCGTGGCATTGGT
Organism: Melanotaenia boesemani; assembly: GCF_017639745.1. Classification (NCBI taxonomy): domain Eukaryota; kingdom Metazoa; phylum Chordata; class Actinopteri; order Atheriniformes; family Melanotaeniidae; genus Melanotaenia; species Melanotaenia boesemani. Next base: position 25,395,873 of record NC_055682.1, read on the forward strand.
GTCCTCTCCATGTGGTTCACAGAGGATATTCCAGTCCGTGGCATCAAAGCTCCCTCTCAGAGCATCTTCAGCTTCATTAGACCAGGTTTAAACCTCCTGAGTCCTAGCATCCTCATACGAGAACATCACATATTTGGTTGTCTTCACCATAGTACTAAATTCTGTGGAATCTTTATACCTACATTATATAGAATAAAATATGTATAATAATAAAAATATTTATCCTCACAAATCATAAATTTCTATTTATTGGTTCCCCCTAACCCTAAAAAGCTCGAAGAAATCTCTAACACAAGTCAAACTAAAGCTCAGATCTCAGGAGTTTAACAGACCATGTGATGACTGGTTGCTGCTGAATGATTGGTTTGTAGGTAGAGTTGAGAAGAACCAGATTATGATCTGATCTTCCTAAAGGAGGCAGGGAGCTTAGTGCATTTTTAACATTTACATAAAATAAGTCATCTTATTTTCTCCGATGGAGCAGCTGACAGACTGTTGAAATATTGGTGATGTTGCAGAGGGAGACATTGTTGAGGTCTCCAGAGATCCCAATGAATTTATTAGGATGCTATTTTTATAGCCTGGCAACATATGTTATTCTATGTCTGCAAACTTTTTATTTCTAATGAATTATTCAATCCCCATATTGTGATTAAAAGTGAACTAAGGTTTTGAAGATTTTATGATTTGTTTGCCAAACTGACAAAAATGTGCTGATCAAAAACAAAGGGAAAAAAGCCGTATGGGTTATAATATATAGTGTGTCACTACCCACCTTTGTGTTTGACTGCAGTTCACAGTCAAACACAAAAATGTATGCTCATGACAAATTAAATGCAAATTGTTGTTAATTATGGCTCATTTCATCCTAAAATGTTTGACATTTTTCCAGCACAGCGAAAAATATTTTGTTTACCAAGTTGTTTGTCTGTTTTTATCTCCCTCTGTCTCTTATTTGCCTTATATATCCTCTTCCCTTTTGTTTCTGAAAATTTTGTCTCCTCGCTTGTCCTTTTAATTTGCTCCATCTTTCTTGTCTTTGGCAGTTTAAGTGTTGTGGAGGTCAAGAGTTTAATGACTGGGAAGTCAACATGTACCATAACTGTTCTGCACCTGGTCCACTAGCCTGCGGAGTCCCCTACACCTGCTGCAGTAATACAAAGGTAGGTCCTGCAGTATGATGATCATGTTATTACCAATTACAATATATATATTTTTCCTTTAATGAATTAAGAGTTAATGATATACTTTTCTGAACAACGTATTTGTTCCCCACACCATAGACTGATTGAAGTCCAAGACACAACCACTAATTGTTAGCCAGGGAGCACTAACCTTAAAAACAAAACTGAACATCCAAACACATGAGGATTTACAGACACACAAGAGGGCAAGACTATGATGTGCTTTTAACTGAATGAAGGCAAAAATTCATTGTCAAGCTCCTGCAGATGTATATTCTTTCAGTTGTCTTTTTTGGCTACAGAAGAAGCTGAGAAAAGATAGTGATTCAGGCTTCAGACCACAACTTTTAAACTGAACAAGATCTATAATGTCTAAATATATGAGTGGGCCATAGGTCTTTGTCTCAGGTCTTCCTCGTGGCTTGATTCAACAGCTTAATGATGTATACCTGCCTACAGCAAAAATAATCAAAAACATGTTGGTGAGCCATTACATTGTAAATTATAGTGTAGTCCTCCAAAATAAAGAAAGATTGAGACGATCAAACATAATCTGTGAATTTGTTAACACATATGTTGCGTATTTGTAACAGTTTGTTTTTTCTGTTGTAGAGAAGAGTAGAGTAAAAGGCAACCAAAAGGAAAATAATGTAATACTTTTTTTCATCTTTTAACATCCTGAGACCTAAACTTTAGTTTGACTTGCTTTAGAGATTTTTTTTTCTAGCGTTTTGGGTTTAGGAGGAACCAATATAAATAGAAATTTATGATTTGTGATTATACACATTTTTATTATTATACATATTGTATTATATATGATGTAGATATAAATATAATTTTAAATTGAAAAACAAAGTCTCTTCTGACACCACCATATGGCAGTGTAAGTGTTCAACAGGTTCCAGTTCCACAGAATTTAGTATTTTGGTGCAGACATCCAAATATGTGATGTCCTCGTACAAGGACGCTAGGACTCAGGAGGTTTAATATTTTTCAGGCTGTTATGTGGAAGGTAAATGTTTGTTGCCAATTCTAAAGTGGGTGATGGATCAAGAAGAGCAAAACAGTCTCACATATGCCACAGATTAAATACGGTGGCAACAGATGTCACAACCTCTTCACTCCTCTATTTGGTTTGTACTTAAAGAAATAAGCAGCACATACAATATATCAGGATTAGTCACATACAAGACATACTGCAAGAAAACAGCTTGAAATATTAAAATTGCACTAATTAACCATGTCCAGTATAAACAGGAATTCAACAAAATGTTGTCAGTGATTACAACGTAAAACTAATTCCAGTTGTTTTTGTTGTTTATTAACTGTGGTATCTTTCTGTTAAAAGATTTCTATTAATTTTTCTCAAAATACATAGATTATTTTATTTGACTGGAGAAGCACAAATACACAAAAGACATCACTTTGTTCCAAGCTGAGCAGAGCTTATTTGACAAAGTTTAGCTGGCTAATCCTGTGATGAATTATAAAAAATTGTGTGGTCTAGGACTATAAAGGACTATAAAGATAAAAATAAAAGCTTTCTCACATCTGCCCAAGCATAAAAATGTGACTGTTCATATGTACATGAAGCAGCCACTAGTGTAAGCCACACTGATGAGATAAGACGTTGTTTACCTCGCACTGGGGATTTTCCCGTTACAGCAGCGTTGATTAAATAAGACATAGTACACACACTGGCTGTAAACAAGCTTTATACAATGAGTACATTTTCAGTAAGAATGTCCATATTCAGCATCTTCACAGTTATGCTATTTTTACATAAATAGACAAGCATACATGGTACTAAGGTAAATAAGTATAAAGGATACACAAATCACTTACTGCACTTAAAAATCCTTTATTTTTATTCCCTTTTCACAATGAAAATGTTATATATTATAGCTATCCTTATGCAGAATCATCAACCAAATTAGGTCAAACATTAGGCGTTTGCTGGACATTTTCTTGTTCTTTGTCCATTACAATGTGAAGGAATGATAAATAGTAGAAATGTCCAGCAAACCTGTATAATGACTGAAAAATTACATTCAAGCTTATCTTCCCTGAAGATTTTATATATCTTATTTGAATATGTTTTATATTACTATTTCCATATGGAAAACTATGATCTCAGACTCATCAAGCTTAAGTCATGCTTGTACACACATTCACAGACACTTAGCTTCACTTAAAAAAATTCTATTCATAGTGAAACATTTCTTGAACTGTCTGCTGTAAACTGAGAAGAGCTGTTGAAGAGCATCTCTTGACAGGCTAGAAAGTGTGTTATTTAAAAGCTTTTATCCTTCTGTAGATAAACTTGTACTAAAAACTTCCTTTCTGAAAGTATCGGGATGATGTTCACAGCAATCTTACTTCATCCTATTCTCTCTGTTTTTCTTCCTTACAGCCTAATGAAGTGGCCAATACTATGTGTGGGTACCAGGTGCTCCAGAAAGCGGTGAGACCTCACAAACATATGGTCTGAACTAATAGATGACAGATTTATTTTAAGCTTTATTTGTTGAAAAATGTCATTTCTCTAATCTGCTTTATACGATAACTGCTATTTTGCTTTACCATCTTTAACAAAGAGTCATTTAAGCCATTACAGAAAACTTAAAAATGTATAGATAAAAATGGATTTCTGCATGGGGGAAATTCATATTGTTCAGCAGTTCAGTTTTACATATACTGGTATACATATATTTACAGTAAGATGCATGTTAAATATATATAAAATAAAAATAGTAAAATAAGTATATCAATAAAGATTTAAGAGCTATAAGAGTAATAGTTCCTCATTATGGGTTATGAGGAGCATAAAACACTGTTTTCGGTAGTATTGTCTCATGGAAAGCTAGATGTTTTAGTATTGACTGTTGTGTCTGTAGCTGCTGTTTGTCACTGCCACAAATCCCTACATTTCCAAGGATAAGTCTGAATAAAGACTTGGAAGTGATGAATTTAAGAACCGGTATAAACAAATGGATAAGAATTTGTAGAAAATAAAAATCAGCAAAAGCCATAAATGATTCTATAAGAGGGGAAAGGATGTTGCTTTGAACTTATATGTAGTTTTAAATATACAATGTAAGATTACAAGAAATGTAAATTTCTCGCAGCGATTGGAGTTGTTGGATATGATCCATATTCGAGGCTGCACTGATGCGGTCTTCATCTGGCTAATGGACAACTATAAGATAATGGCAGGACTTTTGTTGGGGATCCTACTTCCTCAGGTAAAGCAAAACACACATTTCACTCATTTACTGTAATATTTATGTTTCTCACAAACTGCTCTTCTTGCATATGGAAAGGGAGACTACTTAAATTTGCTGGAAACCTACAAACATATTGACTGTTAAAAATGTTTGTGTGACGCAGAACAGATAAAAGTCCAAGCTCAATGATTAAAGCTGAACACCAGCAGACTATCAGTTAGTTGGGACAAAGAAATCAAAGCCATGTTTTAGATCATCATTTTGTAGTTTTTATACGGTCTTGATGGCGGCAGGTTGAGACCCTTTTTCATCAGTGCAGATTCTATTGTATTCCAGAGAAAGTTTGAGTTTTTATCCTGTGATCCTTAAATTGTTCCTGTACAGACTTTGAGCAGTGGGGTAGAAAGATGGCTGCCTTCATGAGAATTCAGTTGGTGTATTAGTAGCTTCTACATTAATTCTTGGGCCTGAGGTTTTCCAGCAAGGCACTGTAACAAGATGATAAACAGTAGTGCTTTCTATGGTGGCCCTGAAGTGTTGCAGCAATACAAAAGCTACAACACGAGTACACGCCTTTTTTTTTTGTTTGTTTTTTTTCCTCGGAATCTACACCGCACACAATGGATGAAAAGCAAGATATTTTTTAGGTAAGCTCGAGGAGTGAATTAAACACTAATGGTAAATAATGTTTATTCATTTAAAACCTCAGAGTCAAGCCACTACTGAAAAAGAAAAACCAAAACTCATCACTCAAGAGCAGCTACAGGCCAATATCAAACCTCCCCCTTTCTTGGTAAGATTATAGAAAAAGCTGTATTTCAACAGCTACACAAATTCCTGATACTAAATAACCGTTTTAATGTCTATCGGTCAGGTTTTTAGCCACACCATAGCACTGAGACTGCTCTAGTTAAGGTCCTGAATGAAATCTGCTTGAGCACAGTTAGCAGAAATATTTCAGTCCAGGTACTGCTAGATCCCGGTGCTGCATTTGACACGGTCAACAATAACATCTTACTAGATTGCCTGAAAAACTGGGTTGGACTTTCTGGCACTGCAATCAGTTGGTTTGAGTCCTATTTAAAAGACAAGGACTATTTTATCTATAGGTACCTATAAATCTGAGTGAACCAAAATAACCTGTGGGTTTCCCCAAGGCTCCATCCTCAGACCACTTCTATTCAACATCTACATGATGCAACTCGCTCAAATTGTGAAAAACAACAAAATATGTTACCACAGTTATGCTGATGACACACAAATCTACAATACCATCTCACCAGGAGACTACAAACGCTGATCAACTGCATCGATCAAGTTAAAGATTGGATGTTCCAGAACTTAATTCAGTTAAATGAAGACAAAACTGAAATAATAGTTTTTGGAGCCAAGGAAAAAATATTAAAAGTCAGTACTCAGCTTCAAACAGCTAAGTTTAAAAACTAACAACCAAGGAGAAATCTTAGAGTAGTCCTGGACTCAGAACTGAATTTTAGCAGTTATATTAGGACAATTGTGAAGTCAGCCTATTATAACTTAAAGAACATATCAAGGGTTAAAGGACTGATGACTCAGCAAGATTTAGAAAAACTTGTCCATGTATTTATCTTTAGTAGATTAGACTACTGTAATGCTGTCCTCACGGGTCTCCCTGTCCATCAGATAGCTGCAGTTAGTCCAGAACGCTGCTGCTCCAGTCCTCACTAAGACCAAGAAAGTAGATCATATAACTCTAGTCCTCAAATCTTTACAATGGCTTACAAGGTATTCCCATCTAATTTTAATGTACAGCCTTCTACTCAAAAAGGCAAAATAATACTTCAAACAAGTATAAAAACAACTAAATTATGACCCCCCCCCCCCCCCCCCCCCCCCCCCACACACACACACACACACACACACACACACACACACACCCACGCACACACCCACACACACTTTTTTTTCAGCAAAGCGTCAAATGCAGCACTAAAGAAAATCCTATGACTAATTGTATTCATGACGCTTATCAGATTGTGTGAGATTCAAGTCCAAATTGTTATCGTTAAATGGACCTGTCAGTGATATTCAGAGGTGCTGCAGTGGGTTTTCATTCATAGCTGTGACTATCATAGATCAGCTTGTACTTCCACTTGCCACGTCTGTGAACATGAGAAGCACAGGGGAATGAAGCATTTATCGAAATTTCAGCAAGCTGTGATGCAGCTCTGACTAAATGAGAGAAAATGTAAATTTTTTCACATCATGGGAACATCTGACAGCTCCACTGCATCAACAGTTAAAAAGTAATACATACTATTTTAACCAAATGCTATATCAGTTAATTTGATTTTGGTGTGCTGTGTATTTCAAACAAATGAGTGTGAGTTTTGATACATAAACCATGTTTAAAAAAAGAAGAAAGAAAGAAAAATGCTTTAAAATGGTGCATTTGAGCTTGAAATAACTATTGTGACACATGGAAGCCATTTTAAAGATATTTTAGCCCATTTCTAAAATAATATAAAGCTGTAAACACTCTGACATCTATGAATCCATAATAATGATTTGGCTTGACTCTTACAAGCAGCTGACTTCCACCATGTTTATATGTTTATTGCAGAGTATAGATGTCGGTGATCCAGTCTGTAGATACTTCTCGTTTGCCTCATCGTTTTGTCTCCAGTTCCTTAGATTTAAACAACTAAAAATAAAATAAGATTGGTTGCTAATTGTGAATATCTCAGTTTACTTATTTCTTTTCTCTCCATATCGAGACCTGAGAGGTATGACAAGGTCATCACAGAAGTCCATTATCAACCTATTTCACCTGCTATGAGATAAATAATCTTATATGATGTCCTGCAAAAAGTATTTATTTTGATGTGAAATGTGAAGTTTGTCCCATCCCAAAAAAAGAAAGAAGAAGAAAAGGTAATAAATAAATAAACTATATGAAGTAATTCATAACCTGAATTATGAAATGAAATATGAACAGAGGGAGTGCAGATGGAAATTATAAATAAATAAAGCATTGCTGGTGTATAATTTAGTGTTTATTTGTATAATGATGTTCAGGTGCTTGTGTAAATGTTTATGCAAGAGGAAACACGCAGATACACTATAATTCACTTTAACTTTACAGTGGGGCAAAAAAGTATTTGTCAGCCACAGATTGTGTAAGTTATCCCACTTAAAAAGAAGAGTAATTTTCATCACAGGTACTCTTCAGCTGTGAGAGACAGAATGTGAACAGGAAATCACATTGTATGATTTTTAAACAATTTATTTGTAAATTCTTTAGTAAAATAAGTATTTGGCACCTATGAACAAGCAAGAATTCTGGCCCTCACTGACCTGTTACTACTCCTTTAAGAAGCTCTTCTATCCTCCACTCGGTACTTATATTAATGGCACCTGTTTGAGCTTGTTATCTGTAGAAGAGACACCTGTCCACACCTTCAGTTAGACTCCAGAAAATGGAAGAAATACAAGATCACTGACAATCTCCTTCGACCTGGGGCCCCATGCAAGATCTCAACTTGTGGGGTATGAATGATCATGAGAACGGTGAGGAATCTGCCCAGAGCTACACAGGGGGAACTGGTCAATGACCTAAAGAAAGCTGGGACCACAGTCACAAAGGTTACTCTTAGTAACACACTACGTCATCATGAATTAAAATCCTGCAACTCCTGAAGAATCCCCTGCTGAAGCCAGCACATGTCCAGGCCCGTCTAAAGTTTGCCAGTGACCATCTGGATGATCCAGAGGAGGACTGGGAGAATGTCATGTGGTCAGATGAGACCAAAATAGAACTTTTTGGTATAAACTCCACCCGCCGTGTTTTGAAGAATTTTGAGTTGCATCCCAAGAACACCATACCCACTGTGAAGCATGGTGGTGGAAACATTATGCTTAGTGGCTGCTTTTCTGCAAAGGGGACAGGACGACTGGTCTGTATTGAGGACAGGATTAATGGGGCCATGTATTGTGAGATTTTGGGCAACAGCATTCTTCCATCACGGAGAGCATTGAAGATGAAACGTTGCTGGATCTTCCAGCATGAAGATGAGCCCAAACACGCCAGCCGGGCAACTAAGGAGTGGCTCCGTAAGATGCATTTCAAGGTCCTGGAGTGGCCTAGCCAGTCTCCAGACCTCGACCTAATAGAAAATCTGTGGAGGGAGTTGAAATTCTGTGTTGCCCAGCGACAGCACCAAAACATCACAGCTCTACAGAAGATCTGCATAGAAGAGTGGGCCAGAATACCCGCTATCATTGCCAACTGAGGTTACATTACAACGTATTAAGTTGAACTTTTGCTGTTGGCCAAATATTTATTTTCTACAATATTACACAAATAAATTGTTTAAAAATCATACAATGTGATTTCCTGGATTTTTTGGTTTCTCGCTATTTAAGTGTACCTATGATGAAAATTACAGGCCTCTCTCGTCTTTTTAAGTTGGATAACTTGCACAATTGATGCATGACAAATACTTTAAAGCTTCACTCTATTTGTTCTGTGGGGGGAATTACTCATTCACTTCGCTAGAAGGAGTGTCCTTTTTATGATTACTCTTGACAGTTCATCTCATGGTCTGTACTTAACCATTTGTAAAATATTCAAAACAGCTAATACTGCAAACTGCAAAGTGTACTACTAGTAAAAATAAATAAATAAATGCGTTTTGTTGGAGTTGAGATGTGAGGAAAAGATACAAGTGAGGAAAAAGTCAATGAGAAGCATCCATTGTGATATTCCTTCCTTTCATTCCCATTGAGCTTGTGTTTTTCTCTGTTTCTCTGACTAGTTCTTCGGTGTGATAGTCAGCTGGCTGTATATCACTCGTGTTGAAGATGCCATCGCTGAGTACGGCCTCTATATGGATGGCCTGTTGGATGGACAGGAAAGTCCTAGAAAGAAGCATGGCCGGGTGACCAAATGGTTTAGGTGTATGCCAGTTATTTAGAGTTTGATATTCAACCTTGCTTTTTTTCAATGTCTTTCATACTATTAGTTCCTAATTAATGTTTTACAGTCTCCTAATGGAAATGATAAAAAAAAATCAGAATTCCTGTGCGAGGTTTTTAGCTGTATTGTGCCACAGACAATCTCAGGGATGAAGACAAAGCAATGCAACCACTTCGTACCTGTTTGTTTTTTTTTCTGTCGAATATATTACTTTTTTACTTTGTGTAACCACTAAGGAGTTAATCATGACACCCTAAAATGCATTTTTTTCAAGGACCATGATAGAGATTTTAAACTCATTGGTTGAAATGTGCCTTGTCTTTTTTTCTTACATTTCTGCACATGTGTAAAAATGTTCATTGAACCCCTGTGATTTGTTCATTATATTGAAGGCTCATTCCTCCAATAAGGCAACTGAATTTCAAGAACCTAGTAGAGGAACATGGGACAATGGAAAAATTAGCCCAAATTTAGGTGAAATACAGAATTGGCCTTGGTGGGTGATACACTCTGTGAATTTGTAACAACTAACCTGAGGGTATTATGTTCACAGTAATTTATTCAACAAGGCAGTAGCTGTATTTAGTTTTTGATCAAATACATTTTTGTGTTATCAAAAATCACTGCTCATCATTTATTAAGTATATGATAATGGGGTAAGGGATATTTTTAAGTGTAAAAGTACTGCACTGATGGATTATTTAGTTGCTCCACAGAGGTCTCTGTCTTCAGACCTTCACTCACCAACCCAGACCACCTCTCTACAATAAAATAAACATAATTGTTGCACATAATGGACCTGCAAATTATGTTTTCCTCAAACCAAAATTGGCTAATTGCATTAATAGTATATTTTTCTTTGACATTGTTGGGTGTATTTAAAATATTTATGCCAAAGGCTCCACTAAAATTACTAATATTTACATTGTATTGTACAACAGATGAAGTTGCTTGTTATGCAAAATCATTCTAATAAAGGACTCCTGGTAGTTTTATATTTTTAATTGCCTAGTTTAAACTCATTTTGAAGGTTTGTCAATAGGAAAGATCTGTAACTGTCATAACATTCTGCACATCATAGGTAAATTACATTTGTAAGCCTTTAATGATGGTTCAACCAAAGTTTACTTTATAACTCACTTCATCGTGAAGGTTCAATTTTATATTTCCATGTAAAATATGTTTGGCTTATGAGCAAGTTGTATAAAATGGAAATTTACATGAGTTTTGATGTTTCAGCTTATTCATTATTTGGCTTTAATTTATGAAGCTGAGGACTAGGGTGTGCAGGAATAAAATTATAGCTTGGGTACTGTGGGTCTTAAACATGAGCATCTGTAATTTTTTTCTGTACTCACACAGAATCAGGGTGAAAATAAAGTTGCATAAGATTGCTTCTAGCTGGTTAAACAGCATGTAATGCATTAAGGAAAAAAAACTACGGGTTTTTACTAACACTGGTTACTAACATTGATAACTAAATGGGAATATTTTGGCTAAAGACAACTTGCATAATCATATGTTGATTCAATTCATGAAGCTGTAAGTGTCGATGCTGTACATTTTTACATTAGTTATTTTCCTATTTATATCGTTGTTAGCATACTTCAACACTTGCCACCAAAGAAACTTCCTTCCTGTTACTGTGTCAGTTGCTCCAAATGTGTTACACTTCGACCATATTTCAGTCATGATTAAAGCAAAAGTATTTTCTTTATAAAGCACTGAGATCACATATGTTAATTTTTGTAGTTTCTGCTCTCCTACTGTGTGTATTTATCTATGCATTGTGCTATGTGCATGTGCTGTGCATGCCGTCATTATGTGGGTGATCCTCCTCTGTCCATTTACACTGAAGTATGTTTTGAAAGTGTAAGTTTCTTATTGGGTGTGGAAAATAAAATGATTTGGTGCTGTTTAATGAGTTCTGTCTTTTGTCATTGAGGTGACAGCATTAAATGGGTATTTCTGTAAAACGGAAATATACGGGTGGCGGCTGTTGAATAAATGATGGTTGATATCATGCTGTGTATATTCAAGGGCAGGATGCATCTTTGTCTTCTGGCAGTGTGTAAATTTTTCATGTAAATGTGTGCAAACTTTTGTATGTTAGCATAAGTATGAAGATGATGCAAATGAAAATAGAAAAGCTTAAAAGGACAAAATAAAATTATTCCTACTGATATTGCATAGGTTATATTATACAATTGTCCACATAATTATCCCTCAAATTATACTTTAACAAAATCCATTTTATGGCTAAAAGCAGCTAATTGGATTTTCAAAAAAGACACTCCTTTGTGTTATTATTTAGACTTTCAAAAACTGAAGGAGGAAAATACTTCATGTTTGAGGGCTTTCATTTCACCAAATGCCATGAAAGCCATTTGCTTCACATACAAAAGGTACCATTTGCACTTCATTCAACCTCATCTACACATAAGAGAAGCATGTATGATGAAGTGAAGGGAGTGTCCAGAGTGGTTTGGTGTGGATTTGTTGTCTCATCCTTCCTCTCACTCCTGCTGCTCTGAGGATTTCCTGCTGAATGGAATCCATTAATATTTCACTTTGGCCACCACCAAGGAGGAGAAAGTAATTTTCCTGCAGCACCAGCCGGGAAGGGAGAAGCCTCTGTGAGTTGTCTAAAAGGAGAAGTTGTGTCCTTCTGCTATATTCCACCAACAAAGAGCTTAAAGGGCTTACGTTCAAAACAACACTCAGCTGGGCAAGCACTGCCCCCCCAATTAAATGCTTTTATGGACCATAATTTCAAAACTAGCTTTGATCACATAGAAACGTGTTGTCATAGTTGGAAACTGACTTTGACAGGTGATCTTTGACCTTCTAGCACAACACAGCTTGTTTTCCATCCTCATCGTCATATAGAGAAGCTTTGCCATGAGTCCCCTTATCACTTTGTAACCCACTGGGTTTTTATATGTGCATATTAGTGACACTGACTTTATAAGAATGGCTTATCATTTTGAAATGCAGAAGAAGTTTATGACAGAAAAGGGGTGTCTTGGTCATAATTAGCATCATTAGCATTGACTGGAAATGATGAGGTGCTAATACTTCCTAAATACATTTAATTCCTAGAGTTACAGTCTTTTGGGACTGCATGGTGACTGGCAGCAAGAAAGTCCAACTTCAAATCTCAGCAAGGGTCTTGCTTTGTGGCGTTTTCATGTTCTCCCTGTGCTTGGTGCTCTGGTTTCCTTAAACTGTCCAAAAAACATTCATGCTCCATTTCTAAATTGACCATTTGAGAGAGTGTAAATGTTCATTCTTGTTTGTCTCTGTGATTTGTAAACCTCTATTAGTTTGGTTTCTTCTTTTAACCCCAGTAAAAGGCATTCAAATGGTCCAACACCAATGAGTTTGAAAGTATGTCATTTCTTAGAAAAATGTTTCTTTTGGGGTTAGCTTTAAGATAAGGTCGTTAAGTGGAGCAAAACAAGTGATTTTTAAAATGATATTTAAGTTCATGCAGTAAAAATACAATGAGTCAGATTTGACTCCTCATACAAATCTTTTCCAACTGGGAAACTAAAGGTTGATCTGTTTAATTTCATTTCTGACATTTAGTCTTTTCCTTGGGTTTCACCTATTCTTCACCCTGAAACATTCAAGCACACACAGATGTGTAGGGAACAGAGTCAAGTGTGTTCCCTGTCAGACACTCAGCCAGCCTTGTGTGACTGTATATTGTATGTTTAGAAGAGCAGTCTCATACACTTTAAATCAGTTTTTTTTACAGGTGGTTTATAATTTTACACTTGGTTTACAGTTCTTCAGTGGGTTTAGGCTGTGTGTCTGTTGCTTCTGAGTCTTGCTGCAATACCAGACTCAACAATGTTTGGGACTCTGCGTGGACCAAAACCATCTATTGATGATTGCTATCTTGATTAATCTGATTTGTGGTAGCAAATGTAGAGATAAAAAAAAAAGTTTGACAAAGCAAGATTAGTATAGGCTCCAGAGTGTAGATTGAGCCATCAATATTAAAAGATACCATTACGAACACCTGCAAAGCAACCGTTTTGTCATTAATGGGCAACATACTGATTTATACCACTAATGTTTTTTTTCTTTAACTGCAGCAGTTGTGCTATATTAAGTATGGATTGCTTAATTTTTTTATTTGCTATATCTTATTTATGGCATTTTCTAAACTAAATATTTATTTGACAGTGAAATAAGCTTGCTCTGAGATGCAAAATACTGCAAAATAAAAAATAGGGAAAGTACTGAATTAAAAATAAGTAACAAAAAAATTTACTTTTTAGAACCCACATTTAGATAAACATGTTTCTCTTATTTTTTGAGACGTCATTGCGTTATCTTTTTTGTTGTGTATTTGGTTTTATCAGTTTCTTTTTCTTTTTTTTTTTGTTATTGTGTTTTGCAGCCCAAGTCCACCTTCAAAAAACAGCAAAAAGTAAATAAACTTAAGGAATACATTGACCCAGAAGGCTGACAAATATGAATCCAAACTGAAATATATGGTGTAAACTTGGAGCACCAGTAGGGGAGTTTGTGTTGGTTCTAGCAACGACACATTGGCACAATTGTCTGCAGCTGAACTAAACATAGGGCATCCAAAGCCAGCAAGCACACTTGCATATATAAACACAAAAGGCCTGATCTCCACTGAGTCTCTCATTGTCTTTTTATGCACCCACTGTGTGAGGGTAATCATCCGAGCCCAACTCCAAAATTGTTAAATCCAAAACATTCTCCCGTTGACAAAGCCAATAATTTAAATTCAGATCATAATTAGAGGACTGGGGCTGAAGCATGACACAGCTGACACATGAAATTGAGCTGTAACTGATAAGTTAGTGTATCGGTCCGCACTGTGAAATAGCACATAGCTCAAAAAAGTCATATTTGATGATGGCATTGTAAAGGGACAGTTTGAGATGATGGGCAATTTGTTATTAACTCATACAGAATCTGATCCATCAATTCAGAGGAACTGAAAATAACATTTTTAAGTTGTAACAACTTTTGTTTTTACCAAGGATAATTTTTTAATTAATTATTTATTTATTTATTATTTATTTTAAAGATCTCTGTGTGCTTTAGCTAAAACATTTTTCTTAAAAGAAATCAGATATCATGGGGAATTCAGTATATAAATCAATCCTATTAAAATTATTTTGGTTATAAATACCTCTTTAATTATTTCTTTCTCTCTCTCATTGGCATGCATACACACACACATACATATTGACAGTGTGTTACTGTTCAATAATATGTGTGTAGTTACTGACCATTTATAAAGCCAGGTGTTTGGTCTGATGCTGTAATTCTCCCTGCATAATATAACAACTAACCTGATCCACTTGCTGAAAACAAAGAGCTGCATCTTTACACAGCACCTCACATGTAATATGCTCCTCTCATTGTGGCTGTAGAGAGATTAGATCATTCTTCAGAACAGACATACTCTTAATGTATAACCCAAATAGCTGCACCATAGTAACATGGGCAACTCATTTATTAGTCTGGGAGCCAGTCTGATCTGATGCTGGCATTTAACACAGACATTAACACTCAATAAGCTAAAAGCAGGATTAGAGAGACCCTGAAAATGTCACCAAGTCCAGTCTTCAGAGGAAGTCACAACAGATATACTACTTTGGCTATTCTTTTCAAAAAATGACCAAAAATGGTCAATGAAGTATGTGTTTGGTGTGAAGAGAATAACACTGTATTTTTGTAAACTATGAGCCTCAACCCAGTTTTGTGTAGTAACTCAGTGTACACAAATCAATAAATGTAACAGAGACTGAAACACATTCAGTTATCTTTACAGTAACTGAGTAAACAAAATTAATTTTGTCTGCGTACTTTTAAACAGGATTCCCTTTGTATTTCTTCCTATAGCAGTTTCATGTTCCACATCGAAGCTTATATAGAGTTTAGCAGAAAGCTCTGCAAAATAGATTGAAAAGGTCATATTTGCTGGTGACTTATGATATCTATTACAAGCATCAGAAATATTGGAATACATTTTAGAAAGTTTACTGATTGTAAAATATAACCGGTGGACAACCTTAAATTGTATGAGGCTTAATCTGAAACAAGATATACTATTATTTACTCAAGTTAGTGCAGTCTCCCAGTAGCTCTGCCAAACTCTTCTTCCTTAATACTCTGAATCTTATTCAGAATAGTTTATCTCTTTAGATTTTTTTTATCTTTGTTTATTTCTTATGTTTACAGAGTTTGCATCTTCAAGGTTCATTAGTCAACACAACAGAATTTGATGTGTGAATAATGTTAAATAAGTTCTATAATTAGTTTTTCTAGAACCCATGACATTCAGCCACCTTCAAAACCCTATTTTTCAGGAGTTACCTAAGTTATTACACACATTCAGAGCTAAATGACAACATTTCTTCCATCTAAAAATAGACTGAAAGCCTTGGTTGTTTTTTTTCCCCAAGAGAATTAGATTAGTTTCAAAGGACATCAATGAATCAGAAATCAGAAACAAAGCAAACATTTTTATGTATATTTAAAGTAAAAGTTGTCATTTTATAATGAAATGGCAATTTATGTGGAAAAATGACATACTTTTAGCTGTACCTTTTTTCTACTCTATTTTCTTTACTACATGTTTTTTATTTGATTCCCCACTCTGTTTCATGTGTGGGTGGGTGTGGCACAATCATCTCTCGCTTTGATCGGGCCAGCACACCTGTGGTTCTTCTGTTATTCTCTTGCAGTATAACACCTGCTCGCCAGCCCTGTTCTATTGTGCTGCTCAACTTGTCTCCAGCCCCACTCACTGTTTTTTTTATTTATTTATTTATTTATTTTAATGCATTCATCATCAAATGTGTTTCTTTTCAGGTTCTACTGTCAATTGGTTTAAAAAAAAGAATTCTAAAATATTTTTAATGTTTTTTAGTGATTCTTCCTTGTATCCAGCATCTCATCTCAGTGTGAACCCACACTGACTTCTGCATGGGTCTCAGGATGCACAGGACACTGCCACACCTAGTGGATGAGTCACTGGCAGTCCCCAGGTGGTTCCACGCTTTGAAAATTAGATGATTACTTTTGTCCTTGTGGTTGGTGAAACTTAAATTTGCAAATATGAGTTTAGGGCCTGTGTCTGAGTGCAAGCTTTATTAGATCAGTTCTTATAATGAAAGGATATGAAAATGATCTTCCATCTTTTCATTGTTCTCAAGCAGCAACATTTCCTGTTCTCTCTCATCCGAGGATGCATTTACCATGTCACAGGAAAAGCAGCAGAGTTGTAAATAATATAACTAATAACTCATTTCCCTTAATCTGATTTAGATTTCTAGTCCTCTTATCACATGTGCTGACTCACTGAGACACATGAATGGAAGGGACATGATGTTGCTTCTCTCACTGGTTAAATATGAGGTGTGAAAAAGCTTGCTAGTGACAGAATGATACATAAGTCATTTTACAAGAAAACACAAAAAAGCTTTGCACGTTTTGACAAGTGTTTGAGTTGCAAAATGAACACGCAAAAGATCCAAATTGGCAGATGCTAGCTTCCTCAAAGGTCAAATTGAAACCTGGACTTTGATAAGATTTGTTTGAGGCATAGGGAGGTTGTGATATTTATCATCGGATATTATGCCCTTTGGTTATGAGTTTTCTGTAGGCTCTTGGACAGCTGCACATCTGTGACAGGTCTCACCACTGCTGTCTCTCCAGAATATTGTGACATCCTGTTTGGTTTGATTAAAATTTGTGATATTCAACCATGTGCAATGTAAAAGGATGGTGTGTTGTGGTGTCTGTGTGCAGTTAATGAGCTATTTGTGATTTATTGTACTACTTGTGTAACACATACATGCATATAAAATTTGCTTCTTAAAACACAAGATGCCAAGAAGAGGCCAAAAATCAGAAGGAACATAAATCAAAATTTAAAGATTTGTCTTTTGGTTTTCTTTTGCTTGGACAGGTTGGCTAGATCATGGCAATAAAAGTAGTAAACGTTGCATCAGGCCATGAACAAATCCTGGTTTTTCAACATGCACCTGGAACAATAGTCAGTTCAGACGTGACATTGTTCCCACATCAGGGTTCCTACTTTGAAGGCAAATGCAAATGGAACACTAATTTAGTGTCTTTCCCCTCCCTGTAAGTCACTCTGTCTGTTTCAAGTTTAAACTACAAATGTGTGAAGCTACCTAGGTAGAATGAATTTATGTGTATTTTTAAAATGTGAAATATTAGCATTTTTTACATTGATCTCATACTGTACATTAACAACATACTTTTTTAAAAGATAAAAAATACATGTTTATTCTTTTGGGAAGAGCTCAGATTGAAGTTTTTACACATGCCCCGAACTACTTATTCTTATTTCAAATGCACCATACTTTTTAATGTCATAAAAACAAATATCCCTTGATATGCCACATACATCTGGGCACATTCAAAAACTTTTTCTTTAATTTGTGGAAAGAGATCAAAAGGTCAGTTTAGTCAGGTATGCAGGTGTTTTGTTTAATGTGTGCTGCAAATGAGTCTAAAAAAGATCAATTACCTACCTGTCTTTGCATCTGTCTCATTTCTTTCTTTAATTCTCTTATTGGGCTGTGACCTTTTGCAAGAAATGGCAGTGAGGCAGGAAAACATCCAGGGCCTATGTGATGGCTCAAGCCCTGCAGTGGTAAAGTTTCACACTCATTTACTGTTCTACACAATACTTTTCTTTAAATGCAAAAACATTTAGTCATTTTCATGGTTATCTTGCATTTCTGTTATGGATTGCACACAGTGCAAATATCTCTTTCTTTGTTTTGAGTTTAGCTAGTTTGAGTCTTTGTTTAATTATTGTTAACCATTTTGTTTTCCCCGGTGTGTGTTTGGTTTGGCCAAACCAATTAGTAACCCTCATGTGTCATTGTGTTAGGTCAGTTTTCCTCAGTTGACTCTGATTTGTTTGTTTGCACTTTTGAGTAACATTATTTAGTTCAGTGGTTCCCAAACTGGGGTCCAGGACCCCCAAAGGGGGTCCGTCAAAGAGCACAGGGTATCCCTGAGGTTTTGAACATTCAGAGCCACTGTGATTAATTGTCCACACACTGTCCCTATTTTAAGAAAAAAAAGTAAGGCAGTATGTTGTTAATTTAACTTTTGCTTTATCAAAGGTCAGGACTCATCCAGAACACATTTTTATGGTGGGAATCTCACTTTTGAAAGCATAAAACCAAGCATGGTTTCAGCACAGGGTGGGTCAGGGGGTCCACGGATTTTTAGTATTTGCATGAAGGGGGTCCCCAAGGAAAATAGGTTCAAAACCACTGATTTAGTTGACCTCTTTTGTAGGCTGGCTGGTTTATTCATTCTTTCTGGATACACTTTTGGGTCAATAAAAACCCAGTTTTTAATTACTTTGTGTGCTCATTGCTTTACTGCTTGGTCCCTGTCAGCATATTACAAAGACAAATGAAAACACCACTGAGGAACAGCTGAACGAAGGAGTAAGTGGAGTGAAGGCATCAAGATGTGTTAATGTGCTGTAGACATCATAGTTTGCTGGTTAAAATCTTTCAGATCTCAAATAAAAGCGTAAAAGTTAAAATATATAGTGAGCTAAATGCATCTGTAATCCCTGCAGATCCCAAACTTTTCAACTTCAGGCTGTTGTGGCAGTGTGTGTGTGTGTGTTTCAATGTTTTAAAAATCTTTAAAATTTCAAACCAAAACACCAGAAAAATAGTGTTGCTGGGACAAAATGAAAGTTGGCATGAAGGTATAACACATGATAGAAACAAAAACAAGGATCTAACGCTAAAAAGAAACTTTGAACTACTGAGAGAGAAAAAGACTAAGACAGAGCAGGTGAGGTGACCAGCAAACTGGGATCTGGTTGAAATTAAGAAGGGGTGGAAACTCAAA